>NC_090436.1:526456379-526759410 GCF_031143425.1 Pleurodeles waltl
GGACCCCCCCTCACTTTTGTTACTGTTTGCCCCAGGGAGGTGGTGGTCCCTAGGGCTGCAGGGACAGGGCCTCATGCCCCCCCTGCATTAATTATAATTAAAGCCTCGGGAGGTGGCAGTTCCTTTGGATCTATGGGGGGGGCCAGGTGGACACCCACAAGTCAATAACTTGAAGACCCGTAGAGCTGGTGGTCCACCCCACACAATTAAAGAATTTTGCCTTGGGGCGTGGTAGGCATGGTTTGTGATCATTCTGGAAATACTGTGGCTATATCTTCCCAATACAGATATTGACTGGAGAAATGGCATTGTGACATTTCAGTCAATCTTACTTTAAGTCTAAAGAACAAAATTCTGCCTAACGTGCGTTCAAAAGTGCTTCTAGGATTGATTCAGTACACTTTTTGTCTGTTTAATAACATCGTTTTTGTGATGCCTTCAAAAGTTAAAACATGCACTCTGACACCCCATAAAGACCATGTGCGATTGATCCACAGCTGAAACTCAACAACTGGTTACAGTAAAATCTAAAGGTATGCCAAACAGAGAAAATATGTTGCAATACATTTTACTGCAGACAAGATAAATGAGCACCTCAAGTCATATAAAGGAAAGTTTGGCTTCAGGCTTTTTCAGGCACCCTAAATGACGAGATGTGTGCTTCATGGCTTACACTGATGATTTCTTCATTTATTTTCACACTGTGAGGTCCATGACTATTACAAGTAGGTTAGGTGGCCACAGATGGACCCAACAAGTTTCCTCCAATCATATTTTTGGATTCCCCTATCTTCTGAGGCCGCCAATTACAGTGCATTGTGGCCTGGAAGGTATATAATATTTCAGAAAGATCATGGAAACCCACAGATTTTGTTCAGACCTTAGCTTAGTCAAGACATTTCATGGACAGCACCCTTTAAAAGCAGGACAACACAGTATTTCCTGTGGCCAATCTTGGATTGAGGAGGGGATCGAGGGATACTGTCAGAATTCAGGTTAGGCTACAGGCACGCAGGAGCTGGAGGCACTGGAAAAAGGGGCTGTGGAAGCTTAGATTAGTGGGAGCACTAGACCACTAATTTACTAGGAATGTATGCTTACTTTCTAAGTTAAGGTCATGTCCAAATCAAGAGGGGCTAGAGCTCGATTTAGACACCTTAGGGCCTTAGCTCAATGCTGGACAACAAGTTGTGAGGTTGCATTGGCTTTCCAAATCCTCTGAATTAGCACCTGTTTTGCATCCAGCACTGTTTGGTGTTTCCTTGCAGTTGACTTCCTCGATTTCTGCGTTAGTCCCCTCCGTAAAATTGCACTCTGGGTTGTTTGTGTGCTTAACCCATTTTATTGTAGGATCTTACCTGTGTGCGCAGCAGGGTATTGGGGACTCTACTGGATTCCTTCTCAGCTCTGGGCTTATCATTGCTTCATCCGCTTGTGGAACCAGTGAGCCTTGTTTCAGTTATTACCTATATTTTAAATCCAACTAGTATCCATACTGACCTTCTACCCTGTGCCTTACAGCTGGTCAGATCTATCCAAAATTCATACCATCAAGGCACAGTGGTGCCATCCTGTGAAACAGACAAAGTCTCAGAGAGTCAGCTCCAGTCCTGGATTTCACTCTTACTCCTTTTCCTGGTTTCTCCCTCAGTTCCGTGTTTGGTGATACTCATCACTCCATGGACGAATATAGCAACTATGGGATGGCAGGGCCTTCTACTGTTTCAGGGACACTGAACACTGACAATGATAATGGCAAATCTGTTCAGGCCATACTAAACGAGTGCAAGGAACACTATCTTTATCACAAATTGCTGTACAGGTTTTACCCTTAATATATGGAATTTCTGATTTATAACCACTGCATCTGGAAAACAAATGGATCCGAAGAAAATCTCCATTGGGAAATATCTCCATTGGGAAATATCAAACTGTGAAAGACATCTAAAGCTTTCTGTATGAGCAGACATTTACTGGTGCTTAATCAACTCCTTATCATTAACAGTTTCTTTACCTACCAGTCTGCTCCACAAGGGAGTCATATTTCGGTGAACCCTAGTGGCATGTCATGCCTTTCAGACTATCACAGCCCCAGTGATATTCCTCCAGAAAATTAAGAAACATTTTACTGTTGAGGTGGACACTTCACATATTGTGGTTAGAGCAATCTTGTTGCAATGAGATACAAATATGGAAAAACTGCATCCTGTTGCCTTCTTGTCCTGGAAACTCTCCCTAGCAGAAGTCAGGAGACCACTGCAGTTTGTACCAAACATTGCCCGTGCCAGTGCTGTCAATGACAGAACTAAGTCTACTACTAATGCACTCACTCCTTCAAGTGTGAACATTAAAGCCAACCAAAGCTGAAAGAATGGGTGGGAGGCAGATATTATTCATGTTTAACCCCTTCGGTGCTGAGGATGGCTTGGCTCCAAGAAGTCCAGCACCCACCCACAGGAGAAGTGCCGGTATGCCCCCTGGCCCCTGTGGGCTGCCCCGCAACATGCCCTCACCAGAGATGGAAGCAGAAGTCCTTCTACACCCACCCCTGCCCCCTCCTCCAGTGATGTGATGACATTGGTGCACACCAGCCGCACAGATGTCAAGACAGCAGGCCGAGGACACGCTGGAAGCCATTTGCTTCCAGCGCAGTTCAGGAGCAGGTGAGTTTTCCTCCCAGGAAGGACTTGGTAGGGCAAAGAGGCACCAGGGTAAAGGTAAGAGTTTTTCCTTTCTCCGGGTGCCTCTTTGCAGAGCATTCCTGCTATGCGATAGCATGTGGGACCGCGATCGCGCAGCAGGAGTGCACCCACTAGCACCAGGGACTTTGTTTCTGGTTTGTTTGGTGTAGGGGAGCGACCCCTTGGGCAATGGTCACTCCCCACTAATTTGGGCATTGTTTTGGGCATTCTCTACCGCCCTGGGGGCAGATCAGCCATTTCTTCTAGGTTGACCTGCCCCCAAGGGGGACAGAAAGCCACTAGGCACCAAGGATTTATTTATTTATATGTTGGGGAGTGGCTCCTTGTGAAAGGGTCGCTCCCCATTGTGGGGGCAATATTTTGGCCATTTTCTGCTACTCCGGTGGCGGATCAGCCACATTTGTAGGCCCATCTGCCCCCAAGGAGGCAGAAAGCCACTAGACACAAGGGAGTTTGTATATGTCGGGGAGCAGCTCCATGGGCAAGGGTTGCTCCCCTTTAATGGGAAAATATTTTGTCATACTTTTGGCTGTTTCATGCTCCTCCCTGGTGACAGATTGGCCACATTTCAAGGCCCATCTGCCCCCAAGGGAGGGCAGAAAGCTCTTAAACACCAGAGATTTTCTTTATTTATATTTTGGGGAGTGGCCCCTTGGGCACAGGCCACTAACCATTATGGAGCAATATTTTGTCAATTTTCTGCCACCCCTGATTTTTAGGCCCATCTGCCTCCAAGGGGGGGGGGGAAGAAAACCAGAGACAGAGAGCTAGAGAGAGAGAGAGAGAGAGAGAGAGAGAGAGAGAGAGAGAGAGAGAGAGAGAGAGAGATGCCATTTATCTGGTAGTGTGTATGGACTAGCATTTGGCTGGTGGTGTGTTTGAAGAAGGTATTTAGCTGGCAATGTGTGTGGCTGAAATATTTGGATGGTGGTGTGTGTGAAGTGGTGTTTGGCTTGGATAAGGTCACTTCTCTCTAGGGTGGCTATTCCTTGCCTTTGCTTTGTGATCGGACATTTTAGATGCTGATCTGCTCCCACGGTCAAGCTTTATAATGTTTTATAATGTTAACTATTTTATTTCTTGTCATCATTTCCATTAGTGATCTTAATGTTTTATTTCTACTTTTTATTCTAGTGCAAAGCTTTTGATTTCCTAGGTGGTGATTTCTGCTTGTGGTTTTGCATTGATAGATCTGTAGTTTGTGTAGTTGCAAGTGTTTGGTATGAAAATGTTTTTGTACTGTTTACTTCAAGTAAGTATTATTACTCTGTGTGAATGTGTTTTTTAATGGTGTAATAATAGCAGCATGGTTAGCTTCTGTTTTATTGTGTGTCAGATTATCCTTGGATTTGTGCAAGATGTTTATTGTGTTGTCTTGTGTGTAATTTTCTTTTGTTTTTCTTTTCTAGTGGGATATCATTGGTGCTTACTGTGTCTGTGCAGAGTAGGTGCTGGTGGTCCTGAGTCTAGCTGTCTCTAGCAAGTGAGGGTTATAGTTTTTGTTCATATAGGTCTTTGTGTGCTTTGTATTGATTGACTTTTCCTTTCATTACCATCAGCTGCCACCCAGTGTGATTTATGTGTCAGTTCTGTGGATGTATGAAAGTGATAAGCCCTTGAATGGCGCGGTCTGTTGATATGAGTGTTGTAAAGTGCTGGGGCCGCCTGTGTTTGAATGGCCTGTAAAGAGGTTAGTGCCTTGCTGTGGCTTTACAACTCAGGAGGTGTGAGTCACTGGTTCAGGTTTGGTTCAGGTTTTTGAAAGTTCAACTATTCCTAGAGTACTTCATTTTAGTGAAATCTCTTGTTAATAAAATTCCCATTTTGAACCTTTCACTCACCGTCGTGCCAAATCTAACCAGTATGTGTGCACCTGAAGAATGGATGGTTGTGCAATAATATTTGTCTTCCTGCCTTTTTCTGCAAAGGTATACATTATCTTTAGGGAAAATCGACCAACTCTGGACATGCTCATAAACTAGACATCAAAGGGAATCCAGGGTGATTCGTGTGGATCCCTCAAAGTACTGAAATCTGTTGGAAACCTCAAACTACCTGCCATGCAGGGTTCCCACATATCTCCTGATAAAAATGATACCTCACATGTGTGGGTGGCCTAATACCTACAAACGTGCATGGTCTAAGATGCAGTGTGGCAACATCAACAAAAGGTATAGTATAGCTGCATTTTATGGGTCTTTGTTCAGCAGCCACCCAGGAAAACCTACCAAACCCAGGCTTTTCTGAAAACTAGACAGCCAGGGGAGTACAGGGCGGTGTGCCTCTCATGGATCCCATAAAGTTTTCTTACCCACAATGCCCTGCAAACCTCAAAATGTGTCAAAATTACACATTTTCCTTGCATTTCTGTGCCATATTCATCCAGAATCAGAAGGAATCCACGAAATTCTGATGAACCGGCATTTCCCCACTTGTACTAATAAAAATGATGTCCCACTTGTGTGGCTGAGCCTAGTGCCCATGACTGGAACGGATCAAACTAACACCAATGGGAGGGGACCATCGTTGACATTGGTTTGATCTGTTCTATTGAGGGCACTAAGCCCAGCCACACAAGTGAAGTACCATTTTTATCAGCAGAGTTGTGGGAATACTGGGTGGAAGAGAGTTTGTGGCTACCCACAGATTACAGTACTTTGTACACAGAAATATGAAAAAAAGGTGTTTTTAGCCAAAGGTGGAGGTTTGCAAGGGATTCTGGGTAACACGTCCTGGTGAAAGCCATGAAAGTCACCCCATCCTGGATTCCCTGTGTCTAGTTTCCAAAAATGAACAGGTTTGATAGGTTTCCTTAGGTGTCAGCTGAGATAGGGCCCATAACCCACAGCTTAGCACATTGCAAAAAAAGAGTCAATTTTCAGTGGAAAAAGCTGATGTGTCCACATTGTGTTTTGGGCTGTTTTCTGTCGTAGGAACTAAGCATACCCACAAAAGTAAGGTGACATTTTTATCAGAAGACTTGGGGGAATGCTAGGAGGGAGGACATTTGAGGCTCTCCACAGATTCCAGAACTTTCCACTGCAGAAATGTGAGGAAAATGTGTTTTAATCAAATTTTGAGGTTTACAAGGAAATCTGGGTAACACAACCTAGTGAGAGCCATACAAGTCACTCCCATCCTGGATTTCCCTAGGTGTCTAGTTTCACAAAATGTGCAGGTTTGATAGGTTTACTTAGCTGCCAGCTGAGATAGGGCCCATAACCCACAGCTTAGCACACTGCAAAAAATCCTGGATTTCTCTAGGTGTCTAGTTTTAAAAAATTAACAGGTTTGCTAGGTTTCCCAAGTTCCCAACTGAGCTAGGGCCAAAAATCCACAGTTAAGAACATTGCTAAAAAAAGGGTCTGTTTTTAGTAGAAAAATGTGATGTGTCTATGTTGCGTTTTGGGAAGTTTTATTACAAGGGTTATTACTGTTTGTATTTATCTGCATTTGTGCCTTCCAAATGTAAGACCATGTGTGAGAAAGAAGTCATTATGGGAAATGCTCTCTAATTCACATGTTAGCATGGATACCCACAAATTCAGGGATGTGCAAAATGACCACTGCTTCTAAACTCCATATCTTGTGTCCATTCCTGAAATACATAGGCTTCCTTGACACCTTGTTTTCACTATTTATATTTTACCTTATGAATTGCTGTATACACCGTACACAATAAACAACCATTTGAAGGTGCAGCTCAGTTGTTGGCTCTGGGTACCTGAAGTTCTTGGAAAACCCCAAAACCCTATATATCCCCACAAGCAGAAGGGTCTAGCATATGTAATGGTGTACTGCTTTTGTAAATCCACCATTGTGATGAGAAGTTACAAATGAAAATGTTGTCACAAATGTCTGTCATTTCCTACAAATTTTCAATATTTTTTTTATTTCAACACTTAGGACCTGATTTAGAGTTTGGCAGAGGGATTCCTCCATCATAACAGTGACAGGTATCCCATCCACCAAGATATGGGATACAATGGGATTTATATTTTGGCGGACGGGATATTCGTCACTGTTGTGACGGAGTCACGTCTCATCTAAACTGTAAATCAGGCCCTTAGTTTCTTTTTGGAAACCTTGAAGGATCTACACAAGTTACTCCTTGCGGAATTCAAAATGTTCTCTAGTTTTCAGAAGTATATAGCCTTCCAGGATCCACCATGGGTTTTACACCCATTTTCACCATAAACTGGAAGGAGGTCGAAAGCACAAAAATAGGAAAAATGGGCTATCTCCCAGTAAAATGCCAAAACTATGGTAAAAAAAAAATGGTTTCCTGACTCAAGTCTGCCTCTTCCTGATAGCTGGGAAGATGGTGATTTTAGGACTACAAACCTTTTGTTGATGCCATTTGCAGGAAAAAAACAGACGCTTTCTTCTGCAGCACTTTTTTCCCCATTTTTTTTTCAAAAAACTAAATTTGGTTATATTTTGGCTTATGTTTTGGTCCCCTCAAGAGGAATCCACAAATCCTGGATACTTTTAAAATCCCCAGGATGTTGCAAAAAAAGAACACAAGTTTGGCATGGATAGCTTATGTGCACAAAAAGTTATGGAGACCGAAGTACGAACTACCCCAAATAGCTAAAAAAGCTTAGCAAGGGGTGGGCTCGCAGTGAAGGCGTTAATGTATATTGTATTATTAAACACTGTTTTTGTGCTCATCTCAAAATGAAATAAGGGGTGCATTAGTGCTGGTGTTGAGGATTTAGTGCTGGTGTCGAGTACTGGAAACCACCAGCTCAAATTAGGCAATGATACTCACTGACCACAGAAAATTGCAGTCTCTTAAATTGGTGAAGGTATTATCCAGCAAGAGAGTAGCTGTTGCCACAGTTCTTTAGTGACCATGTTTTTGTCATCATGTTTTAATCAGATCAAAGGGATGGAAAAGCTGATCTCTTTCACACTATGGATATGAGGAATTAGGTACAAAAAATACTTTCTAACCATCTCTAATAATACTTCCAGAATGCCTTCTGAGAGGTTCAAGTACAGTTTTCTTGAACCAAGTACAAATGGAGCATGATAACAGGGAAGCCCAAGCATGTACGAATAACGCTTCATTTTACCTGTCTTATAACTATAGCAGAAAGTATTAGAATGGTGTCATTGTTTGTAACTAACAGGGAATCCTGTGGAAAAGAAAAGATTACAAGCTTTGCACAGGTATTTCTGGTGGCTGTCGGTGTACCAGGATACCAAGGCACAGGTTTTCACTGTTGTAAGGGCATGGAGCATCAGCTCTCATCAGGCTCCAGCAAGCCTTCTTGTGACTAGACAAGTGCCTCTTGCCCATGACAAGCCACTTCTATAGGTCTCGTTGTAAAATTACCCCTGCAAAAGTTTGTTTGAATGTGTTTTTGGTGGTAGTCAGCTATTTAACCATTTTAGACACTTTTATCCCCCAAAGCAGTCTACTGACCACTCAAACTAGCCAGTGTCTTCCTATGGAGCATAATACATCTTCTCAGTAATACATTGGTATTCTTTAATGATATAGATGTGGAGTTTATTTCCCACTTTTGTCAATCTTTGTACAACTTGAATGGCATTTACGACTGACTCTTCTCTAACCACCATCCTCAAACCGATGGTCAGGTGGGGAAAATCAACAAAACATTTGATCGGTATTTACAAGGATTCAGATTTCATTGTTGTTGGCCAAATCAGAATCTAGCAATACTCCACACATCTCCTTAGGGTTCTCCACAATCTCCTGTCAAAGATATCACCAATACAGGATTTGTTTTATCTGACACACATTCAAAAGGTACCCCCTGTGCAAGAACAGCGGGAGAATTTACATGATAGTTTACAAGTTGCGGACGAACATCCAACAGAAGCAGTAGTCCAAAAATTGTATGCAGATTCTCACCAGTTGCTGGCATCAGAGTTTCATCCAGGAGATCAGGTAGGCTACCTACCAAGCATTTGTGTATTAAAGTATGGGGCAAATTCCAACTTCATTATATTGAACCCTTTCATGTAGTTAAGAAACTCATCTTGCCTCTCACAATCACTGTACTTACTGTCTTCCATGTCTCGGGCATTAAGCTGGTTCTTGAAGGAGCACACATACCCCCAAACCTCCACGTGTTAGACAGTCATCCTGAATCTGATGTATGTGCAATTCTGATTTTCAAGTCTGCTCTAGGGTGGTAACAATACTTCATAGACTGCAAAAGTTTTGCCACTGATGATAGGACATTTGTACCTAGATGTGGGGTACATGCTCAATGACTGGTTACATAGGTTCACAATTGAAATTGTGTCAATCTCAAACCAGTGATGGGAGAAAGGTTTGGGGTGGGAGATGGGGTGTACTGTCATGACCTTGTCATTATGGACCTCAAGTGTGGCTCAGTTTGAAAGTCAACCCAGAACTCTCTGCTTCCTTGTGAGACTTCCTCTGGCTTCAACTCTTGAGTGTGGCTCAATCTCTGCGGCATGACTCAGAATAAAAGGCATACCTAGTCTTGATATAGTTGCATGTCTTTAAGACTTCTGAACAGTAAACCCCAACATCCCTTCAGGCTATACACCTTCAGATTCCAGAATAGCCAATCCCAACCCTCGTTTCTGCGGCGCTTCATCATGCTCTCTGATGTTAACATGCTAAGACTCATCAGCTGCAAAGTTCCAGTTCTAGAACCGGCTTTACTGTTCTTTACGTACCCACTGAAAGATCAGCATTAAAGCAGGATTAGTCACTTAAGGATTCATTTTGCATGCTGTGCATGTATTTATGATTAATGAAGCAACTCCAGACTATCACCTCGTATTACAATGGTACGAACATGGTCTTCGGGACTTTCATCCTGATTAATGCTCATTTGAGATTCTACCAAGGTCATGGGTTTCCATAAAATGTCACTTCAGAAGCCCAGTGCACCCAGATTTTGTATCAAGGCATGACGTAATGTAGAAAGGCATACAGAACACCAGAACCACCCACCACATGAGTGAACACCGGTGTAGCTGAATGTTTTGTATAACATTTTAGTAATATTATTTTTATTATTAAGACTCGGACTGAGAGGCAGCCGAGTCCATTGAACCCCGATTGTTTCAGTATTTTATGAATACATCCGTGACAAAGGAACCTAGGGCCATATGTACGAAAGCTTTTTCCCATAGACACAGAATGGGGAAAATCCTTTGGTACATCTGGCCCCAGGTTCTTTCTCCCAATAGAATCATGGTACCCTTGCCACGCTACTGATTAGAAATAGAAGTGAAACCAGAAAAACAAACTGCCTAGGCAATGTGCTCCCGGGTTGTTTCTTATACATTCTTTTTGGCAAAAGGTTCCTTAATAGACAGGTTCGTAATTTCACAATCGTATGAACGACGTACACCAAGTAAATGACAGAAGTAACTGCAGGGTGGCCGCAGCTCTGCCCTAGCTGATTTTGCATTCTCTCAACAGAGGCATATTTCTGTTACCGAAATGCTCCATAAGTTACCCATCGCTGTAGTAAAGCGCCTCCTTTCTTCAAGATGAACAGCCAGAACACATCGTAAACTGTACAGTGTGATGGATTTGGGTGATTAACAAAATCAGAACTGTGCTAACAGATTACATTCATAAAATATAGCATGCTGATGAAGGAGAATTCCTTCCCTTCGAGTAACTCCCAGACTGGCATACAGAAGATGCCATAACATCTTCAGAAAATATTAAAATAAATTGCATTGTGTTAATTGCTAATTATTTTAGGGAACGTCGGAATAAAACTGCTCAACAATACACTATAAATCATCGCCAAAGACACATTATTTAGCAAGTTCTTTAATCAGGGTTTTGCCATGCAGCCGTCTCTCTTCTTTCTCCCCCTCACCACCACATCACTCACTCGCATTTTAAAAGTCGCCCACCCACCTTCACCCAATTCTACCTGTGCCAGTGAAAAAATAAAATCTTCTGCACTGATTTGGGAACCAAAAGCAAAATGTGAACATCGGCATCATATTGCATCGTAAGTGAGCATAGAAAGCAAACCTATGTCCCTCGGAAAGGCAGGAAGAGCAATGACTTAAGTCGCTGCAAATTACAACATAATTTTTCAAATACACTGTCTTCATCGTGGCAGCCCATCAAGCTCTAAAGCAGCCCCTTGCAGCTCTCTTTTTCCAGCTGGTCAGTCGTGACTGTACTCTAAAACAAACACATAAAAGGATTTGGGAGGAATGCTTGCAGTAATTCTAAACCACTGGTGATTGATCGGGGAAGAGTTCCAAAACATTATTGTTTTGCCACCATGCAACCTCAGTCTCGACCTTGCTCCAGTAGAAGCAGTCCAGCCCGGACTGCCAGGCCATCCCTGAACCAGAACACAAGCAACCCAACACTGGTCTCACCTAGACATGGCATGGTGAGCACAAAAATGATGGTTTGGGATTGTGAGAGTGTGAATTTTTTAATATGTTTATTAATGATTTTGGTATACTAAATGAATGATGAATTAACGTGTAAAATGGGTGACTTTTGAAAATTGTCGCCACAGTTCATTTTCTGTTCCTAACTGAGCAAAATTCTAACTAGATGTTGTGGTTATTTTCCATAATTCAATGCTTACATAAAAGTGTATTCGATGTTTTAATAGATATGTCTGGAGCTACCCCTAGTGGGTTGCTGAATTATGTTTTACAAGGCCATGTTTTAACCGAGCATTGCATAAGTTGAATGTTCTATTGTTTGAGAATGGTACTAATGCGTGTTTTTTCCCTCGAGGATGGAAGTGAAGTTTGCAACAGTAGAAGTTTCTTCCTGAGAAGAAAAGTCTGGGGCGAGATGGAACAATAGAGCTACAGACGAGACGGAAGAGGAAAATTTACTGTTGAGAAAATGTTCTAGTTAATGTAGTATTGTCATATTTTAGGTTATCAATTTAGTTTTCTATTGGTTGAAACGTAACCACCTTATGAACTGACCAGTCATATGTTTTTTAGAGCTTAGTATAACAACCTAGGTAGGATTCTCTAGAGGCAGAAGATGAAATGAGGAGAGAGATTCCAGTGTTCCTGTAGCAGTGTGGGTTTAGCTGTTAGGCCCTATTCTTCTGAAGGCATACCTGATGTTGTCCATTGCTGAAGTAGATTGCTTGTAGCTATCAATTTTGGTTCGTATGACATTGTGATGTTATATGTGTCTCTTTTGCTTTCCAGGTACCAGCTGCAACTTATACTTTGACTGCTGCACATTAATAATGATTTTGTAATAATAACCCGAGTTAAAGAGTTTTTCTAAGTTTATGTTTCTAAATTCTCTTTACATGAAGCGCAAAATGATGATGCTAATTTGTGGTTAGTGAGGGAATTAACTTGAAATGCTCATAACTTACATTGACATCTTTTGAGTGTTGTAGTAATGTATACTTTGCCATTATTACCAGTTCTAGTATTATTAATAAGTGTAATTTTCTTGGAGATTATTTGTTTAGTTATTTTTGATTAAACTGAGATATATAAGACATTCTAATCAACCACTATTAATTCTATATGCTTACCATTTGTGTTTGAGAGTTATTTTCGTGACCTTAACGTTGTTAATCTAGGGAAATAAATTTTATAACTCTTCCTAATAAACTGGTGTGGTTATTGTTTGAAGTTTAATATCTTTGTTTATGTCGATTATTGTTGATGGTTGCATTACTCATTGATGACATCCCCTCAAACCTATGTCGCTTCAATCCATTGACCTCTAGCGCAGAATCCACAATATAGTATAAATAATAGCTAGGATTCTGTGCCGCTGCAGCAGTTTTTGGTAGCAGATTACGGTTACGTCCTTGTTTGATGATGTAGTACCGATAGTAGTACAAAAACTTTATTCGACTTTCAAACAAGTCATAAAAGTAACAAGTAAAACACGTCCGTATATAAGAGCACAATAAATACAATAAAATAATAAAAGAATACATAGCAAAAAAATATATATGTCGCACGTATTTACATGGCCTAGTCAGATTGACACCACTACGCTCATAGACTTTATTGCAGTTATTACAGAGCATAAAAAATTTGCCAAAATTCCACACATTTCAATAGAAGATAAAAACTGTAAGCTGATGTACGCAATACGACACTGACGCAATTTAATCGATCTTAAAAGAGGCATTAAAAGGAGCTTTCTCTGTTCATCATAAAATCTACAAAACAGGATCACATATATCGTAGTTTGGGGAGCCTTTGCGTCACAAGGACATTCCCCTAAGGTTGTACTCCAATCGTTCAGGTTTGGAAAGGTTACTAGGCGATGGAAAGTATCTAACCTTAACCTTGTAAGGACAAAATGATGCTGAGGATTTACCACGTTTACCAAATAGGGCTGCATGCCCTCTGTAGACAAGATTAGTTGGTTAGACATAACACTACACTTTTTTGATTCTGCTTCCCATCGCTATTCTTCTAAATGTTTCAATGTCAAGGTCCTCAGTTCCTTCCTGGTAATTTTTTCCAGTAGTTCTGGATTTGTATAATATTCTTTACTGCCCATGTTTTCAAAAAAGGTCATAATGTACCTCAGCCAAGGGACTCTTAGGGAATATGTTGACGCCATACAATCAGATAAAATTGCCGTATTTAATCCAGTATGCTCAGAGGTCCAAACTTTCTGCCACAATAATAATGGCTGTATCTTTATTAAGTCGGCAAGAAAGGAAACCCCCAGTTCTGCATAACTAATATACGATGATGTGCCATTTGGTACCATTAACAAGTATCTCAGAAAGTCATTTTCCACCGTATGCCTCGGGTTGCAGTTAGTATATCCCCAAATACCTGATCCATACATGGCAGCTGGGATACATTTGCCTCTATAGATTTTTACCATATTCTGCGGGGTAATCCCCCCTAGCCTTTTTGAAAAAGTTTCAAGGCCGCCATTGTTTTGATAATCTGGACTTTTTTTTATTTTTCGTGCAGTGTGCCCAGGAACCCTGTTTATCAAACATTATACCCAAATATGAGAATGTTCGAGCTGTATCAACTTTCCCCTCTTGTATAGTGATATTATAGGTCTTACTCTGCTTCCTCCCGCAATTCATTATAAAAGATTTGGAGCGGTTAACGGTAAGTCCGAAGTCTGTCATGAAAATTATACAAGTGGTTAAAAGTTTTTGGAGGGCTAATGGAGTTCTGGCCATAAGTACAGCATTGTCTGCATAGAGTAGCACCAGGACAGCGAGGTTGCATTTTTGGGGGAGGTCTTTACATTTAGTTATCAGTTCACGTTCTAAGTTATTTATATATAATATAATGAGAACAAGAGTGGAGCTAGTACACAGCCTTGGTGTACTCCTCTATGTATGCCAAAAGGCCTAGTACATTCCCCTCTTATCCCGTACCTCACTCTTGCTTTACACCCTGTGTACAGGTCCCGAATAAACTGAATTATTGTTGATTCTACCCCTATGCTACTTAAGATGTCCCATAACTTCCCATGTATTACGCAGTCAAATGCTGAAGAAAGATCTATAAAGGCCAAGTACAAATTACCCTCCCTAATCCTTGTATACTTCCCAATTATAATGCTTAGATTCAGGCCCTGTTCCACCGTACCTATTCCTGTACGGAAACCGTACTGTACTGGAGATAAAATCCCATTTTATTCTGCCCATGTTTGAAGTCTATTCAAAATGATTCCCCCGCTAATTTAGCTGATGTATCAACTAGGGAAATTGGCCTATAACAAGCTGGGTTAAGGCAGTCGCCTTCTTTATATATAGGGACGATGATAGAATCTCGCCACTATGATGGTGGGCCTTGTATACAGAAGGCCCGCAATATCTGCGTCAATAAGGGGCCCCATATTTGCGTATTTGCCTTATATAAATCTACCGAAACACCATCAGGGCCCGGCGCTTTCCCCGCTTTGCTTGAATTTATGGCTTCCACTACCTCCTCTAGACTAAACTGGGGTGTTATGATCAAACGTGGGCCTTCCTGAGCAGCTAAACCCATTAAGGGATCCATTGGCTCCATATCACTGGTCTGACAATATATCTTAGAAAAATATTCAATCCAGTCCTCTTTTGAGATTGCAATTTCCATTCTAGGGACATGTCTGTCCCCTAGAACAGGAGTGTTTATTGTTTTCCAAAAGAGGATATTGTCCTTTGTAAGGCTAGCTTTATGTAAAGTTTCCCACAAGTTTCCCTTCAGTATGGATTTCCTTTTTTTTATGGCTATCTTATATTCCTGTCTACACATACGTATTTCGATCGGGCATCTTGTTGGGGTGCTTAAGGCCTTTTTTAATCTCTTGTATGCTTTTGTGAAATCGTGATCAAACCAGCCCTTTTCCTTTTTCTGTCCTGCTTTTCCCGTCTTAATCGTAAGAGCTTCTTTCACACCTTGCATTATCTGCGAAAAGGCACTTAAGCATTTTCCTGGGTCTATATCATCACTAAGGCAGTCTGCAAAGGCTTGATTGTGGTCACAGATTAGCTGTTTCAATAAGGCCTTTGGATCTGTCTGCGACCATCGCAGTGTATATCCATTGCGCGGAGCTAGTTCGATGTCATTTACAAACACAAACTTGTCCACTTTTGCTGATGTAAAGGGAATTAGTGGAACTTTCAGGCTCTGAGAGAAATGATCGCTTATTGCAATATCATGAAGTGTATAGTTGGTAAGATAATGTGCAAAATGGGTGGACATTAGAACATAGTCAATCACCGTGTCAGCACCCCTTCCATTGAAAGTTGATTTAAACTGTGGAAATTCGAAATATAGTTCATTTACAAAAGACAAGTTATATTTTTGGGCCAGTAGGTTCATCGCATCACCTTGGATATTATGTGAGAAATGAGGCCTTAAGCCAGTGTCTTCAGTATCCCAGCCACGTACCTTCTCCGATGTTTCTTTGCAAAGGTGGACATTAAAATCACCACCCCGTATAATAAGGGTCTCTCGTCTATTATTTACACATATTTTCTCTAAATCCTCTCCCATCTCCGTTAGAATATTGGGGGCTTCTCCTGATGGTGCATTATTATAAAAATTAATAATTACTAGCTGAGTCTTCTGGTCCAAGTTACTCTCAATCATTTGATAATCCAGTCTCGTTTGGTCTGTACAGCTGGTGTATGGAATATTTTGTAACCATTTATGTGAACAGGATTTAATAGCCAGGTTTCCTGGAGGCATAAACATGAGGTCTTCAATAAAATTCACCCACAGCTCATTACTAATCTTATTAGTTAAGCCTTCCACATTCCAATAAAGTAGAGCCATTTCTGGTTTCTGCTGGGAATGGCAATGTAGTTTATTTATAATTGGGGGGGGGTGTACCACCATCTGTTGCATGAATTATTATCAGAGTGGGTCTCTCTGATTTGACTGTCTCCTTGCTATATTTCTTTCAGGTACCACTTCAAAAGCTGTATCTTTCCAATTCATGCTGCGACCTTCTGTATTTATTTTCAGCGCTGTTTCATGGGATGTATCTTTCTTATTCATGCTAAGTCAATCTATACCTTCTAAAGCTGTAAGAGGTTAAAATCTATTACAAGAAAGAATGGGGTCAGGGCTGATTAAGGGTATTTTGCATGCTGGTTGTGAATTATTAAAATTATGCCCCACAGGTCTTTGATAAAAAAAATCCCAAGGGTAGTAAAGAGATTCCTTGAGGAGTGGCCTGCCTAGACCCTAACTCATGGATAATTCTATCCACCAAGTCTGGGGATTTAAATGAGAGCACCATGCAGTCTCCTTCCAATACTTTCTGACTGCTTCCTATCCACTTAACTCTTCTAACAATTTTTATATAATCAAAGAGGGGCTCCACCATTCTAGAGCCCAAGCGTGTTCCTATCCAATTGAGAGACTTATTCCTCAGAGTTGTCCATGATTCCCGCTGTTGGTCAGCTACAGGTGGAACATTAGCCAGGACCACTACATATGGAGTTGCCTCCGGGGGAAGATGTAAAAGGTCGCTTGGCATATATAGAGGCTTCGAGGGTCTTCTTCCTCTACGTTGATCTCCTCCTAAATTTATCTGGGGCTGATTTATCCTGCCCGTAGGTAGAATATTATTCCCTGTCCTTGTTAATATCTGGCTAATATTTGGTACTGGTGGTAGTGGTTGTAAATTAGTCAGAGGCTTTGAAGTAAAATATAGTTCATCTATCTTGTCTTGCGTGGCAAGTTGTACATTAGTCCCAGAGTTTGGGATCAACAGTGGTGTACTGGAGTCTTTCTTCACAGAATATAAGTCCTCAGGTTGTAGACACTTCATGATTTCTAGGCCTGCCTCAAGGTTACTCTCCACCGCTTTTAAGCGCTCTGTCAGAGAGTCCAGTGAAGCCCCAATTGATGATTTCAAGCGATTTACTAAATCGTAAAGATTTGCAAGGAGGGTTCGAGTCGTGTCTACTGGCTTACTTGAGGTTTTCATTCAAGATGGTTTCTTTAATGACTGTCTACCAAGAGTAATTACTGGGTCTTTCTGTAACAATTTTTGGGGGATATTATATACCGTCCCTACCACCGGTTTCCTTGGGCATTTGGCTACCGGAGAAGGATCATCCGGGGTGTAGATTAAGTCCGAGGTATTTTGGATACACCCATTTATGTGCCTTACTTCCATATTCACACCCCCGTGATCGCAATGGTTGGAATCATCATGTGTCCGAGTATTCTTTGGTGATTGAAAAGTATGTTCTTTAGGTGTCAACAGTTTTCCTTCTACATTAGCGATTTGTTTATCTATCACCCCCATCGCCCCTGAAATGTATTTTAATATAGATGTACTGTCTTTTAAATTTGGGGGGTGGTTCAATGTTGAGTGCTTTCTTTTACCCATACTTTGTATAATATCAGACTTACTCCTGTGTAGAAGTAGGACTGGACAGGGAATATAAGTTAGGTTGGCTTACCAACCCCCTCGGATCCTCGTATAATTATACCCAGAACCAACACTGCCCCAGTTAGATAGCTTAGCCACAAGGTTTAAGCACACACGCACAGTCAATAATCGCTGGTTACAAGCTTACTCAAAAAGTAAGGTCAAATGTCATATAAAGGTAACAAACATTCTCACTTGTATGTCCAATGTTCCATCAGCGGCCACTTCACCTCCAAGATTTTCCTTAATTCTAGGAGCGGTGGCCCCACCCAACCTCCTTCGGGGTCTGGCAACCCCCCCGAGGGCGTTGCTGTGCACTTTGTGGTGCCTGCAATGTCAGCCAGCCCCTTCTGTCGTGTGAAGAGCTCCTGGAGTACTCCTGGGAGTTGAAGACGTGCCAGTAGCGAAGGCGAGGCAAGGAAATACCGTGGCAATTTCAATACGCCATCACCTAGCCCAGGCTGTCTGAGGCTCCTCTTTCCCCTCCTGGTAGGATCCCTATTCAGACAGCATTGATATATAAGTCTGTCCCGGGGGCCTCCAAGGGGAAAATTAAAGAGGGGGGGCCCAGCGCAGCCTTTTCCTGGTGATGACAGGCAAAGGACGGGCCCGCCCTTGGCCCAGGCTTTGCCCGGGTGCCGCCCAGAAGCGTCCCGCGAAGCGGGAGCGCGTTGAGAAGTTTAAAGGGCTTTTCCTCTGCCCCCGCCAGCCACAACAGGAAACCAGTGCGTCCTGCAAGGCGGGAGCACGTTGAGAAGTTTAAAGGGCTTTTCCTCCGCCCCCAGCAGCCACAACAGGAAACCAGAACGTCCCACGAGGCGGGAGCACGTTGAGAAGTTTTAAAAGGCTTTTCCTCCGCCCCCGGCAGCCACAACAGGAAACCAGTGCGTTTGATGATGTCATAATGAGGTTAATGTTAAGTTCTTTTTGTGAAAATAAAATTTGTTGAGATTTCTTTTTCTAAAATGTGATACGGATTTGACAAGATGAGTTGCTAGTTGCATTAAGTTACTTTTCCCGGTTCTTATAGACCCTCTAGGTTGAAGGGTATGTTCCTAACGGTGTTTGAATTGAGTGGAGTGATTTGCGCTTGCACAGCTTTAGCTAATTTGCAGATGACTGAGGTGAGTATGAGTCTAAAGGAGTGGAGATACTCAAGTAGTTATTAGATGGAGTGGGCGTACTCTTATAGGCATGAGAGTAGGGAAGCTGCATTCTTCATTTGAGTGTGGCGCTTGATGCAGGAAAAATTATCCATGTGGTTGTTGATGACAGACCTAAAGAGAGAGGTCTGGGACTCCAGAGTATATTGACAAGTGTAGTGAGACACTTGGTATATGTTGTAATTTGTTCATTTAGTAGACCGATCCGGCGTGATTGGTAAGTCGAGTTTGTGAGATAATTGGTGTGATTGGAACTATACTGAAGACTTGGTGAGTACTAAGTGCACTAGGACAATAGTCCAAGGATCAGTTGAGAAGTGAAGTTCACGGGCCGAATTTTACTCATGATTGTGGGAACTGTGAAAAAGAGTAGGTGAAAGCTGAGAGTTACTTTGGAAGGTTCTGAAGCAATTGTATTACCCAACCTGTAGTAAATGAGCAAATTTGTTTTCTTATTTTTTGGTTTAAGTTAGCTCACAAATTAATATTGCGTTGATTTTGTGCGTGGGTTTTGCAAGGAATTGGTATGATAGGCTTTGTCAGTGTCTCAGCGAGCGCTCTGAGGAGGAGTGTATGTGTTAGTGTGACATAAGTGGTGCCGTGCTGAGATTGGTTGATTAGTGAGAAGAGTCGCGCATTGATTTGTTGATCAGTCCGACAATAGAGTAACATGATTGGAAGGTGATAGTGTCGAATGGAATAGTGGGATCGTAGTCACTTTTCATGATTGGTTGTTCTTTCTTGACATTTGATTTACTATTTGTATTGCTTAGTTTAATTGAGTTCATAAATAACTTTGTTGTGGACATCAGGTTTAAATAAATTTCAGTCAAAAAATGAAGTTTTTCAAAGCTTTGAGAAGCGTGCCGAGAGGTGATGAGTATATTCCGGCACTCGAAGGAGAGGTTTGTCCACCAGAAAATCCTCCGGCATATATTGTGTTTGAGGAGAAGGGAGCAGGAGCATGTCTTTGGTTGAAACATAGGATGAAAATTACAAGAAAAGAAGGTAGTTTGGCTTTTCCAGAAAATGGAACATTTAATTTGAGAATTTTGGAAAACTTGAGGTCAAATATGTACAGTCTAAAACCTTCACCGAGGCCAACACAATATGAAGCCTTAGTGATGTGGGAGCTGGTAGCCAGACAACAACAAGCATTAAAATTTGAAAAGAAAATGAGAAGGGTGGAAAAGACGCTAGCGGAAACTAGATGGGATGAAGAGCAGAAAAGGTGGAGAGTAGAAACATTACAGGGAATTAGATCATTTCCTGCAAGAACAAAGGAGGATGAGGATGAAACAAAAGATAGGAAGAGAAAGAAAAAGGGTTCAGCAGAGACTAAAGAACGAAATTTGAAAGACTTGAAACGAGTCATGTTTAATGATGATGATGAGATGGGTGAAGATGAGATGGTTACTCAGATTTTAGAGACCTATCCTCCACCAAATGCAAATCAGAGGAGTGATAATGGATCAAATGAGAGTGGAATTAGTAATGCAAGTCCTACTGCTCCATTCACATCACAATTATCAATGAGTATCCTGAACAATGAGAGAGTTCAGATGCAAAGTAATTTCAATGATTCATTGAAAAACAGACAGCAGTTCTAAATAAACATTCCTGAAATACAGCCAGAGGCTCAGATTGTGAGGACGACTATTAATTTAGGGCCAGATGTATGAAAGCTTTTTGCATTCGCAAACGGTGGGAATGCACGTTTGCGAATGCAAAAAGCCATTTCAGAATGTATGAAAGGCATTTTGAACGCAATTTTAAGGAATCGCTAAAATAGCGATTCCTTAAAATTGCAACCCTGTTTAGAGAGTTGCAAATTGCAACTCTCTAAATAAGAAATCGCAAATAAGGATTCCTTATTTGTGATTTCTAAGCACATGTAAGAAGCAATTTCTAAATGTGATTTGGGCATTTAGGAATCGCTATTTACCACCAGGTTGAGCCTGGTGGTAACCATGTGCAAATTTTAAAAGTGCATTTAAAATGCATGTTTAAAATGTACATGTAAAGCACACATGCCCTTTTGGCATGTAGGCACCTTACATGTTGCAAAAAATTATTTTGGGGTGCAGAGGAGGGGGCTTAGGCCCCCAGCACCCTGGGGTTCTGCATTTCCAAAATTGTGATTTCTGGTTAAGAAGTCGCAATTTTGGAAATGCAAAAAATTTGCAGATATGGGCCTATAGGCCCATAGGTGCGAATGGGGCCGGTATCTCAATTTGCGATTCAGTAATAGAATTCGCGATTTTTAAGAAATCGCTATTACCGATTCGCAAATGTGATACATTGCATTTTGCAAATCAGAAATAGCGATTTCTTAAAAATCACTATTTACGACTCGCAAATGGCCTCCTTGATACATCTGGCCCTTAGTGTTGTCACAGGGTCAGCAAGGAATGAACATAAGAGAGCCTGTTCAAATACAGATTCCACAAATGCAGAGCATGGGTGCAGGACAGATGCAGACGGTTGGATCTTTAGATAATCCAGATGCAATTACTGTACCTATTACGATGGGTCCGGTAACTCCATTATATGCACATGTAGATAATAGTGGAGCGAGTTCATTGATTAATGTTTAGAATGGAGTTTGGAAAAATCAATTCCTAGACAAGGACAAAGCTTGAATGAGACAAATTCTTTAATAGATTGGTCTACTGTTGAGAGTTCTGGGACTATATTTTATAATAATCAGGAACAGAGTGTAATGGTTCCGCAACAATGTGCGAGTTCAGGACAAGAGCAAGATGCAGGTGCACAAGCTAATGGAGTTGCATTGAAAGGTTTGTCTGCACAAGAAATAACAAAATGGTTAGAAGATTTAAGTAATTCAAAAACGCAGGAAAGAAAAGATAGAGAGGAAGAAACAATAAACAGAGTGAGATTGAACATGGAAGCAAGTGAACTCCTGGAAGGGACCATGGGAGTGAACAGACTTGAGTCCTATGTTGAAACTCAGTTGAGGTATCTGTGTAAAATAATTACTAGAGGAGCAGAGAGAGTCTACCAGCAGTTACAAGAAGTAGCAGACGATTATGACATTGATTTGTCAAAGATGAAAACTTTGAAAAGAAGTTACAGATTAAACATGGAGGAGGAAGATTTTACACACATGAGATCTGCAGGGATGAGAACACATCTTAGAAAATTACTTGAGAAAGTACAGGTTTGGAAAGCATTAGACAAATGGGAAGGAAGATGGGTCAAGAAAAGAGAAAGACCGAAGAAACATGATGTGACTCAGGCAGGAGAGTTAGTGAAAATGCTGCCAATAAGAGAAACACCAGGAGGGAATTTTATACATGTACCTTGGAATAGGAGTGACATTTTAAGTTTTACAAATGATTACCCCAGGTTGAGAGAGAAACCAATGGAGTGGTACCAGCAAACAGATGGGTTTGTGAAACTTGCAAAGTGTCTGTGGGAAGATCTGAATACACTTTTTGATATTGTTGTTCCAGCAGATTTGTGGATTGAATGCAAAAGGAGTGTTGATTGGCCAACCAGTGAACCGCAAAGAGATTTGAAAACAGGTGCACCATCTCCTGAAGTAATGAAACATTACTATAAGGTCATTGAGTTTCTGAAAACGAGAGTTTCGCAGAAAAATGTGGATTGGCAACGCATAGATAGAACATCACAGGAAGGAAAGGAATCAGTTCATGCATATTATGAAAAGTTGTTGAAAGCGTTCAAACAATTCAGTGGTGTGGAAACAATTGAGAAAGAGAGCATGAATCATTTGGTGTTCACGTTTGTTGAAGGGTTAAAACCAGAAATAAATCAAATGATTAAGAATCACTTAATTTGCTGGCAAGCAAAGATGATTGATAAGGTGTTGCAATATGCGAAATACTGTAGTGATGAAATTTAGTTGAAGGAGAAGAAGCTGTAAGAGAAAGCAATGGTGATGCAGATCAAGGCTGCACAGACAGGATTACAGGGAAATTTTCAGCAGCTGCCTCAAGGAAATGGTTTGTTTCTGAGTCAAGGTCGAGGTCGAGGTCGAGGTGGAATGATGCTTCTGGTAGTCAATAGATATGTGGATTTGAGTTTGGTGGTGATGCAGGATGAGCAGCAAAGGCAAAAGGTGTTACCTTGTCATATTTGAGGAGTAATTGGACATTGGAAGAGACCGTATCCGATGTTGAATCAAGGTGGAATTGTGCAACAGACAAATGGTGTCAACTCATATCAGAGCACAAGAGGACCTAGGATGGGGGGTCAAAATCAAAATTTCCAGAACAATGCGAATTATATGCAAGGTTTTCGGCCTTTACAGCTAATGCAACAGGTACAGAATGCACAACATTAGGTAAATCAGGTACAAATGCCACAAATGCAGTGACGGGTACAGATGGTGCCTGTACAGCAAATGCACATGCCGAGACAGGTTCAAATGATACAGGGCCCTATGGATCAGCAACAGGTAATGCTTTCAGAAGTGCAAGTGGTCACAAATCAGGGTAAAAGCAGAAGTGTAAAAACAGCTGAACAATTTCCTTTACACAGTGAGGATGAAATAAAAGCTGAATGCCCATTGGATAGGTCAGATGAGGAGGGGTGTATGATGCCTGCATCATTAGAAGTAGATCAGAGAGGTCCTTATGTGAAAGGTGAAGTACATGGTCATGAGGTTAATTTCTTAAATCGATACAGGAGCAACATGCTCAACTGTAAGCACTGTAGAAGTTCCAGACCTACCGATTTCAGAAAGGACATTGGAAATAGTAGGAGTTGCAAATAAACATTTGGTCAATACTCTTAGGGAACCAGTTCTTGTGAAAGTTAGACAATTTGGAGATTAGCATAGTTTTGTTTTTTGTTATTCTAGTCCAGTATGATTATTGTGAAGAGACTTACTGTTCAAGATAAATTGTTCAATTATGTGTTCAACGAAAGAGATTGAAATTGAGACAAACAGTGATGAAGAAGATTTGTCAGTTGATGTTGGGAAAAAGACGGTGTCTCAAGAATTTGCTTTGTTAAATCTTGATGATCAGACAGATGAAAATGAGCAGGCAAACGAAGACCACAATTCGGTATATTTAATTAATTTATTTCCAGTTTTTTAAAAGAAAGATTTGCCGATTGATCTACAAGAAAGAGTTAAGTCAAAAGTTTGGGACTTTTCAGGAAAAGACATTGGTTTGATTAAAGGAGTTGAATGAGTCAAAGTAACAGTGAAAGAGAATGTGGTGTTTCTGCAGACTGCACAATATCCAGTGACAAATGAGGCAATCGAAGGGATAAGACCTTTGCTAGAACAGTTTTTGGAACAGGGAGTCTTAAAAGAAGCGATGAGCAGTCTGTGTAATTTACCAATAATGGGTTTGAAAAAGCTGAATGGGAAAATTCATCTTTTTCAGGATTTGAGGAAAATAAATGATATTGTGGCAAAATGTTTTCCAGTTGTGCCAAATGCAGCAATAATAATGTTTCAGATTCCATGTGATGCAGAATGGTTCACAGTAATTGATTTGTGCCAAGCTTTCTTTTCAGTACATCTACATGAGGACAGTAGATATCTCTTTTGTATCAAGCATCTGACCAGAGTTTATTGCTGGTGTAGAATTCCTCAAGGGTTTTCAGAATAACCATCACTTTTCAATCAGATTGTGAAAAAGAACCTGGAGTCATTGGTAATGCCTTACCAGTCAACATTAGTACAGTACATTGATGATTTGTTGATTGCATCAAAGACAAAGGAAGGTTGTAGAGAGGATATGATTGCACAGTTGAAATTTTTTAGGAAACAACGGTCATAAGTTATTTCCTACTAAACTGCAGTATTGTCAGTAGGAGGTAAAATATTTGGGAGATTTGATCAAGAAAGGGTCAAGGAGAATTTCGAGGGAAAGCGTAGCGGCAATAATGAAAATGAAAATACCAAGTTTGCAGAAAGAGATGAGGATGTTTCCGGGAATGGTAGAATATTGGCGCCAGTGGATTCCAAATTTTTCAGCCATTTCTAAGCCACTGCAGAGATTGACACATTAGGATGTTTCAGATCCCATAATGATGGATGAAGAATGCATGATAGCCTTTACTGAACTGATAGAGAGTTTGTGTCAAGCACCAGCTTTAGGTATGCCTGATTACACAAAACCTTTCTTCTTGTTATGTCATGAGCGAGATGGATGTTCTTTGCCTGTCTTGACACAAACACATGGTGGTGTCAATTGTCCAGTAGGATATTTTTCAGCTATTTTGGACAACGTTGCAGCAGCTTTACCAGGATGCTTACGGGTAGTTGCAGCAGTTGAGCAGAGTATAACTCAAAGTGAGAACATTGTGATGGGTTATCCTCTGACAATGATGGTACCTTATTCAATGAAAATTCTATTGACCAGGTCAAAAACGCAATACTTGACAAATGCAAGACGGACACGATATGAGACAGTGATTCTTGGAGCACCAAATATAACGATCAAAAGGTGCACAGTGCTTAACCCAGCAACATTGTTACCAAATGAGGGAGAAGATCTAAATAAAATAGAGGACATTGAACATGATTGTTTGGAAGTGACAGAACTATGCACCAAACCAAGAGATGACATTAAAGACACTTGTTTGGAAGACAAGATCAAATTCTCTTTGTCTATGGTTCTTGCTTAAAAGACAACAAGGGTGCCTTGAAAGCAGGATATGCAGTGTGTACAGTCACTGGCATATTAGAAGCTTCATGGCTTAAAGGAGTAATGTCTGCACAAGTCGCAGAATTGGTGGCTCTTACTAGAGCATGCCTATTGTCAGATCAGATAAAAGTAACGATCTACACTGATAGTCAGTATGGATTTGGTATTGTACAAGATTTTGGACAAATGTGGTCACAAAGGGGGTTCCTGACTTCTTGAGGCTCACCTGTGGGAAATGGAGAAAGAATACATGACTTGTTACAAGCTGTACAAAAGCCTTAAAAAATGCTGTGGTCAAATGCAGTGTACACCGGAGAGGACAAGATTATGTAACATTGGGAAATGCTTATGCAGACCAGGTTGCAAAATGTTGTGCTCTGAATGGAATTTCATTGAAAGGAAATTGGGAATTGATGTCTGAAAATGATGAGGTGTGCGCAAATTTTACAACGCACATCGTTGAGACATTAGAGTAGTTGAAAGACATACAGAACAATGTTCCAGAAGAAGAGCATAGGGATTGGATAAAACAACGTTATATACAAAGGGAGGATGCAATTTGGATGACAATAGAAGGGAAAGTGGTCTTACCAAACAGTCTGTTGACACAAATGGCTAGCTACTATCATGGTCAAACACACATAGGGAGAGATGCGATGATCAGGAATTTTAAACCGTTTTGGTACAATCCAAAATTCAGGCAAGTGGCTGAGCTGGTTTGCCATAGGTGTGTGATTTGTCAACAGATGAATGTCGGCAAAGGAACAACTGTCAACATGGGATACATAGGAATGGCGGGCGATCCATTCAGTAGAATGCAAATGGATTTAATTGAGAAGCCTGCGTGTGCTGGTTTGAAATACGTGTTGGTGAATGTGGGCATTTTCAGTAACTGGATTGAGGCATATCCAACAAGGAGAAATGACAGTCTTACAGTAGCTAAGTTACTTTTGTGAGAACTAATTCCACGTTTTGGTTTTCCGGTTTCAGTTGAATCAGGTGGGGAACACACTTCAACAATGAGGCGATAAAATTAATTTTTTTCTGCATTAAACATTCAGCAGAGACTACATTGTAGTTATCGCCCAGAAGCTTCAGGACTCATAGAGCAAATGAATGGAACACTAAAATCATGATTGGCAAAAGTGTGTGCGTCGACAAATTTAAAATGGCCAGATGCTTTGCCACTAGCGCTAATGTCAATGAGAAGTACTCCTGACAAGAAGACTGGGTTGTCTCCACACAAGATTTTGATGGGGAGAGCAATGAGATTGCCAGCAATGCCTGCAAATGCACTTGTGAATATTAAGGATGATATGGTGCTAGATTATTGCAAAAGCTTAGCTGATGTGGTTTGGTCTTTCTCTCATCAGGTGGAAGCGACAACAGTACAACAAACGCAACACCACAGCTTGAGAGCTAGAGACTGGTTGCTCATAGGGAAGCACGTGAGAAAGTCTTGCCTGGAACCATGGTGGAAGGGGCCATATAAAATTGTGTTCACTACGACGACAGCTGTGAAGTGTGCTGGTTTACTGAATTGGGTACATGCAAGCCACAACAGAAAAGTGCATGATCCAACAGAAAGAGAAGAGGAACTGTTGAGATTACCAACAGTTGAAAATACTGGGAACAAAGAGAAAAAAAGTGAGCAAAATATCAAAAATGACAGATGTACCTACTCCTATAACAGACGAGAAGGAACAGAATGCTAAAGAAGTTGAACAAACTGTAAAAGACGTAGAAGAGTCAGTCCGTGAAGAAAGTGAAGAGACTGATTCTGTTCCGAGGAGGGTATCCTCGAATGAGAGTGAGCAGCAAGAATCACCTGAAGGAAGATCTGCTCAGAGGAGGGTGTCCTCAGAAGCAGGTGGCTTGACATACCAAACTTAAAAAAAGACAAACCCCATTGGGAAAGGAATTGAGGGTAGTCCCGCCCAAGCGGATTATACTCTTCCTGAACCAGTTGCGGGAATTTCAGAAGAAAGAGGTTCAAAGGCAAGTGAATACTCAATCTTGAGAAAATTGTTGATGAAAAAGACATTGAAAGGAGACAATTAGCCTGAGAAAAGCACAAAGAGTCGAAGGGTTAATGTAGTTCCACCAATTCAAGAGGAAAAATAATTGCATGAAGGAGAAAATAATAGTGGAGAAGAAAGTGAAAGTGGCAGAAGACTGAAAAGAAAAAAAGAGTTGCGAGCAAGAGATATGCAGGGCCAGAATAGGCATACTTAATTGCAAATGACTGGCAAGAAGAATTTGTGAGCTATTGTTTTGATAGAGACATTGAAAACCTTTACTTTGACATATGAAGATTGCGAGAAAAGACTTTGGGAAAGATATTGAGAAAATTATATGAGAAGTTGTGCTTAGGAAGAGGCATTGGTACTTACTGGAGTTGACAAATAAATAACTGAATTTGACAAGGTGCTATACCGAAATTGACAAGAAGACTGTCCAGAGTGAACGAATTTAAAAAATAAATAAAAAAAGGAGAGATTTTGAGTGTTTGTTTTTAATTTTTGAAATTTTTGTTTTTTATTTTTTTTAGATTATAGAATACATGAGTAACTAACATAACCAAAACAGTAGAATTAGTTGTTGTAAATTGTTAAGTATTGGTTTGGCGGTAGTGAGTGTATTAATATGTTTATTATTGTTTGTAGGAGTGTCGGTTTATGAGATGAATGGAGCCAACCAGACTACGAAGATTGATAGTTCTTTAGATATAACTGATACATCACTAACAAGAGATACATTTAGAATAGATGTAAAATACTTACATGAAAAGAAAGTGCTCTCTTTTAATGTCTTCTATCGCAAGAGTATGTTGATGTGATGGATGCGAAAGATTATGTATGTACACAGATTCCGACTTCAGTGGAAGAAGGAACTTCTTATCATAGTTTGCCTGTCACTTACGCTATGACTTGTAGTCTTTGACTAATACATTTCTATAATCAAGAATATATACAGTATTTCTATTCAAATTATGACATTGTATTGTCATTTGTGCCGGTCATAGGTTATTTGAATAGAATAGCCAATGATAATAACATAGTTATTATGAGAGATTTCTTTGAGCCTACTTTAACCTTTGGTACTGCTTTTTCTCATAGAAATAACGGGATGTGTTTACTAACTCCTATAGAAAAGAAATGTTTAGATAACACAGAAGGCTAGAAGAAGAGAAATAAAGGCAAAGATAGATAAGGGAATAATAAGTAGAAAGCCTGGAGTTGATTATGCTTATACTGACATTACTAAACTAGGAAAACTAACAATAGATGCTGAACACGTGGGAAGACTTTGTATATACAGACCCTGGAGTAAGAATGATAGAGTGTTTGTAGGAAAGAGTGAGTGTAGACATGTTTTTATGTTAAGGAGTAAGTGGGATTTTATGATGAATGGGCAGGACCCACCAGTACCCTGCATTCATTATATTTGTGGAAGAAATGCATATTACCGTCTTCCTAGAGAATGGTATGGAACATGTTATTTGGGAATAGTCTTTCAGAAAATCTATCAATTGGAAGATTTGAGTAAGATTCCTGAAACAATGAAATTTCAAACGAGTCACAAGCGAGAATCAATTTCTAGGATTGTGGGAGACATTTTTGGGGCTATAATTCCTTCAGTAGGACTAATCTTGAATTCAATCAAAATACAAAAGTTGCCTACCATAGTGGATAACATACTGTATTGACAAGATATTCTGGAGCTATTATTCTTCTAGACACAGAATTGGCTGCTACAAGAGCTATGGCACTTCAGAACCGCCTTGCATTAGACATTCTTTTAGCGAAAGAGGGTGGAGTTTGCATATTACTTGGTTCAAATCATTGTTGTTCATTCATACCTGATAACTCAGGTAAAGTCAAACAGCTGATTAAAAATGTAACTATTAATGAAGAAGATTTAAAAGAACTAACAGACACTACAGTTGGGAAAAGGCTGGCAAAGGGCTTAAAGCTGTGGGAAATTGGTTTAGTAATGTGGGAAGAAGTATTATTTTGACAATGGCGAAATGAGTGTCAATAATTGTATTTTGTTTAATTGGAATTTGGGGAATATATAAAATGATTAAATGTTTAAAAAGAAGAAAATTGGAAAAGAATAGAAGAAATTTTGAAATTCAGATGAATGAATTTTATGGAGAAAATAAAAGAAGAAAGAGAAATAATGCGCAAATAAATGAGACTAAATTTTGAAAATTGATAATAAATGAATTTATTATAGATTGATGAGATTACATAAATAGTCACCAGAGGAGGGATTGTGAGAGTGTGAATTTTCTAATATGTTTATTAATGATTTTGGTATACTAAATGTATGATGAATTAACATGTAAAACGGGTGACTTTTGAAAATGGTCACCACAGTTCATTTTCTGTTCCTAACTGAGCAAAATTCTAACTAAATGTTGTGGTTATTTTCCATAATTCAATGCTTACATAAAAGTGTATTCGATGTTTTAATAGATGTGTCCACAGCTACCCCTAGTGGGTTGCTGAATTATGTCTTACAAGGCCATGTTTTAACCAAGCATTGCATAAGTTGAATGTTCTACTGTTTGAGAATGTTACTAGTACGTGGTTTTTCCCACTAGGATGGAAGTGAAGTTTGCAACAGTAAAACTTTCTTCCTGAGAAGAAAAGTTTGGGGCGAGATAGAACAATAGAGCTACAGACGAGACCGAAGAGGAAAAATTACTGTTGAGAAAATGTTCTAGTTAATGAAGTATTGTCGTATTTTAGGTTATCAATTTAGTTTTCTATTGGTTGAAACGTAACCACCCCATGAACTGACCAATCATACGTTTTTTGGAGGTTAGTATAACAACCTAGGTAGGATTCTCTAGAGGAAGAAGATGAGATGAGGAGAGAGATCCCGGTGTTTCTGTAGCAGTGTGGGTTTAGCTGTTGTTAGGCCCTATTCTTCTGAAGACATACCTGATGGTGTCCCCTTGCTGAAGTTGATTGCTTGTTGCTATTGATTTTGGTAACGTATGACATTGTGATGTCACATGTGTCTCTTTTGCTTTTCAGGTACCAGCTGCAACTTATAATTTAATTGCTGCATATTAATAATGATTTTTTAATAATAACCCGAGTTAAAGAGTTTTTCTAAATTTGTGTTTCTAAATTCTTTTTACATGAAGCTCATCATGATGATGCTAATTTGTGGTTAGTGAGGGAATTAACCTGAAATGCTCATGACTTACATTGACATCTTTTAAGTGTTGTACTCATTTATACTTTGCCATTATTACCAGTTCTAGTATTATTAATAAGTGTAATTTTCTTGGAGATTATTTGTTTAGTTGTTTTGATTAAACTGAGGTATATAAGAAGTTCTAATCAACCACTATTAATTCTATATGCTTACCATTTGTGTTTGAGAGTTATTTTCGTGACCTTAGCGTTGTTAATCTGGGGAAATACATTTTATAACTCTTCCTAATAAACTGGTGTGGTTTTTATTTGAAGTTTAATATCTTTGTTTATGTCGATTATTGTTTATGCTTGCATTACTCATTGATGACATCCCCTCAAACCTATGTCGCTTCGATCCATTGACCTCTAGCGCAGAATCCACTACATAGTATAAATAATAGCTAGGATTCCGTGGCACTGCAGCAGGATGCTACTCAAGCGATTGCCAGTGGTTAACCAAATTGCAAGCATTCCTCCCATTTTCTTTAATGTGTTTGATGTAATACCCTAAGTAAGACGGGTATGCCCAGATGTGGTCCTATGCTCACTGTACCACTGAAACTAAGCTATACTCGTCTGATGAGCCCCATTCAGGGCAAAACTGGTCTTGAGTTGCTTGTGATCTGGTTCAAGGAGGAAATGGCTTAGCAGTTCGGGCTGGAGTGTTCAAATGACAGCAGGGTCAAGACTTATTTGTGAATTGCTGGGTCCAAACTGAGGTGGCATGGTGAGCAACAGAATAAAGGTGCAGGATGTTACCCTGAGCAATGTTCACTGGTTGGACAAATTGCAAGCATTGTTCCCATCACCTTTTGTGTGTTTGATGTACTCTAAAGCAACTTACCATGTGACGACCTTACCAATGTCATTTAAACCCATCTTATTTTATTTATTTATTTTATTGAGCAGTGCTCTCAAAATACAGACAAAAATAGCTGGCAAAATATTTTATCAAAACTCTTTCAACACAGACAAAACTACCCAAGACAAATGCAATATTGTTACGTTTCATTTCACCACCAACTCTACTGTAGATGAGCATTAATAGCAACTGTATTTTAAAACTAAAAATCAACATTAGATATTTTACAACTAGACCCCAATCAAGTATCACAATGATGCAGGACCAGATACAATTAAAAAAACAAATATATTTTCCATTATATTAAGCCTCTTAAATTCCAACCAATATTAATACATAATCTATTGCATAAGAACAAATCTGTCATGCTTGAGTATGTAAATAATTTTACATACCTGAAGATACCCTCGTAGCCCAAGTGGAACATGATCGTTTTTTTCAGGAAGTGGACACAGGACTTATCATGGCCCTTTAAACTGCTAACTACCATATACAACTTGGAAGACTTGATATTCATCCAGTTTGGGGACATTATGAAAATGTGGTTGTTGGACCACATTGCAACAATTGACTTTCTACATATCTCAACTTCAGCTTTTTCCCTTCATTTACTGAAAAAAGTACTGTACCCATCATTCTAGTATCTCTGCCTTGAAAAAGTCACTGTGTGACGAAACACGTGTTGGCTGCCATTGCAAAAAATAACTATGTTTGGCTGTTTTTGCAAAGATTGACTACCTGTTGTTACCTCATGGACTGACTAAATGAGAACAAACCATAATCAAGGAGGACTTTCTTTACATAAATAAATAAATAAATCACAAGTTTGTTACCTAAGAGAATCTTCGTTGGAATTTTTTCAAAGACAAAATGGAGTGCTGTGGTCTTTAGTAAATATGTATATGTTATGTATGTTTTGTGATACATACGGTGTTGTCTTTTAGGTAGTAAGACATCAACGACCACTTAGCACCATAACATACGTTCTTAGTTGAATATTGGACACATGTGAGAATTGCTTTTAGGTTACTATTACTACCTTTGCTTTATTTACTTTCAAGAAGACTGCTTATCTGCTGCTCTTTTCCTCCTCACGTCAGTAGTCCTCAGTGGAAGGAGAATACATGTCTCTTTGAAAGTTTCTCTTTGAAGGTTTCTCATTCTGGAATTAAGATACACTCATTGCCTCATAGTGAACACCCCTTACCTCTTTCCCTTCCATGAGCCATCCTTACAATATTGCTGTACACTTCTTTGTTCATAAAAACACAGTACCTCACCACCATTAAATACAACTGTAGTTTCTCAAAACCAAACTCTTGTCACTTCTGCACTCCTCTACAAGGATGTGCTTTCCAGAGGCCTAAGGAGAGCCATAACCCAGATTAACTTCAAGTAGGCCATCACACCTACCTTCTTGAATGCAAAGGGTCACCCCCATCTGAATAATCCCCATGTTGAACATCTTCTGATGAGCCCTCCCGAGACTATTATGCATGATATGTGATACACCTACTGTTGAAATCTAAAAAATACTGGCTTTCCTTTATAATCAACCAGTACATTTTGGTTTCGGTACGTAACGTAATTTCTGAACACAAAGGGTTTTTCCTGCTCACAATGCCTTGTATTCAACATTTCTTCAGTTTATTATGAACACTCGCTGACTTGTGCATACTACTTGATCTAACTACTATAACATTCTCAAAAATGTTGGATTTCAATATAATCCACCAGTACGTTCCGACGTACCACTTAAATAATTTCTGACCACAAAGGTTTCATTCACCATGCTCAACATTGCTTCTGTGTGTTATGCAAATACTCCCTGACTATCATGCATGATATTAAATCTGTAGGTTTCTATTACAATCCACCACTACGTTCTTATGCGCCACCTAATGTATGCTAAGTATTGCATTTCCATTAAATATGCTCACAAAATTGCTAAGTTCAAAGAAGAACCATATTCTTTTACCATTTGTCAATTCCGTTATGTATGCAGTTAAGGTCAGTGACAGATTTTTTCCAGGAACTTGTTCTTTAGTTTACTCTTCAGATAAGTTATAGACTAGGGTTTCTCTGCTTTAGGCATGTTGAAGATGTCATAGAGTGTCTCTACAGATATTACCATCAGAGTTGTCCATATGCAATGTCAATATTGCAGTGGGTGCAGCAATATCCTGTTCTCTTCCCAGACTAATATGTTAGAGGTAATTTGCTTTTGCAACCTCAAAGAATACCCTTTCCAGTATATCAAGCCTTCCAACCCTCTGCAGAAACAACTAGGAGCAATCTCCTGTTGAATTCCATATCAGGTGACAACAGGCCACCTGAGACGCGTAGCGTTTGGGGCTGTGGGTCTTCACGGGACCTTAAAAACCACGGGTATCCAGAACACTGGAGAAAAGGCCACCCCACGCTCAGTGAATTAAACATATGCTTTTATCGATGCATGACTGCAAGCCTCCAGACCGCAGCTTTCCAATACCTTTCGATTTGTACACACAATTTGTCAAGGCATACGAGTTCCTTGCATTTAATTCTGAAAAGGGAATCTATCTTGAGTACAATTGGAAACTAAATGGCCACAAAATATAACTTTCTACACATCAAATCAAATGATCATCAGTACACGTGCCACTTAAAAACATTTTGAACTAAAGAAGAAGACGAATCATCGACAATCTTCAAAGAGCTCTTCATGAAAGGAATTCTGTGATAAATACATTTCTTTTGACTCCGTCTGGTTTTCTACAGGCAGCACAATGCATGGGCTATTGTGCGTTGCAAAACTGAGTTTGAACTGTTAAATGTACATTAAGCAAATGCCTCTCGTCACAGGATTTAAATCTCAAAAAGTTCTAATAATCTACATTTTAGTGAGAGCAGCGAAGAGAGACTTGCAAACTTACCCCATCTCGCTGGTAAGGATCTTTTGCCGACAGGGTGAGCGACAGTGATATGGTTCCTAAATTGTGGTCTGGGTAGTGAGGGTCTTTCAAGGACAATGTAACATCTTTCGGTCTAGAAGGAGGAAATCAAATTATTGTGAAAAAAAACACAACTTTCAAATATTTCATATTCTTGCTTGTGGTAGTGGCCACTTTTGAAATTAACAATTTAGTTGCTCCAAAAAGGTGCATCCATTATTAAGCAATCCACCTTATATTTTATATCAGCCTAATAAAAAAATTAACATAAGGGCTCTTTTTTATTTTGGGTTTTGCATTAAAAGGGACAATATATTTTTTATATTTATATATTTTATTAAAGGACTTTCCTCTCATTTTCGCGAGCCATGTTCTGTGTGTAATTTTGTGTGCTGGGTGAGAAATCTCTGAACTAAATGAAATATGGAATTGATTAATGTTTAACATGTTCAAACAACTGCATTGTACTATTAGGGCAGAAAGGATATTAATGTGCTGTTTATTATAGGCGTTTATGAACCAATTGTTCTGACCTGCATACTAATGCAACGATTAATAATTAACAAATACAGTCAAAGATGGTCACCCTGGATGTCTGAGTATGAGGACTAGCTATTTCCTTTCATTTCTTTGGTCGAAACAAAAAGCTTTGAGGCTCTTAAAACTAATGACTATTTTCAGAGAACCAAAGAATATTTATCTATACTTTCGAATACAAACATTTAAACAGAAAGCACACATTGCAGGACTTCTAAATCATGAAACAGCTGCTCAATCAAAGTAACATTGACCGAATATTGTACTAAAATATTTATAGATCCATGTTGGGGCAGTACTGTTTGAGGAATTATTGGCCACATATAAAACTAGAAAGCAAAGACTGCAACAGTTTGAGGAGCTTAGGGAAACCATGCACATTCAAGTTGTTGCGACCACATAGATGGAACCATCAAACACGTTTTTAAGAAAGCATTTCACCTCTAACATCTTCATACTTTTAAACACTTTATCGACAGTTACATGTGGTGGCAAGTTGATCCAAGTAAGACACGGCATAAAGTTGGTGCTAGGTTTCACCACACCACTCACAAGTATGTTGGGAGGAGTTAAAGAGCAATGCATTGTCCAGTCCATTTTTAGTAAATCCGAATAGTAAATCAATGTCTAAAACAACAGGCTTGTTTCTAACCAAATTTGAAAGCACTGCCTTACAAGCCTTACAAGGTCTAGCGCCTCTGTTGAGTGGCTATGCATGAATAGGTTTGTCTACTGTAGTTCCACACATGTCCTTATTATGATACACATTGTTAAATCTGAAATAGTAATATACAAAAAATAATTAAATGAACGTAGCTCCTGTGACAGCCAGTGGGTTGCGAGCTTTCAGAGTATTTTACTGGGCTTTGGTCGTGCCTACATATGGGGTAGTAATGTAGCAAAGTTCCATCTTCATGGCTGCTGGTAATTTTGGGCCAGATGTATCAAGGTTTTTTGCATTCGCAAACGGTGCGAATGCCCGTTTGCGAATGCAAAAAGCCAGTTCAGAATGTATGTAAGACATTCTGAACACAATTTTAAGGAGTCGCTAAAATAGTGATTCCTTAAAATTGCTACTCTGTTTAGAAAGTCACAAATTGCGACTCTCTAAATATGAAATCGCAAATAAGGATTCCTTATTTGCGATTTCTTAGCACATGTATGAAGCCATTCCTAAATGCGATTTGGGCATTTAGGAATCTCTATTTACCACCAGGCTGAACCTGGTGGTAACCATGTGCAAAATTAAAAAATGCAATTAAAATGCATTTTTAAATTGTACATGTAAAGCACACATGCCCTTTTGGCATGTGTGCACCTTACATGTCCCAAACAAAAATTTGGGGGTGCAGCAGAGGGGGCCTTAGGCCCCCAGCACCCTGGGGTTTTGCCTTTCCAAAATTGTGATTTCTGGTTAAGAAATCGCAATTTTGGAAATGCAAAAAATTTGCAGCTATGGGCCAACAGGCCCATAGGTGCGAATGGGGCCGGTATCGCAATTTGCGATTCGGTAATAGCATTTGCGATTTTTAAGAAATCGCTATTACCGATTCGCAAATGTGATACATGGCATTTTGCGAGTCGGAAATAGCGATTTCTTAAAAATCGCTATTTCCGAATCGCAAAAGGCCTTGATGATACATCTGGCCCTTAGACTTCTGGAAAGGGCCATTGAAATCCTGTTTGTTCGCCAGATGGATGGTGGTCTGCATCGGACATGGATATTAGTTCGGAATGGCTGTTTCTTAGGCAACAAGGATGGCTGGGAAGAAGAAACCTATAGCGTAATTTATAGTAAAGTGTGGGATTCAAACCTAAGCAACATGTGAGGCAGAATAACGGGTGTTCGTTTGAAAGGGTGACCTTCATGAATTGCCAGAGAAGTTGATAGAAAACATTTGTGGAACTTCACATTGATAAGGAAGCACATTGAATTTGACTGCCAGATAAATTTTGAGGCAGTGATGTAAGAATCTTAACAGGATTTCATAAAGGAAGTGACAGATATTCAAGACATCTCATAATCATGTATAGAATAAATTATAAAAATACGGTGAGTAGCTGAGAAAAATTTATTATTATATAGTGTGAAGTAAGAATTATGGAACCACTGGGCATTAGCTTACTTAGATAGACGTTGTTTATAATTTAAAGATAATTATGAGAAACAGGGTGCGAATAAAACGCAGGAACAATAAAGTATTGATGTAATGTAGTAATATTATGCAAGCATTCACTTACGTGTCACATACACGTTTTTGCATACTTTTGATAGCTATTCTCATTAGTTAAGGAAAGGCCATAGAAAATGACTCGTTTTACAATGAGATTGTAGGGAGCAACATCGCTTCATGTGTGCAACCTCTAGGTGTAAGCTTAAATCTTTTATTTTCAGTGAAGTCGTGGTACAATTAAATTTGTATGTATTAATCCATCGTGCAGTTTTCTGTGGGTTGTATTTTGTTTGTGAAATGTATTTAAAATTAAAATTTACAACATGCTGACAAGCAATTATTCACACTTTAACTGAACATAAGGTTGGGTCGCGTGTGATAACAATATATGAATATTTTCAGAGACCTTCCAAATTGTGTGGGTAGTGCTGCCTTTGAGTATTGCATCTCAAGGCTACATCTTTCCATTGACCAAATGCACTGTTATTTAAAACTCCCATTTTTTTGTTGCCAAGATTGATTTATTCAAGTACACAGGGTACAGTACCTTTCTAAATCTAAAGTTGCGAGATCCAGAATAGCTGATCCCATAAAATCATCTTGAAGTCCAAAATCATAATCAAAGACCTAAGACAAAAACAAGAAGAGGAGAAAAAAATTATTATTTTTATTTCAGTGCACACCTGAAAGTATTTACATGTAAATTATTTTTCTTCTTTTTCGACTTGGGTTGAACCAGGGAAGTGTGTAAACTTTAGTATGAATAGTCATTTTCCTGTCTGGATTTTCTGACCACTCCATCTCACCTTATCCCACTATCCTTAGTCAGCCATGATCTTTTGACTCAATACTTTACGCAACTTCCCAAGAATACATCCTAAAACTAAAGAAAGTAATGTTATACTCATACCTATCTAATACTTGAAAAAAGACAAACCCATTAAAATGATTGTGGACAGAAAATTCAATGCTCGAAAGCAGGAGTTGAATTCAAGTATGCCAGCCTGCACCTGGAAGTATGCTAGCTTCAAGCTGCTTGCTAGGGTCAAGCTGTAAATGTAATGTGCAGAAGTAGCGGTCATTCTCAGTGAGTCTTGGAAGAGAAATACTAGATTTACACACATAAATTGAACATTCTCAGAATAAGGAGTTGATTATGGCTATGCCACGCAATTTTATGAGTACAGCGGTTTTGCCACAGATAGAAAGTTAGGATTAGGGCGGGGCAGTGGGTTCTACCCAGAAAAGGTCAGCCAGTGACCCTTTGGAAAGGTGGTGAACACTCGCGCATTCATGAAATTGTGAGGGTTTACAAAATATACAATGCGCTTTCTGCACATACTCAGAATCACAAAGGGTGGAGTAAACGCATGAAGTAGGTGTGAAATTCCACAAACACTCCCATTTTTGTTGCGAATGTATTGCAAGGACATGTTGTTTGGCAAACTTAAATTCATAGTAAACAGGCAGCTTTGCACCTTTACTGTGAAGGGTTCGGTGCATGCATGAAATCTACGACTTTCGAAGGTTTTGATACGTATATATGGCAGGGATATTTTTTGAGCCAGAAAATAGTAGCAACCTGTATCAATTGTCTGGAGTTGTATGCAAATCGTAGTCACCGATTTCACCTTTTTTGTGACTTCTATAGCATGGGTAAACAGAGAAATACAACAGGCGTTTTCTTCAAGCACTTTGGCACATACATTTTGTTGATTATAGTCTTAGAGGTTTAATTATAAAATGCTTAAGGTGTGTTTCAAAATAGTAATTTCCTTTTTGATTTTACCCACGGGAATTGCTTGGCGTTTAAATAATGACCAGCACCTGAAGCACACACACACAAAAGTTTAGCGATTATAAAATAGAAAAATATATATATATATATTTTTGTGAGAAGAGAGCAGAAGGATGACCACTGGGTCCTAACAAATTATAGAGTCTATGGGATATCCATTTAAATATGTGGCTGCATGAGTAGAACCTGGGAAGGTTATGAGAAACAAATCCAAGAACATAGTGAGTAATAATAATAAACAAAGAAACAGCATATGAGGTCTTGGAGTCATGTTAGGCATCTGTATGTCTTTTTGTGTGTGGCAGAGCAAGATGGAGCGGACATTTGAAATGGGAGATAAGCAGGTGGCTTGGTGAATATTGTTTTGGTACAAAGGATTCACCGGCAAGTGAGAGCAAATACAAGTTTCCCAGCTCGCACCAGTGCAGGCAGGGCAACCACTATGTCCTGGGGGTGGGCCCTGGGAAATAGCTGGAGTCGGCCATGAGGGATGGGGTCCCCAGAGCCATTAATGCATAGCCGGTCCCTGGGGCCAAAAGTGGTCTCCCTCTCTGTTACATTTCATAGCCTGGTCCTTGGTGTGCCGGTCCCCAAGGCTGCATACGGTCAGGGAGGGGTTCTGTGTGCCCACTCCCACAATTGACTAAGGCTGGGCCCCAGTGGATGGGGTCCCTGGGGCCAAAATGAGCCCAGGGAGGGGAACCACGCAGCCCCCCTCTCCTTGTAAATATTACCACTGCCCCAGGGGATGGTGGTTCCCAGAGCCAAAATCGGCCTGGGGAGGAGGGCCACTTGTGCCCCCTGCCCCATTAAATATAAAGTATTACCCCGGGACATGGCCCAACCGGGGGGACAAAAAAAAAAGTGTGGGTAACCACGCTTGTTTTTTTTTAAAATGTTGCTGTGGATCCTCAACAAATGTGCGTCAAAACTTGAACAAAAATGTTTTTGGCCCCTGGAGGGGTCCCTGTGGGTCTCCATCACCAGGCCTAGTTGGTCAGGGTATTCCTACGCTGCCTCTTCTGTTTTTTTTTTTTTTTTTGGCATTTGTTTGGGACTCGGTCTGAGGCTCGAGTCCCAAGATGGCTGCCAGCACTTCCTGGATGAGCTGGCACCCAGTCAGATCTCACAATGAGATCTGTCAGATCCATGGAGGAATTGCATCCCTAGATATACATAAATCCTTTGTCTGAAATAACTCCAAAACCACTACATGGATTTATGCCAAATTACAAAAAGCACTCTTTGTGGACCAAGATCTAGCTTTCTGCCAAATTTGGTGTAATTCCGTTTGACAATTCGGGCTGTAGGAATGTGTATAAAATAACCATGGGAAATTCAGTGGAGAAAACATGTTTTGGGACATCCCTTTTTGTCTGCCCCCGTTTGACGAATCACCGCGAAACATTCAAAACAGGAGCTGAAGCGAGTGGCAAACTAGTTTTGAAAATTTTGTGAAGAGTCGTCAAACTGTGCAAAAGTTATTGGCACAACAACAAATGATTTTCCAATGGAAATTAGGTCTTAGTTATAACTCTATATATATATATATATATATATATATATATAAATAAATAAATAAATATATAATCATATATATAGAACTATGGGCCAGATGTATCATCACGGCCCATTGCGATTCGGTAATAGCGATTTTTAAGAAATCGCTATTACCGACTCGCAAGGGACCATGTATCACATTTGCAAATCGGTAATAGCGATTTCTTTAAAATCGCAATGCTATTACCGAATCGCAAATTGCGATACCAGCCCTATCCGCAGCTATGGGCCTGTTGGCCCATAGCTGCGAATTTTTTGCATTTCCAAAATTGCGATTTCTGAACCAGAAATAGCAATTTTGGAAATGCAAAAGGCCAGGGTGCTGGGGGCCTAAGGCCCCCTCTCCTGCACCCCAAAATCATTTTTTTTTAACATGTAAGGTACACACATGCCAAAAGGGCATGTGTGCTTTACATGTTAAATTTAAAAATGCATTTTTAAATTTTTCACCAGGTTACCACCTGGTTGCATTTCATGGTATTTTGCAAGTGCAAAATGCCATTTTTGGAATAATCGCAATTTGCGATTTTTTCCAGCATAGCCTTCCGACCTGGAAATTGCGAATCGCAAATTGCGACTCGCAATTTCCAGGTCGCAACGCAAGAAATCGCAATTTTTGCGATTTCTTATTTGTGGTCTGCGAATGCATTTCATGCATCGCAGACCACTGTTTTGCACTCGCAAACGGACAAATTTACCGATTCGCACTGTTTGCGAGTGCAAAACTTTTTGATACATCTGGCCCTATATTACCTATGATCTGCTTAATGAGTTTGAATCGGGTTCAGGATGGTCAGAGTACAGACAGCCATGTTGCAAATAACTTATGATTCACTCAGAATCATGGACAATGGTGACTCTTTGCTTCTTCTTCTTGCTCTCTTACAAGCTTTTTGAACCATGATATTTTACTCATACTCAGAAAGATTGCATGGGCTTCAGAGAAACAGTGCTTAACTGATTCACATCCCAGCGTGAAAACCTATCACAACTGGTGAAAGTAGACAATGTAGCAGCCTCTCAAGGGGTCCCTCAAGTTTCTGTGCTAGTCTCCACCATGTTCAACGTTCACCTTGAACCTCTGGGTGCTCTCATAAAAGACTCAGGAATATCGTGCCAGCAATACACCAATTACATCAGCTTTACATGAAACTTTAATTCCCATAGACTTATCAAGCTTATCACAAACAACTTTGGACGAAAGTCATTCCTGGATGATGACATAAAATCTCAAGTTTAATCCATATAAAATAGAGTTCCTCCTATTTTCTCCACAGTCATACTCTCCACCTGTTCAAAAGTGGCATTGTTCCACAAATATGCTTGACTGCTCTCCTTCAGTTGCAAAGATTGCAAATATTGTCAAATCTCTTGGTTTCATACTGGAGAGTAGGTTTAATGCCACTGAACACACCAAACTTGCTGTGATAAATGCAAACTATCAACTTAAACTTATCTGTTGAATCAAACTATTCCTTTCTGCATAAGATCATCAGGTAGTCATTCAGGTCCTTTCTAAACTCAACTCTGGCAATGTTTTTCCATTCAGGATTCCTAAATCGTATATAGCCACCCCATCAAAGCCTTATTGAGTGCCTCTGACTGCCTAGCCACAAGAACTGGTCATTTCAAGCTCATCGCCCTTGTGTTAGCAGGTTGGCATCCTATTGAACGGAGATGCATTTATGAGTTGCCTGCACAATTCACAAGATAATGCATGCTAATCATTAAACAAGTGAACAAAGTGAAGCTTTGCAGTGGCGATTGTTAGCTTTGGAGCACTCACTGACTCCTTTTTGAGGTCTGTGCATTCAGGAAATTACAGACACTGAATTAGTGCTTCTTCGGCTGTTTGCCCAGAATCTGGAACACAGTACCCCAGAACATATGGGCTACAAACTCACACCCAACTTTCAGGATACAACTTAAAGACTATCTCGTGCTGAAAAACATCCCAAAAGTCAATACAACCCCATGCGTAGGCAGACTAAGATGAATGAATAAAGTTGGACATTTTAGGCGTTCCTCATGGTCTTGATTGTTTTATTCTTGTTCTGTCCCACAATTCTTGCCTCTCTTAAATCAACTGTTATTTTAGTCACCACGTTGGTTATTGCTGTCCACCCCAAGATTCCACCCTGGAACTGACTTGTAACTTGCTTAAGTGTCTGTTAACCTGTAACATATCATGATTTTTTAATCTCAGTGTATTTTCTAATTTTTCTCGCTAGCTCACTGATCTCCTACGTTTTCTCCAGTGTGATTGTTTTGAAGCTCTTGGGACTACTACACATCACATGGAAATCTGAAATTAATACATAAAGAAACTACACTATCATGCCCAAATCAATGTTGCTCACATATTGTTTAGGAAATTGATCTGTATCACATGCTATTATAAGGCGTTTTCTTCTGTTTTGAGACAAAGTCAGAAAAGGGTACTAACTACAATGCAATCCAAGATCTGTCAGTGGAAAAAGGAGAGTATGATCCTACCAAAAACACCTACTTACTTTATGAAGAATATTTTAATTTTAACACATTTTTCCCAGATGAACTATCCACAGATTTCTGCTCTATGAAATAAAGGATTAGGATTAGAAAATTTACCCAGGTGGTCTAGATCCTTGAGGGCATTCCTAATATGAATCATAGAAATTGCAAAAGAAAATAATATGTATCATACAACTAGAATATAGACTTCATTGTTCATTTTAGAAAATGAAAGCAAATGGTTTAAGTGTCCTTGCCTTTTACCAGGGTGCATAAACTCCTATCATTTCTTACACATTGCTTATGGTTGAAACTGTACATAAAGAGGATAACATGCATTCGTAAGACAACTTACTTGCAATGGTGTGCTAGTTACTTTTGCCCCAATCAGGCCAGTATAAAGTATGTCCATGAAGGGAAGGAAATGCTATACATTTGGAATGACCACTGATTATGTATTTGAGTTCAACATATAATAATTAGATATTCATTTGTGTGGGTATCCTGAATATCTGTCATGTAACCAGCCATCATGGACCATCTTTGAACATGCATTTTATAGAGGGTTTGTTAAGCACATTGCTAATTTTCAATTCAGCTACAAGGAAGAAGGCAAATGCAAATACTCACCTTGATGTATAATGGTTCTTTAAGTTGATCAATTAGAAGAGAAACATTTTCTTCCCAAATGGGATTAAGATTTTTATGCCTTGTTTTACTTCTGAAGACTTCTTTTCCTCCAATTTTAAATTTTACATACGGATCGCTTGTCCCTGTTTTAAAAAGCACAGGAAATTAGGAATGCTACTTATAGAGAATCCATTTTTAACTTCTACATTTTGGGTTGCCAATGTTCATAATGACTTCATGGCTATTTATTTACCCTCAAGTTTACAAAAATATAACACTGAACAAACAATATCCTGGAAAAATAGTTATGATCCTAACAATAATTAAACTGTCACTCACCCATAGTAATTTTATTGATCCCATAGTAATAAAGGCCTCCCAGAATTTATATCTGTATTTTGCAATCGGTGCAGTAAATCATTCTTCAATATGATACAATGGAACTGAGTACAATACTATCCAAACGTGAGAGATATTGCCAGCTAAAACTACTATTTAGGAACATAAATAACTAACAGTGTAGTCATTTCAGAAACTAGGCATGGAAACATCACAATGCTGGTGTATTGATTAGGGGTGGGCGGAACTCAAGGAGTTTCACTCCGCAGAATTCTGTAGAGTTACCAAAAAAATCTGTGAGATGCCATTGAGTTCTGCCTTTGGGCAGAAAATGCATGTCACACTGCTAGCACTGCAATTTAACGCCAGTAGTCTGAGCAGCACTGAAACATCTGCACAAATGGCTCTATGAGCAGCACCAGAGCGTGTCACAATTTGAGTTGATTTTGCTGCCGCTTGAGTAGAAAAACTACTCAAGTGGCAGCAAATTCACTCATGAGGCAGCCCTCTAACCGTGAATGCCTGCGACCCCCTGCGTTAGAAAATGGCACTAGGGGACAGCAAATCTTGCTTGCATTTCTATAGCCTTGCGGGAAAGGATTCTGCTATGTGGCGATTGGTGGAATTTGGACAGTTCTCCGAATTATATGAGAAATGTGGAGTTGCCAAATTCCGCAGGTGGAATGAAACATTCTTCCCCTCTACCCCAAGTGTTTATTAACAAGCTATGCATCACTACTCTATTTATTCTATTGTGTATTTATCATGATGCTCCCCAGGAATCTCCATCCAATGGTAACACTACTGCAATGTAATACAGAGTACAATACTATATACATCAGGCTTCATCATTTCCAACTCATAACATCCAAGATAACTGGCTGCATTTAGAAAGCACTTCATACCCCTCTGTATGCCTCATAATTTCGCCTATAAATGCTAGTGTGGCGTAAAAAAGAGAATCTTCAATGACATCTAGCATTTAGGTTTCAATGTGGGTAGGAAAAAGTCCAATCAAATGCTAGTTACATGAAGGACCAAGATCGAATAAATATCTCTCCCCTTTAAAAGTGAGTTTGTTGTGAGGAATTTTTAGCTTGTCTTTGCTGTTCTTGTTGATACAAATTCATGTCTTGTCTACAGGCAAAGTGATGCAAAGCAATTAAGTTTTTTGTGTTACGCATGATTTTATAACTGAATGTCATCAGCTACTGGGGACAGCTTATGGATGACATGAATGTGCTAATATTGTTTCTCTGCTTTAGTCTATAGATTACCTAAGCAGATGCATTTTACAAAATTTCGAACCATGGACGACAAGTATGAAGTATGCTGCAGTAGCTGAAATGGAAGTTAACAGATATGCCAGCATTAAGTGCCTGATAGCTAAACAGCAAAAGTGGTCAACCAACTGTATTCTCTTAAGTTAGAAAAAGAAGGTACTCACAACATCATTAGCATGGGACGCCCAAGTGGCATAAACATCAAAGTAAAAATGTGAATGTATAACTTTAGTGGGGAATGAAAGGTTTAAAAAGAGATGTGATGCTTTCAGAGGGGTAACGAATAGCCTGCCCTTAGGGCAAAAAAGATGTAGTCAGTCAAAGTAATAAGGTTCAAATACAGACAGAATATTTGCTATTCATCAGTCATAGTACAGCGGGGTAAAGAGTTAATATGTTCTTGTGAGGCATCCATAAGGGACTGGGCTACAAAAAGGCTATCTGCAAAGATGTCAAAGATTTGAGCAAGATAAACATCAAAAGGTAAACATAAAAAATACTTTAGGTAATAGAATGCAATCAGGATCTCAGCTAGTAAGGGTGATATTATCAAAGAAAAAACAACCCATTAAGATCCACTGTGAACTATGGTCTAAGACATATTGTAAGTGGGCTATGGTGTGGACTGTCACCATTGCTGCAGTCGCCAACCGATCTACCAAAATAGGTGTACAGAAACATTCAGTCTTAACATTAAGGTAACTGGCCTTCATCAATGAAGAGTACAACATTATCTAAAAAAAAAGCCAAAAGCCAATGAGGTTCCTGTTTCAAGCGAAGGTTCAAGTCCAAATCTCATAGAAGAAATGGCATGATGGGAATCAACGTCTTTGGTACTCCACATTTTAATAAGGTTGTGACTGCCAAAAACTGATGAAATATTAGTAGCAAGCTTATGCTTTTTTAACAACGTTACCACAATACTTTCTCTTAGCATTGTAACTACCATACCTTCATGTGTAGACAAGAGCAGTGGATGCCACAATAATGGGGCTTTTGATGATGTATATCATGACAATCCCTTGCCTTATTTTGTCAGTTATAACAATGAAAATAAAGCTCAGTTCATTTTTGACATCTTAGGACTGTGCAACCTGTGGCCAACAAGCTGCAGGCATAAACGATGCTCCTTCAAAAGATGGCTTGGTCAAAGGCTTGGCATGAGAACTATGAAGTGGTCCCTTTGGGCTCCAAAGCCTGGTCTAGAAGGTTTTTAGGGTTCTGGACTTTTGAGAGTGGAGGAACTTGCTCCCAAAACAGCAATGTTGTAATTATTTTTGTGCTGTTGCATAGAACCTTTTTAAGAAATACTTTGCTGTGATAATCAGAGCTTACCCATTAAGCACTTGGGCTAAGATGAGCAGCTGTCTTTTTGTTCCTCCTTGAGCCAATGGACACCCTATAAAGTAGTGTGGATTGTCTAATATTTTAGGCTTAGAGTTTGTTTACCTTGTGATAAACTAATTAATTGGTTTGATATTTTTTGAAGATAGTCAAGTTGAGCATTGGTGTATTCTAGCTTTCTCTGAACTGATATCATTTAAGATTCGCTGGGATAGAAGTAGTCCCTTTGCCTCCAGTCAAGCAGAACCGGTCTGTCAAAGTGAGAGATCCCTGTAACTTTGGTGGTTTAGCATTTTCATCTAAAGTGATGCAGCTGACCCAGCAAGGGCATATTCTGGAAATTCCAGGTCATTGCGGATGACTACATTTTTTTCAGAAACAAACTGAAGAGGAAATGTCCCTGAAACAGAGAGTTTTCCTCCTGCACATCAGGGACATGTCTACGTTTTCTATCCAGGAATTCCATGTTTTCCATATGCAGAGCCAGACAGAAAACATTTGCATCACAAGCCCTGTCTTAAATAGGGCATTTTTCTGATGTATTGATACTGGCACTTCTATGGCTCATGGTCCTTCGGTTAACGTTTTCCACATCTTTGAACTGCGACTCCACTGTCACAAACCTTGCTGGGTCCCTCTCCCCCCCCAAATGAAATGGGAAAATGCAGGTTTGGCTGATACACAGCTAATGTCTTGCTTCTACCAAGACCTAAATAACACACTAAGGCTCCAATTATGGAGGAGGTGAAATTTGTAATATTCCTCTCAAATTAAACAGGTGCCTTGTTTATGACAATGTTGGTCTGATAGTAGAACGGGGGCGGCTCCTCCACAATGGCGGAGGAGCGTCGCCCCATGGCTAAGAGCCAGCAGCAAAAACATAAAACAATACTTCATTATTGTTTTGTTTTTCAGCTGCTGGCTCAGCTAACATGTGAAGGGAGGGGCAGAGCTGGGCCATGGGTTTGGGGAGGAGGAATGGAGTGCACTAAGTGCGCATGTGTGTTTGGCCGGTCTTAGACCGGCCAAACACACATGCGCACTTAGGTTTCTCCAATCCGGCTGTGTTGAATAGTGAGTCTGGAGAAACTGCACAGATCCCAGGGTAGTGTCTGAGCGCCAGTCCAAGTCGCTCAAACCAATCCTGACGCTGCTCCCACGCTAGGTTTAGCATGAGAGCAGCACCAGGATTGCTGAGGAGCCTGTGCTGGTGTCCCAGTGAATGGTGGGACACCAGTACAGCAGAGGAGAAAGGTGGGAGGAGATGGTGGCGGGAAGGGTAAGTGTCTTTTTGCATTATTATTTGTTCCACCCATCTCCGTTGTATCCTCGTCCACCCTGTCCCTCTTGACATTTGCGGCGGCAGCCGCTGTAGCAGAATGATGATGAAGAGATTAACATTATCCAAAGGATTGATTAGCAGGGACTCTACTGCAGTAGAGATTTGAAAGAGTATGATACACACCTGTGATCAATTTCATAGAAAGACAATTCCTATTAACATTCATTCAAATGCACAGAGCTTTCTTTAATCCGGTATTGTATAAATAGGAAGCCTTTTGCTGTCTGGATTGTGAAATCTTGTTTTTAATAGTTATGATATGTTACTATACATAGCATTTCTCTTTTGCTATGGTTTCATAGCATTGGTGACAAAAACAATAAGCATAAACATCCCACCACACATACACAAATACAGTGAGGTACAAGGCTTTTGTGAGTTACAATCCACATGTAAAGCGATCTGCAATCCTAAATTGAGATGTGTGTGATGTGTCAAGGGTTGCTAAAACATGGCTTGCAGAAATTGTTCTGAGTATTGAACATTTAAGGATTCATTACTTTGCAACTGAAATTAGAGAATCTAAGATTGAGATTTTCAATTGCCAGTTCATAAATTACATCTACTACACATTCACAAATTGTGATTAATAACAAAAATAGCAAATTGAAAATTACTATCAAGTGGAAGGAGGCAGTAACCAGATGGCAAGTGTAAACGCTCACCCAAAATGCAAAGCAAGCTTTCACAATGGCAGGTCTGTAGGCTACAGTGAGAAGGAATTTCATCCTAGGAACACAGTAGAGGAGGAGGGGAAAGGAGAGAATTTTCAGGAAGGGTTAACTCTTTTTGGACAAACTAAGGAAGAGGTTTATTCTAGTTATAGATTTAGTAAGCCAATGAATGTAAACATAATTGATGAGAATCAGCATGTTTAGGTAGGTGAACCAAACACATTGAGGCAACACCCACACAAATTCAAACTTTGGGCAGCTTACACCTACGTAGCATCTGGTAGTTAGCACACCTACAGTAGCAGCTGTTGGGGCATAACCTACAGCTCCCTGTCAAAGGTTGTCAGGAACGTAGTTGATCCTGTGGTGCAAATAATAAATATATGGATTTTCTAAAAACTCCTGCTGAGTTACAGGTACCACAGGACACTTTTATGCTCTTGTGAAATCCCCACATGTTGTGTGTGTGGATGGAAACCATGCCCTTCTAAATCCACAAGGAATGAGTTTTCCTATAGAGATTGTAAGAGCTAGTACTTCTTGAATATGCAGGTAGCATGCAACATCTCACACATCCAATACTGACCTTGTTACCTGGATTCCAGGAAGCACACAAGACCTACATCTTTCATCATTGTGCAGTGTATGACTGACTAGCAAGAGGAGAATTTGGAATTGGGTGGTTGATTGGCAAGGATACATAAAGTTACACTATGAAGTAAAGATATTAGGTGTAATTATTTTTCTAATTATATACATGTCTTCCTATTTCAGGCAAAAGTACTTATCTTTTATGTCCTTAGTTAATGACCACTTAAATTCATGGACAGCTAGAAAAAGAAGGTAAAATGCTGCTCAGAAGCAACGAACCAGACCCATTATAGAAGATATGGCTGGTTTAAAGAAAGATCTTGTTGCCTGCACAAGACTGAGGATGCACTAGAATATGTTCCTGCTAATGTCTGGAAAATCATAGCCACATGGACCATGTTGCACAATATACTCGCACGCTCACAAACACGCACTCAGACACCCCCATTCACACACATTCACGCACACACTACACACATGCACCCAACACCAACACATTACTGCTCGTAATATGGCAGATGGAGTCTTGCTGTTGTGGCGGTGTTGCAGCCATCTCTTCAACTCCGTCAGCCAGGCCGAAAGAGTCTGACTTCCGCCAATAAATGGACATAAGACCAAACACAACTTCTAATATGGTGGTCAGCAGACCGCCAGCAGTGACGGACTGTTGGCTGTAGCGGCTTCTGCAGTCTTTTGAAAAGACTGCCGAAGTTGTAATGAGACCCTGAGTGAGCAAAAGTAGTATGCACAACTTTTCTTAGAATATTTTCCTTAACCCTTATATCCACCATCTATCCATTCATCCAACCCTGTACCTCCCACTTTCACTTTCCATAGTTCGAAATTGTCTCCCATTCATCCAATTAACCATCCATTATTTAAACCCATCACCCATTCTTTCACCATTCCATTATAACACTGTCCATTCATCCAGCTCTACATTCATTCACCCACCTTCCACCTTTCCATCCATCCATTGACCATTTGGTTCACACAATGATCCATCTACCCGCTGATCTATCTTTTCTTTCATCCATTCATGTTTTCATCCTTCCATCTATCCTTTCACCACTGGAACCTTTCACATTTCCAGCACTCATTTACCTATGTATCATCCAACTTTGCAGCCTTTCTTCCTTTTTTCTTTTCAATCTTCATTTCGGCTTTCCTTCCTTTCGTATTTCGATCATACCTTTCACCATTCCTTCCTTCCACCGTTGCTTCCTACCTAGATCTCTCCCTTCCTAGTTTCTAGTACCTATATAGCCATCATTCTTTCCTTTGTCATCTTTTTTCTTTCTTACAAGTCTCTCTCCCACTCTCTCTTTTAAGAGCCCTCTGTCCATGAACGGCAATTCGCCAACGTGCCAGAGATACCGGAAGTGACATTACACACAATTTTACCTTTACTTTTACTCACTCATATGCAGTGCTTTAAATGGCCCGGTACTCTCCGGTACTGAGTACCGGCACTTTTTTATTTTGAGAGGGAGAGTACCGGCATATCTCAAGATAAACGTAATACTTTTAATTGGAGAGTACCGATACTTCTCGGAAACAAGCAGGTACTCTATTACAGAGTGGACGCCATTTAACCGGTCACGAGAGGAAGCAGCTGCTGCCCCTGACTTGCCCCTCGCTGCGCCTGGCCCTGTCCTTGATACCTCTGATGGTGGATGGCAACACTCACCTGCTGACCAGAGGTGCTGCAGGGGGGATCCGTGTTTCAGGTTCATGTTTTCTGCAAGTAAAGTGTGTACACAAGGCCGTGGCTTCCTCTTCACATGGAGCTACAATGTAGCTCAGGGCAGTAGAAGATAACGTATTTTTTAAAGCAAAAAATGTAACAAAGCCTCCCCAGACCTGACTTTGATGTCTCAGCTTTCGCTGTGAATGGGAGAAAGTAGGCAGTTTCCAGTCAGAAGTGTTTTGGAGCCCAGTGTTCTACATTGTAACATTTTAAGTTTAAAAGCACATCTTTCCTAGGACTTCCTTCACTTACCGGAAGTACACAGCGTGAGACGAGACCCTTCGACTTTTCCTGAGTTGTTAGGACTGGTAAGTGTTGCCGGGTTTGTGTGCAGCGAATACGCCCAAGTAATGGTGCACAACCAGTGTTTTATTAGACCTATATTACAAACTATTAAGTTGATTTCAGAGGCGTGTGTGCATGTAAATACACATCTGAATTGAACTGTATTGTATTGGCACTTCTAATTGTGTTGGCCTCAGTTCTGGAATATGAGAGAGTGCAACGAGTTAAGACTGAAGTGCTCCTTCGTCACACTGGGACTCCAAGGCACAGATACATGACTTTTTCCAGTCTTGGATTTTTCATCATTGTTCCAGGACTGATAGCATAATAGGGTCAACTTAACCAAAGCACAATTACATGTCACAGAATGTATTAAAGTAGTAAAGGAAAGTTGATGACTGAAAACAAGGTAGGTGTCTCCTTGATAGGGAATCGCACTGTAACCCTAGAAGTGCATTTGCAGAGCTGTGTGATCGTAGTGCTTACAGGTAACTAGTGTTACAGGTAAGGACTGAATTGCACGGTCAGTTCTGTGTGGGCTCCAGCACTCATACAGGGGATGCTGTTTGTCTGTATCTGGATGCATTGTCATGGCTGGGTGCATCCATGTGAGGCTTTTTATCCAATTACTGGGGCAGTCAGTGTATCTGGGCAGGTATCTGTTCAGTAACTATTTTTAACACGTGTTCAAGGGGTTTGTGCCATTCTGCACTGCATATAAGGTGCGGTGGTTGAGCATTCGAGGTTTAGTCTAGGAGCTGATGAGATATTCGAACTTAGTTACTGTTCAGTCAGGGCTAAAATATGGACACAAAAGGAACTTTCTATTGCCTTCTTGGGTAGGAATATGACACCTAAACAGTTTTATAGTGCTTACGTGGTGGGGGTTGTGGTTCAGAAGTACATCAGCATCTTTATATGATGTCATTATATGGAGGAAAGATTGTGGGCATCATTCTTCTTCTTGCCATTTATGCAAACATTCAAGCACCAACACATAGCTGTTGGCAGCAGAAAGATGTGTCTCTCCCTAGAAATGTGGTGAAGGACCACAATGTCTGTACACGCCTATAATTTTCGATGCAACTCCACATCTTAAGGTACTGAAAAGAAACAGTCACTTTCTTGCAAAATCTTTAACACACATGTATTCGATAAATTGACGGAGGTTAGAAGATCAACGCATATATTCATTACTACAAAGATTCTTACGTTTAAGCCTTTAGTACAAAATAGTTCTTTATAAGCGTAATTAATATATCAAGACTAAAATCATAAATGAATGACTAAGTTCTAGATGCATTAATAGCTGCAAACCACAGAATATGTACACATGTAATTAAAAAAATAATTTAAATAAATGCAGGGCTTTCGTTTATCGAAAGTCATAAAAAATAAAGCAAAACATGAACATGAACTGAAAGACTTATGACAACTCGGTTGCGCTTCAGGTCCCTGACGTTTGCAAGTTAGTACTGTAACCTCTCTATGTTTGCTACACTATGCTTGTATGATGCCATAAGAAGCAATGCCGAGATTCAGAGCAGGATCAAATATGGAAGCTGTGTGTCATCACAAAATGAATTCTGTTGGGGGCGCTCTATTTTACAAAAGTTGTTGTTCTTAGTTGTATCATTGCATTGCAGAGTACTTTCAGAGCACTGAGTATCTGAGACCATCACATCTTTGACAAATCGGGAATCGTCAGGCAATGGGCATAAGATAGGGTGACCATATTTTAAGAAGCAAAAACTGTCGCAGACCAGACATCAAATTAGGACTAAAGCTTTAGTCTCACAACTGTTATCTAGCCTGTCCAGTGGCGTAATGAAACTTGAGTGGGGTCCCCCTGCAAAATACCTGGAGGGGAGTCCCTCCCCATGGACCCAGTCAGGGGCCTGCCGTCCGTGCATAATGGTCTGTGTTGACGAGGTCCCTGGACCTTGGGGCCTCTCCCAAATTTTTCGTAGTCTTTTAAATATATAAATATATATATATATATAAAATCTACTGGCGGTCGCCAATAAGTAAATATAGTTAAGACCATGTTTCCATGGGAAAATAGTTTTTTTTTTTCAACTTGCCTATATCAAGACTGATTTGCATATGGCTCGGTCCAAACTGGGGTGGTGTGGTGGGCAAAATAGCAATAGAGGAAACCCAGATCTTTGTGAATGTTTGCATTGTTCATCATTCTGTCCATCATAATTTTTTTTTGTTGCCTATTTCTTTAGATGAATCGGTATGAATTTTTCCCCCCCAAAAAAGTGCCCCGGTAATTCTTGTTGTGCACTGAATTATTTGGGGTGATCCGTCAAGCGGTGGCTGAGAAAAAGGGGTGGTAAAAAAAGTTGCATTCCCCATGTTAATTCCCATAAGACCTGTGAATACGACTACAGCCCGGACTGCTGGGCGGAATTACACCAAATTTGGCAGAAAGCTAGCTTTTGGTACCCAGATTGTGCTTTCGGTTATTTGGTGTAAATCTGTTCAGTAGGTTTTGAGAAATTAAAGGGAAAATACATTTGGACATCGCTGGTCACGAATTTGTGATGACATTTTCATGACGATCGCAACGTATTCACAAGTGCGTGAGCCAATGGAAATGCAGTGATTGGCTGGCCACAACCTGATTAGAAAGTTGCGGCTGGCATTTTATGTTATGGGAGAGGGTACCTGGGGCTGAAAATAGAAATTATAAGTGGTATAAGGGGTCAGGGTGAAGGTACCCTCACCTCAGGGGTGTGATTACGGGTATTTGAGGGTCAAATTACGGGTTTAAAATGATTTTTCTTCACCATGAGCGATATTTGAAAATATTCGGGAATATTTGAAAATATTCACTAATAAGCAAAAACAAATTAAAGAAAAAAATATGTTATAGGGGTGTTTTATGGTAAAAGTATGTGTATAAAATCATTTTTCTTCACCATGCGTGATATTCGCATCTTTGAATATTCAAGACTATTCAAGGACATTCAAAAATATGCAGAAATTATTTTGAAAAAAACCAAACATTCACAGACTAATTTATATACTAATTCATTTACTCATACATGCACTCAGACTCATGCGACCACTCACACACACACACTCAGACACTCTTGCACCCACTCAGACTCACACACTCACTTTCAGACCCACACAGACACTCAAGCACCCACTTCACAGTTCCACCGACAGAGATATCCTTGTGGCCAACCCCTGCTGTGCATGGCTAAGGGCTGTGCGCGGCACGGGGTTGGGTGGTTATAAGGGGTTTTGTTGCAGGCCCTGCAGCCAACCCCCACCATGCACTGCCAAAGTCCATGCACAGCGGTGGTTGGATTAACGTATAGTAGTTAAAATTACTTTACCTTATAAAACCATAGACATTCACTGAAAAACAAAGGTTACAGGGATGTTATAGTTATGTTCTGAATTCACTCATACAAAACCATAGAAAGTCAGCAGTTACAGTTAGTTATTTCAAGTAAGTATAACTTGCACCCGAAGGTAACAATAACTTGTGCCTTCACCATGCACAGCTAATTACTCCACATATTATTTAATTGATGACACTTTCTATGGCATCTTTGATATTATTACTGCAACATTTGCAATAAAATTATTGATGAGAAAACTGTGCATGGTGAGGGCACGAGTTATAGTTACATAAAATAATTCTAATTTTACCTGTGCAATTTCTATGGTTTTGTACAAGGAAATTCAGAACCTAACTGTATCGTCCCTGTAACCTTTGGGTTTTTTTCAGTGAATATATATATATATATATATATACACATACACACACACATTTATAAAATCTAGGTTTATATATTATTAGCAATGGCAGTACCTACACCCTGTATCCCCCTGCCGTCCTCACAACTTTGTCTTTCTGCTGGGCAGTGGGCCTACTTCTGTGCTGCCTGACAGAAACAAATAAATAACTTAAATTGTTTCAGGTTTCCGATGCGCCTCTGAAGGAGAGCATACCTTTTAATTCTACTTCGCAGAATGACCTGATCTTTGTGTCAGAGCCCCGGGACAGGGCTTTGAAAACCTGGACTGTCCAGGGAAATCCAGGACGTCTGTTCACCCTAGCATAAGAGAAAAACATATTTCACCTGGTAGATATCTTCACACTGGATTCTGGTGGTCAAAAGGCCCATCAAACAGCTGTCTTGGTGCCACATTAGCTTATTTTGAACTCCTCAAGTTTCAAGGCAGGTACCTGGTGCATACAATTTAGAGACTTGTGTTAGACCTGGTTTCCTTGGCGTGGTTTTCCCACTAGCTCTTTGCCTTCAGGCTTCTTAATAGCTGATTTGGTTTTTGATGGCTTTAGGTTTATGCACGATTTGCCACTGCTAACCAGTACTGAAGTGCTTGTGCTCTCTCCTTAAAACAAATTAGGATTGGCTTATACTGACTGACACATTTAATTTACTTGTATGTCCCTAGTAAAGTGGTACTACCTATGCCCAGGGCCCGTAAATTAAATGCTACTAGTGGGCGTGCATTACTGACTGTGCCACCCATCTAAGTAGAACTTTAAACCTGTAGCCCAGCCATTACATCCTGTGTGTGCAGTTTTAAACAGCTATTTAGACCTGCCAAAATAAACCTTTTTGTCGGTCCCAAACCTTCCTTTTTAATGCATGTAAGTCACCCTTATGCAAGGCCCTGGATAGCCCAGAGGGCAGGGTGCAGTGTATTTAAAAAGGTAGACATATACATTTTAGTTTTATATGACCTAACAATGAAAACAACTCCTTAATTTTGTGTTTGGTGTCTATGGAATTGTAATGAAAAATCCTAAATTATGGTGAATTTTAAATTACAATTCTGAAAATGCTACTTATAGAAAGTTGGCATTTTCCTGCCTTAGCCATTTGGTGCCTGCAGCCGGTCTCTAGGTCACACGACTGGGTGTAGTTGACAGTTGGGCTTTGTATATTCCTCCTAGACAGCCACACACAATAAGCAAGTTAGGTATGCCTGGATGGGCCATCACTGGCAGGGTGAGAGGAAGCAGCTGGGCACATCCCCACTTATACTTGAATAGGCTGTGTCCTGCCTGTACACAAAAGGCCACATACCCCCCTATAGTTAATCTGGAGCCAGGAAGGCAGGGCAAATGTGCACTTCAAAGGCATGCCTCTAGAAGGTTCACCCCCCTTCAAAAGCACAACGTGGTATAAATACAGGTCCTCAGACACCAACTCTTTGGTACACTTCTGAATCTGTGGATACTCGGCCAGGAAGAAGGACAGCTGTGCTGTTTAAATGAAGGCTGCACTGCTGTCCTGCTGTGCTGACCTGCTGCCCTTTTGCCTGAGTAAGAAGGACTGGATCTGCATCTGTTGAAACAAGGACCACCAGAGTGACTCCAATGGCTAGTTGGCTGGCCTCCTGACTTAAACCTCACGGCAGAATGCTCTAAAAACCTCAACCCCTGCACTTGGATACTGCCATCTGTGAGTCTACACTGCTAAGTGGTACCATAGGTGGGTCTAAAGTGCTCAGCCAGCCTCTGTGGATTCAGCAGAACTGATGAATCGCTGCTGCTGCCATCACAAAGACACGCATTGCCTCCTCAGCCTCTACAGAACTGCTGCTGCTTGACACAGCCTCGGCACAGGCACTCACATCACTCATCTACTGAAGCCTCGACAATGACGCCAAACTCTGCATCGCAGCTCTTCAGAACTGATATACCACCCCAACTGCAAGATGCATCCTTGACGCTGGACTTCACATCACAAGCCCTCATTGATGGGATCCATGACAAAGATGCAGGACCTCTCATTGTGGCCTCGCCCTACTTCGAAACTGATGCTTCAATTCGGCTGTGTGACACATCTTCGACATGGATCTTCATAACGCTCCAAAAACAGGATTTAGGTTAGTTTGTTCAATGGGTCTAAATAGGTCTCTGTAGCCAGCCCATACTTCATTGTGGTTGGCCTGAATTTGTGACTTTGTCCCAGGCCTTTCAACTAGATATCCACAGTTGGCACCTTATGCTTGTTGGCGCCATTGTCACTGCAGTCTTTAAAATTGCAAATCTCCCATTCTACTGATTGGATTTTTTTGTTGTTTTGGTATTTTTTATTTTTTATTAACAACTCTATTTTTTTCTAACTTGTCATGGGATTCCTCTTATGTGGTGTTTTTCACTTTATTACTGTTTGATGCGTTGAACAAATACTTTAGACATTACCTCGGAGTTAAACCTTACTGCACAGTGCCAAGGGCTGAGCACAGATTAATTTAGGGTTGGCTTATGCCTCAACTTGACAAGGGATATGGTTGTTGCTTGACCTGGGTTCACACCAAAGTCAACCAGTAACCCAATTTCTTACATTCTGAGTTTGGGCACAAGGCTGCAGTTTGAAAATAAGCACTGGCACCTTCTGCAACCAATTAACATATTCATTTGACAAGCCAAGTGTTGTGAATTGTGGAGGTCAACCTCGATAACTCTACTGCACATGGTAAAAAGAGACAACAGCATGTGTCCTGAGACAGTATGGTAGTCCTCTCAATGTGGTTTTTTCTCCTTTCCTTGCCCAGTATTCATCTGCTAGTCATAAAACAAGCTGGACTACTTAGAGTACAAATGACTCAAATGTTTCCAGGGGCCAGATGGATGGCCATTTGTTTTGTGACTCGCAATTTGTGATTTGTTTGTGAATCACAAAACAAAATCTACAACAGTGTCTGAGACACTGTTAGCAATTTTCAGATGGGTTGCAAGGGATCTGCCTCATTAAAATTCATGAGGCAGATCACAATTTGCGACCCATTTGGGAATGGCTGTACTCACAAGGATGGTGGCCTGCTGGGGTCAGCAGACCACCATGTCTGTGACTGCTTTTTAAATAAAAAAAAGTTTCTAAAAAAAAAATCCTTAAAGTAAAACGCGATGCATTTCAAAAACAAAAATGAAAAGTTTCAGTTTCATTGTTTCAGATTAGGCAGTGGTCCATAGGACCACTGCCTGCTCTGAAAAAATGTTTGTGCCCCCATTCACAAGGGGCCGTTTGAGAATGGGTTAGCACAAATTTCAAATTGGCGTTAACTACGATTGTTTTGCAACCGCATTCATAGTCTCAAAACAATCATACATTCCCCCTGTGAGTCGCAATTAGGAAGGGATGCCCTTGAGATGCCCCTTCCTAATTGCGAGTCACACGCCCTGTTTACTGAAATGCAAAATAGGGATTTGTACATTTTTGCGTTTAAACAAAAGCTACGCACATGGGGCCTTAAGTACCTAAACCAGTGTGCGAGTGGGAGTGAGCATGGGGAAAGATAGGACACAGATAGTGTTCAGTAAAACAAACACTTAAAAATGACCATGAGGAGGCAGTCAAATCAAATAAACTACAGAACTACAATGCTCGAGTTGTAAAGAACGATGTATGAACAAAGGTGAAATGAGCATATCACAATTCAAACGCTCAATAAAAACATCTCTTTCTCTCTTGTTGTTTCTGATCCATCAAGCGGGGGTTGAAAAAAAAAGGGGGGCCTAAAATGCATTTTTCCCAATCATTTTCCCATCGGGTCATTAGACACGCCTACAGCCGAAACTGCTGAACCGAATTACACCAAATTTGGCGGAAAGCTAGATCCTGTTCAGCAGATTGTGCTTTTTGTAATTTTTTATAAATCAGTTCATTAGATTTGTAGATATTATCGTTTAAAAAAATATAGATATCTAGGGACGCGGATTCTCAGCGGATCCAACTGTTCCAGGCTGATATCTGATTGGCTGCCAACACTTCAACAAGGAAGTGTTGGCAGCCATTTGGGACTAGGTTTCATCCGAGCCAAACATAAAAGGTAAAAAAAAAGTATAAAGAAAAGGGGCCATGGCAGGGTCACCCTTGTCCCATAGCCTCTGTTGCAGGGGTCCGCCGTGGAACCCACCAGAGCTAAAAACTTTTTTTTTAAATCTCTGATTTTTCCGCAAATTATTATTATTATTTTTTTAAAAAGGGAGGTCTCCCACTCTTTTCTCCTATTTTGCCCCCTGGTGGGCAAGGCCCCAGGGGCATTGGGGGCTTACTAAAGAAAGGGGTGCATGGGACCTCCCTCCTAGTGCTTGTATTATCCCCAGGGACCACCACCTTCCCAGGTCGATGAGACTAAAATATGCAGGGGCCCAGTGACTCCCCGCAGCCCCAGGGACCACCATGTCCCTGGGGCACAACACTAAGTTGTAATGGGGAAGGCCTGCATGGCATCCTCTGCAGCCCAGGGGATTACCACCTACCCGGGGCTGAAAAAAATAATGAAGGGGGTTCGTCACAGACCTCCAGCCCTGGGGACCATCACCTCCTCGGGGCTAAAGCAAACATTGAAAGGGGCCACGCGGCCCCCTCTCGTGGAGCCACACATGGCCCCGGATCGGCTCCTGCTATGTCCTGTGGTGTCCACCCCTGGGACATAGCAGCTTGCTCTGTCTTGGTCGGAGCTTTGACAGCTCCCATCAAGACAGAGCAAACACTCTGCTTCCAGCAGTTGAGAGCTGTCAAAGTGCTCTCACCCGCTGGAAGCAGAGGTTTCATGAAACTATTGCTCTTGCACACAGGGAGCTGCATCTTTAGCAGCTCCCTGTATGCAATAGCAATGCCGGCTCCTGAAGGAGACGGGGAGCCCTTTGGACCGTAGGGACCTTGAGGCACCCCCCGCAGTCCCATTGAAGACTGGATGCCCTGCAGGGCACCCAGCAGACATGGCCGGGCCCCGGGGATGGGGTCCCCGGGCCATAATCAGCCCTGGGGACAGCACGGCCCCCCTCCTCCATTTGTTCATGGCTGGGCCCTGGGGGATGCAGGCCCTAGGGCTGAAATGGGCCCAGGGAGGGGGGCTGTGCTGCCCTCTTCCCCTAGAGTCCATGGTTATCCCTTTAAATTGCTATAAGTACGCAAATCACCTGGAAGCTGCACCCGTATGGCCCTGCACTGTCTACCTTACTGCATGCAAAGGTCTTTCCACCTTTTGCCAGGATGATGCACAGCTTACCAAATGCTCCCCCCCCCACTGCATTTCCAGTCTATTTTGGTGGCATGATCTTGATGCTGAGGAATTTGAGGACTTCTCCACAAAACAAGGAAGCACTTAAGTCATATAGATAAGAGGAAGGACCCTGGTTTGGTGAAGATTTACATCTTTGTAGTCTTGTTGGCCTCTCTATATGAGGATTCATGTTATCACAGAATTCTAACAGGAGTAATCATGTTGCCAAAACGCACACAACATCACTGGTTACGTCCTTGTGCTACATTACACAGCTGTAGTGTAGAATACATACTGGACATTTACCCAAGGAGGCAGAAAGAACTCCACTTGGGTAAATATTTTGTGCAAAGCTGTGGACTCTTGTTGAAGAAAAGGTCCGGTGAGGTTCCTTTGTGGCCGAGTCACTCTCACAACTACTGACACTCCCGCACAGACACTCACTCACCCACTCATTCAAAGACTCACTCAGAGATTAACGCATGGCCTCTGCTGGAAAGTCTGAACACACTTGCCCATCTTCTGACTGTGCATCATCCTGTCCAGGTCTCTCAATGAAGAGAATGTGCACCTAACTAGAGGCCGCACACATCACTAATCTTCCTCTCACCTTCAAGGCTGCTAACGCTGGCTATCTTTCAACTTGTAGCTGCAGCACATTACTGGAGAGTGCCACTACTTCATGTCACTGACTCTGTCAGGAATGGCCAGCCACTGTTATAAAGAGTAATCCACTCATACCTGGATACATTTGAGGATATTCAACAGAGTTCCATGCCCTAACATAGGTACTTGTCCTTGCTCTTCTATATGGTTATGGAATGTTGTGATTTGCATTAAATTTTAAATGTACAGCGTATGTTATCCCATATAGATTTCAGTAGGAATTTTTATGTTAATTCAATTATGCCCGATATGAGTTCTTTCTGATTAAATCCTGGCAATTCCCATTATGTCTAAAGTTTGATATCAACACTATAAATTATGAGGCATGGTTGGAGTTTAATTAATTTGGGGCTGGTTCAGAACTTATCTTATTTTTTATTTCTGATTTCCATTATCTGCCTTTCACAGACACTGTCTTCCATCATAATCTCTACAGCACCACATAAACATCTATAAAATCCACATATATGTAGAATTCAATATTGTAGATCTGTTAAGAACAGGCATTGTCTGCTTTATAACTTTTGGAACCCTAGTCGTTATATTAACACATACTAGCCAAATGCTAAACACATTGGTGGTCATTTTTTGCTGTGGGACTTTAATGCTAAATAAATTGTTGCATCATCTTCTTCTTACACCCTTCTGTCCTGTCGAAGCTGCCTTGTTCAGGACTTCTCCTTTCCTGAATTTATTTGAATGAAGGTGTAATTGGCAATGCGCTGATTTATTGATAATCAATAGTTTAAGAGAGTGAGCTTGCATACACAATGCAATGACCGCCTGATTGCCTTATTCTTGATGTCAATTAGCAGACTCTCCCATAGTCCTGTGCCACATCCACCTTCTGAGGGCCGTAGCTAGAATTCAAGCTTTATCAAATGCCAAGAAACTGACATGTGTCTATTGTGATACCTCTTTGAACCTGGGTTTGCCCATGCCTAGAGACTTTGGCTCATAAGTGTAATATGTTCTGATTTGCCGTTCACACTTAGGAGATTGTTTGATTCAGCTAGATCTGGATTTTGATTGTATTTTCTTTTTTCCCAAAACTTCAATTTTTGGACTGGATTCTCTGAGAAACAGCAGGACTATGAAGTGTTTCAAGTAAGTGAGAACCATGCCATGAGCAAAAGCAGCACTTCACATATTTGTAAATTTGGGACCCAGAGAATCTATACATAACCTCACTTTTGAGATTGGTTAAGTGTCCCAGAGAATCAATTGGCATGATACTAAAAAAAAAAGTTGCACATCTGTACCTGCAGGTCTACAACCTCATATGGGTGCACATTTATGACTTTCAATAATTCACAAACATTTCCAGAAGTACACCTAAGACACTCTGACCATTGAAGCTTTCTCAGAGTACTTATTGAAAACCTTAGTCAATTCTATGTTTCCGCAAAAACAGAGGCATTTACACATGTATAATTGTATGAGTAGTACAATTATATAATGGTGACGTATCTCCAGCTTTGTGCAGTGGCACCTTTTTGGTTAGGGTTAAGAGACATGTTAAGGTCATGGTGAAAGCTTACCTTGAAACGCATCTTGCCCTTTGCTTATCATTGACTTTGTGTTTGTAACTCACATTTGCTTGCTCTCTGTCTGCTGCCTTTATTTGTTTTTTTTTCGCCATCCAGCATGTTTTTGTCCCTTCCATGGAGCATAGTCTGTTTACCACCTTTGTGACTGGCTCCTTTTATTCTTCCACGAGTGCTTAATTTCCAGGAACTCTTTTTTCTTTTCTTTTCTCCTTGAGAATCCGTTTGTTTTGAGTGGTCTCCCTTGTAAGCCAGTCCAGGAAGCAGGAGACATGCTGTATTTCTTTGCAAAGGTTTTCTGCCTCCTAACTTACTGCATGACTGATTCTACTTATCTCTGTCCCACCAGTTCAATCATGCATGCCTCTGAGGAACAATGTTTTATCTGTGAGCTTGTCTATTTTGGCCAGAGCTGCTTACCAATAGCATAAAATAAGCAATCCTCTTTCTCAGTTTCACCCCCATAATAGCCAGGCTGGAGTTAAGAATTGGAATGAGCAATAAAGACTTTTTTAATTTTTGTTTTTATCTTGTCACATTTGATGTGTTCAAAGACAGAGGTCAAACGCCAGGCTTTCCCTTCTGACAAATTGCTGTTTATTCTTTTTAGAAGAAGCTTGGTGTTTACTTTTCTTTACCTGACTCCAAAGTGAGAGGATTTATGGGACAATCTTACTGGGTACTGGGATTGTGAAAGAAAATACTGTAGGATTTAGAATACAACAAAATGTAACTGCCTGTAAATAATTTTTACAAATATGTCAGATTACAATCAGCAGTTAGGAAAGAACAAATAAAGCACATTTTCTGTAATTCTGAAGCATGGTGGAAATAAAGAAATCAAATCACCTTGTGATGTCAACTTCCATACATTATCATTTGTGTCCTATATAGTCTTATTGGTAAAACTGTATGTCTGTTCGCATTCATTTGAATAGAAAATGTGTTGTCACAATTCTTTAGTAATACATTTACGATGGTATGCTTCAAATGTACCATCAGCTACATATTACAACCTTACCATTGCCTTGATGAATACCTTTGCAACACTTGATTTTTCTGTGACACTTGGCTTTTTCGCAGTCACTATAACTCCTGTGATGTAACATCAATGGCAACACCCCTTTCTCTGACAATTGTTCCAGCACCACTGGCGCATGTCAATTGTGAAATGTTACTCATGCATGAGCTTTTGGTGGTATACTTCTTTTCAACTATCCTGTTTCTACACAGGCACTGAAGGAAGCAGCACACTGTAATTTAAATAGTATTTGCTTACATATCTGGCACACCCTTCTCTGCTTTTACTTCAGCATTGAGTTTCACATGCAAGTGCTGAAACAGGCTAATCTTCAACAAGGAAGCATATATAAAGATTACAATATTATTTGTAATTCACATCTCAAGAAAACAGTTTTTAATATGATCCACTGAAAACAGTGCAGGGTACATTCACAGGACATTTAAGAAGAATCTCAAACTACACAGTGATATAATCATATGCAATAAAAGAAATGTCCACATACATTACTAACAACAATTAGAAGTACCATCCAATATGTTCCTTTGACCAGAGCTTGCACTTATAGTGCAAGTCTTGAAAAAAGCAGGGGGGTTTATAGTACTTGTTATCTTAACTGAGACAGTTTCTAAGCATTTCTAATATTTGCAGAAAAGAGACTAAAGGATTAATCAGATTGTGAGGCATCAGATTCTCATTCATTCTGATTCAATAACCAAGTTACCTCCTTTCTACACTTGACTCCTTACATGTAGCGATAGCAAGCAGAGTAAACTTATCTCAGGTTGTGGTAGAAGGACAGCAACTCAGTTACAGCATAGCACATTCTAGTCAAATCTTATCGTCTTCTAGAGACGTAGAGACTAAGGGCATAATTTAGAGGGCAGTATGGAAAGAAACTCTCAAAATATTTCCATTACTTAAGTCCACAATATGTACATCCTTCCCTCCAGCTAGACCCACCTTACGTTCACCTGCCCACCGACCCCCCTTCCACTGGCACCAATGCAATCCACGGCTGCACCATATGCTACAGTATTTGGTGCCTGGAAAAAGGTTTGAGAGTATCCACGGTGTACAGCATCACCAAAAACCACTGGCAAAGTCAATAGGCCTCAAAGGCAAGACCTATTGGCTTTGCCAATGCTTGTTCTTTTTGTCCACAGTGAAATAGGTTTCCCTTAGATAAACTCCTTCCTCTCCATCAAGTTTGATCTTGTTTTCTTTAATTTCTCATAAAAGAAAGAGATGCATTCCCTCTTTTGCCAGCCTTTTCCAGGGTAGCAAGGCAGTGGCAGCCCTCAACATTTTGAACAGGTCTAGCACTGACGCTGGCTCTGCATAGCACCTGCTGGAAGTACATTTAAAACATTTTAGAGGAAGTTGGCACATGTGACTGTCTAGATTATAGTTACGCACACTCTGACTAGTTTGTTCTAAGTGACCTACTAGGTAACAGCTATTTCTGAGTCTGTAGAAAACCAAACAATCTACACAAACAGCACACCTCTAAAAGAAAGAAGTAGTACGTTTAGGATGAGAACATGGAATCTCACCTATGTGAGGATATTGTCGAAACTTGCATATACACTCATTCATCTAACTTTACATTCCTCTCGGTAAATTAAGCACACATCCAGAGATCTGTCTGTAATCCACATTACTCATACTTTAACTGCAGGTATGAGTGAGCGAATAAAGCTTTTACCAATCTGCTCTCCTGGATCTGTTCTATCGGGAATGGAAGACTGCACTTGCTGTCTTCTGTTACAGATAGCAGCTAGCTTTGCCCTATGACAGGGGAAATGTGTGCGCCTGTTGAGCTAGCTTCACATGTCCTCCGAAGAGGGAAGCTTACACGGTTTCTGCTGTTACCCAATCTTATGAAAAAGCAACAAATATATTGAATGAACTTGCATAACATGACCTACGAACCGGGGACTGTTTCACAATATTTGATGTGGGATGTCTGTAGTCATGAGGAAGGTTCCTAACCCATACAGGCAATATTTGAGCACCAGACCATGATGACAGAAAAGAGAAGCAGGGTCCATTGCTCAGCCATCCTGCTTTTAATCTTGCTGTAGGGAGACAGCTATAGAAACCATTTTAGCATACCCTTTCACAATTGTAATATAGGTCTGAATGTTTAAAAAAAGGGAGAACATAAATGTTGACACAGAGGACTTAATCTCACCCAAACTATTGTAGTGTATTGTAATTATTATCCACAATAAAGGTAAATAAAACCTTTACATGATAAAAAAAAAGCACAAGTTGTGAATATGAAAACAGGTAAAAGGCATGTGTACAGTCAAAGGACACTTTAAAAAACATATATAAAAATGCTGTGTGCCAACATGGTAATCCAAAGCCATCATTCAAAGTGTAAACACACCAGTGCCAATGGTCCATTTAAACATTGTCCATAATATTGCGAAAACATGCATGGTAAAAGTGACAGTGCAAATAGCAAATATGGAAACAGATAAAAGGTGTGTGCACAGTCAAAGGACATATATAAATATGCTGTATGGTATCCGGGTCATCCAATGCCATATTTCAGAGTGGACACGCCAATGGTTCATTTCAAGATTTTCGTAATAGTGCAAAAGCGTGCATGGTAAAAACGGCATATTTAAAAGGAGCAGCTAAACATATGTGAAGGTCCCTATAACATGTGTTTCTTCTATAAAGTGTGCTTAAATAACATCAAAGCTGTTCTTTTCCCACCTCAGGCAGTAGTCAGACATACTAAATAAAAAGTGCCAGTGCTAGAAAGTGCAAACAAGCATACGTGATGGCAACTTCTATGGCTCCTGAGGCAGTCAAAAGATACGCTCAGGTAAGGACACAGTATTTGTTCATATGCACATAGAGCGAGTCATTATCTGGCAATATTATGTTACCTTAGTCTATGTGGCAAACATGATACGTACTGGAGATTCAATTTTTAATCCTGGTTCCCAATTGACTTTAGCATTTCATAAGGTTTGTGAAGACAGCAGTCCCTCATCTCGTAACAGAGTGTGATGGGGTCAGAGAGACTGCTGAACCCAACCCCCCCGGTGATGAGGTGTCACTGATTGACACACGGCCCTGGGCACTTCAGGGCTTAAAAGTGAAGCACCCAGGTCCGAGCCAATCAGTGATGCTTTCTCTCTTCTCAAGGGGGAGGGGCCTTGAGGCACTTTTGCAAGGCTGAGAAGGTCACACCCACAGGGCTATGAAATCTTCAACCTAGCAAACTTCAGCTCAGGTAACCAGGAGCATGCACATTTAGAGCATGTCTAGCTCTGGATGCCTCACCTGAACAAGGAGTGTCTGTCAGGCTGACATTTGTTCAATATGACAGACAATCTTCTTGCCAGGAAAAAGCTGAAGGGGTGTGGCCCCCATAGCCTACATGGAGGGGCCGGTGATTTATATGTGTTTATACAAAGCCACAATTATTTGCAATTTTTGTAGCTCTCCTTACCTTGCGCCCACAGCAATAATTTTGTTTGTGTATTCATTGTGAGTTTCAAAGCGTTTATGGGGTAAGGTTTCTTCCCAGAGGTGACGTGAGTCCAGGGCCTCTAAAGCCTCACTTTTGACACAGTTTGTTTTACTGCTGTCTTGAATCTCTTTCCAGATAAGTGATTTCACTGTATCTGGGGCACCCGCCCTTAGAGATGATAAGTACTTAAGGAGGGTGCTTTGTTGTGCCAGTCCCTGCTCTTGTATTCCGAACTCGAAGCAAATTTGTGCAGGTGAGCTGTTCTGCTGAAGATGGAATATGAGGTGGAAGACCTTTATCTGGGAATTGTTAAAAAATTAGTTTAACTTTCTCAGGAAGAAATGGCGACCTTGAAGCCATACCCCTAGATGTTTGTAGCTGGAATTCCTTTCTACCGAATGGAGTCATTTCCCTTCTTCTTGCAGCTGTTTTCGAAGATAACTAGTTTAATTTGATCTAAAATGACTGACTTCCAGTTTGTTACGCAGTAGAGGCCAATGCATTCAGCAAGTTTTGTAGACCAATTGGAGTTAAATTAATGAGCACTATATCATCGGAGTATTGGAGTGAAGTCCCCAGTTGCTGTCCCAATTTTCGGGCTGTGAGTGTGCCATGTCCATTGTTTTACTCAGGCCTGAAATAAAGATTTGAACAAAATTGTGGCAAGCACACACACATATTTTAAACCTTGTCCAATTAATTGGCCGGGCTAGGCCCTTGTTTGTACTCCGGTTTACCTTTGTCCAGGTTTCGTAGTACAAAAGCTGTATTGATCATGAGAGATTGGCTGGGATGTTCCATGATGCCAATTAATGCCAATACCATTCACGTAGTCAAAAACTTTTGAAAAACCAATAACATGTATACAGGAGTTGCTTTTTCTGTGTGTGTTCCTCTACAAGCATAGATAGGGCAACTAGATTGTCAGTCGTGCTTGACTTGGGTCGAAAGCCGGTTTAATTGTCGGGGATCAGGCCCACTTCTCTGCCCAATTTTCCCATTCCTGTAAGAAGATGTTATCAAAAATCGTTCAGTCCTTATCTAATAACGCAGTCATGCAGTAACTGTCCAGGTCCGAGTAAGGGGCATTTTTGTCAATTGGATTGAGAATAGACCAACACCAAACCCCTGGTGCGGACTTTTCTTGCCAGACAAATGTACAGTTGAAAGAATAGTTTTTTCCACAAACCTGGGCCATGCTTGTAAATTGAGCCTGGCAAACCATTAGGACCTGCCGTCCCATTTCCCTTGATTTTCTTTATTTGAATTTCAATTGTAGATTGGCAGAAAGAAAGAGTTGGTGTATCGCTCTTATCATCTGTGTACAGAGTTGTTTGATCTTCAGAGTGAAACAAGGATACAATATGAGTAAGCCAGGCTTGTTGCAGAACGTTGTTGCCAGCAGAAACAGTGGGGCTATGGTGTAGCTGATTAATCAGGGCCAACAAAATGGTACTATTCTTTAATTTACAAGCTGGTAGAATCTCAATCGAGTCTTGCTAATGCCTTGCTTGCTTTGCCTCCCAGATTGCTTTTTTGTACTCTTTCCTATGCTCTGTAAATGTAGGTAAGTGAGGTCCGGGTGCATGTACGTATTGCTGTGCCTTAACTGCTTTTGGTGCATGCTTCTGATGTTTAAGTGTACTATTAAACCACCTATTTTTGGCCAAACATTGGTGGAGCAGCCTTTGCCATTTGTTTGCTCCCAGGAAGCTTTTAAATTCTTGTTGCATGATTTCCCAGGCAGCCAGAGGACTCAGCAGATCCCATCTTTGCAGTTCAGTCTCTTTCCACTGCTCATATTTTTCCTGGGCGAGTTCCAACCATTTTAATCGACTTCAAGTTCCGAAGGCTCATATTGTTCCTCGGGGCAACCTGTTTGTTGTTGTTTGTGATCTCTACCATCAGAGGCTGATGATCACTTTCTTGGTGGTCTTATACTACAAATGTTGTTACGTTGTGGAATACATAAAAGGAGATGAACATTTAAAAAGCAGAGACTCCGCTGGCTTGGCTTTTCATGGCGCCACCATCAGGTGGTCTGTGGCACACCTCCAGTTTAATGCTCTAAGTCCCATGGCTTCGAATGTGGACAGTAGCTGATGATCAAAGCTGTCTAACTTGGCATATTTTAAGCCTACTTGGTATGCCACGGCTTACATCAACAGCGTGTGCCTCCTTGCTACTCTTATGGTGGTTCACCAAATTTAGGTTAAAGATGCTGGTCACTATCCATTTGGCAGAAGAATGACAGCTGTTTAGTTTAAGCAGCATGTTTTCCAGGGGTGCAACTGCTTTTTTGCTTCAAGCGTCCTTTGGGTTCATATAAACATTTACTACAAGAACCATTATTTCTCAAGCCTCAGATTTCCAGTCATTATTCTGTAATGCTTACATGAAGGGAGCCTATTGTCACTCAATTAAATTGAAGGCTTTGTTAAGGGTCACATAGCTGCTCAACCCACCTTTGGCCAGACTTTCGCTCTGCTTTTCCTAGCAGGTTTATAGAATTGTGAATAGCCCATGAGGCTCCAGGTTTCCTGGAGACATATTGTGTCAAATGAGTGTAAATGGGGTTGTAGTTCAGGATCTAGTGCAATCTTGCCTGCACCAGCGACGTTCCATGAGATTAAGGCAATCTTACTATTAGAGTTAGAGAGGAGTCTCATGTTGATACGCGAGTGCTAGGAACATTTGTGATCTTTCCATGAGTCAGTCAGGGTTCACATTGCTGGACGATGTCAGTCCAGTGCATCTAGCTCTGTGTGTTGTTGTAAGGTGACGTTCAAATTGTGTCTGCTTTGTTGCAAGTCATCTGAGGCACCTTTCACACTTATTAACATCGATTGCCTGATTCTCTAGGGTCCTCACCCAAACTAGAAAACCCACAGCTAGGAAATCCGTAATTAGGATCCTGTAGAACGACTGAAGAGAGTACTCTCAAATGCTTCCCAGTGCTACACGTGGAAGTGAAGATGCATACCACTCAAGGTAGGTGAGGGTTTATACTCCTATCTGAGTACATGAATGTATATCAAGAGGGTTTGTATTTCTTGTATGTGTATGTCTATTTACAGAGAGCTTACAACAAGTCTTTTAACTCTTCTAACAACCTCTTTAGTGATTTAGCTGCCTGTGTTGTACCAATCATACTGTATGTGTGAGATAATTGTGTGATGTTCCTATGCTACTTACATCTTTCCTTTACATGTGTGAGGGAAAGTTGCGCTGCTGATGCCAATTTTTATCCTTTTCTTAATTTCTACTGCAGGTCACCCAGAACTGTAGGACTGACCTGGACATGGTGGTATTATTTTTAAATTTATAATAAATTGTTAAACATTGTCAGTTGAAAAAGCACAGACAGTAACACCATGTGGTAAGCTGTCAAGCGTGCTGGTGTAAAAAAACTTAAGTGCTATTGCCAAGCACCGGGAAATACCAGCACAAATTAGCACTGGTTGTACCGCTGTTGTGTTGTGAAGCTTGGTAGAACACTTCTCACTATACAAACGACAAAGCAATTCCGATTGCCAATACTTGCTTAAGTGCACAATGTAAATTGAAAAAATGTGAGCAGAGTTTAGTTTTATCTGTGAAGCAGTTTTTGAAATTAGATAGATGTCTTTGTTACATTATATATCATAGCTGACAAGTGACTTCATGTGATGTACAAAATCTTCGTCAAATTCTGGCATTTTAGCCAATAGCACTTTGAATTCTGTGATTTTAAGTTCATGGTGAAAGTGTTAAAAGCAAAACTATAAGCCCAACAATGCAACATGCTATTGGTGAACATTCAGGAATGTCTGATGGTATCATATGCCATAGGGACACTCCCCAGATTTGTGAAGTGAAAAATAAAATTTAGTTCTGCACTTTCGGTTTTTCTTATAGGTATTCAATGGTTAACAGCCCAGTGTGCTGAGAGGGCAAAATAGCCCTTGAAATACAAATGCAAGCATCTCATTGCTAATGGGCTAACATTTACTGGAAAAGCTAAAGAGCCCGATAAATAGATGGTATTTACTAAAATGGTGTTTCCGCACCTGTGGTCTGAGGAACTCTGGGGGACCATGAGGCCTACTTTGGGGGTCTGCAATTGTTCAACAAAATTAAATAATATAAAAAAGTGTTGGACCTGGCCCTTTTTTGCTGGGTTAGCCCCAAACCTTTTGCTTTCCTCCTCCTGTTTTTATGTCACTCTTTTGGTTGGCTTTAGGACTCTGGGCACTTTACCACTGATCAGTGCTAAAGTGCATTTGCTCTCTCCTTTAAACTTGGTATGATTGGCTTACACCTGTTTGGCACATTTAATTACCCTATAAGTCTCTTGTACAGGGCTATCCCATATACCAAGGGCCTGCAAATTAAATGCTACTAATGTGCCTGCAACCCAGCTTGTGCACTCACAACCTGTCTTAGGCCTGCCACTGCAGAGCCTGTGTGCGCAATTTATTGCCACATTGACTTGGCATTTAAAGTTACTTGCAATGCCTGTAACTCCCCTTTTACTACATATAGGTGAGCCCTACGCTAGGTCCTAGGTAGCCCTATAAGCAGGGTGCTGTGTAGGTAAGAGGTAAGACATGTGCCTTCATTGTTGGCATGTACCTGTAGTGACAAACAGCCAGTGGCGGCTAGCAGCTTGGAAAAGTGGCAGGCGGGGGAGAATAAACAAAAATCAAATATAATATTTTAAAAAAAATAATAATAAATTACCTGGATGTCGTCGCCGCCGCTCTTGCTGCACTACAGGCTCCCAGCCTGCCCTGCGGCCAATCATGATGCTGTTAAAAGCAAAGTTGTGATTGGCTAGAGCACCGTGGCTTGCCGCTCCAATGCAGACTGGGAGCCTGGGACAGCTCTCTCCAACTCGGCTACACAGTGCCGAGTTTGAGAGATGTGTGTTTGGCTGGCCCAAGACAGCTGGCCAAACATACATGTGCACTGAGGGGAGTGCCCTCAGTGCTTGTCACTCCATGGGCCCCCGCCCCCTTTAAAAAACTAAAACGTCACCCCTTTGCCCCGCCTCCTTTAAAAATAAAACTATAATAAACATAGTTTATTATAGTTTTCTATTTAAAGGTTTGCATCTCTTGCTGCTGGCAGTGGGGGGGGGGGGGCGGGGGGGGAAGGGCAATGCTCCTCCGCCCTAACGGAGGAGCTGCCCATGCAAACAGCCTGTTTGATTTCTCACTGCTGTGAGGCCTGCTCCTCTCATAGGCTAGCATTGGGAATTCACTTAAAGGTACTTAAGTGGTAATTTATAATTTGTGAGGAGTAGCGCAGGCATGTTTGGTATGGTAGTGAGAAATCCTGCTTATTGGTGTAGGTGGATTTTTTTCTTACTATTGTGGAAATGCCACTTTTAGAAATTGGGCATTTCACTGTGCTTATGACTCTTGTGCCTTACAGCGTAACTCCAATCCACGTCTAGGGTAGAGTGACTGCTGGGCTTTGTGCATACTTTCCAGACAGCTACCACACAAAGGGGGTGGAGGTGTAACAGGACTACATCTGCATACTGAATGGTCTTCCTGGGCTGGGAGAGAGGGAGGCGGGGTGCACTTACATTTGTATAGACTGTGCCCTGCCCTTACACAAAGGGCTGTTTATCCCCTACTGATATCTGGGACCAGGGCAGGGGATAAAAGGGGGTGTTGTGCACTTTAAAAGAACAAAGACATCTTGAGTATAAGCACTGGGTTTGTGCCCCATGTTGGTAGACACTGGTAGATTTGTAGCCAGGTGCTGCTGGCCATAAATGCTGAACCAGAGGATTGCTGTGCTGCCAGAGGAAACCACTACTTGGACTTTGCTTTGCTGTGCTGACCTGCTTGGCTACCAGTGAGACTGCCACTCTGCTGAAGACACCAGCGTGTTCACCTGTTGTCTGGCTTTCTGCTCTTGTGCTCACCAGATGTTTCCAGGGACGGGGTGGTGTGCCCTCCACTGTGTTCTACATTCCAGAAAGTAGAGAAGCACTGCATCAGCACCAGGGAAGCATTGGAGATTGCCTATCATAGTGTGGACTGAATGTTCCCCTTGAATACTGAATAGTGTGTGTTTTGGTTTTCCTCTTCTGGGCTGCAGCCTGTGGAGCACTTTATCTGCAGCACGGAAGGAGCACGGTGCCTAGTGAAACCGTAATCCTCCAGGAGGAGGGAAACTCTGATCAGGCGGGGTTGCTGACCAACAGAGAAGCTGCTCCATGCTGAGCGCACACAGCATGTATGGCAGACTTCTCGCACCTTCGACGAAGCCCTGACCTGGTGCCCAGCACTGCAAATGTGCCCGCAGTCTGTGGCCACCTCTGTGTCAGGAATGCCTCCACGTAGGAACTGTCCCAGCCGTCCCAGTTGAGTGTGAGTGCATGTTGGGAACACCGCATACCCACAGGAGCTCAGAGGGCTCAGGAGGACTTGAGTGAGTCAGATTGCTGGGCTTCACGCTAGGCGAGGCCTCGGAGCCCACTGGGAGTATTATACCTCACCGAGAGGGATGGTCTGCAGGATCCATAACAGCCATTGAGAATTCCCCATGCGGCGGGGACCTAGCCAGGTCTCCCCATCGATGTGGATGGCGTGTGTGCCCCTCCTATGTTTACACATACCTTTTGGGGGCATGTAGTAATTAGCTAGCAGGACAGGTAGCAATCCTCGACAGAGGTCCTGATCCTGATAGTTGTGCTTGAAATTACCATATTTACTGTGGGAAGCACACAGGTGCTCCAGGGCCCTACAGTTTCCCAGAAATTATCGTATTCACTATAGTAGGCATGCAGGTGTTCCTGCAACCAACAGTTGTTGCGCTCTATAATGTTTAGCATGTAACAGATGTGCAGGCACACTTCAACTATGTGGTTATGAGGGTACTTGGTAATGCGGTTATTACTGATGACAAGTGATGACCAAAGTGGCGATTTGTGTACTGCAGGGATGTTTGATAATTCATGTGTATTCTCTCCCTAACCTAACTGCTGCATTTCATAACCTGATGTTATGATATATGTATTTTTTACCCTGACAGGATAATGAGCATATTTCAGGATCTGCCTTGTATGCCTTTGGAGCAGGTGTTTTCATGACAGATGCAACATAGAAACCTTTCTCTTCTATTGCACCCATTGTGGTATTTGACAATTGCCTAGGGGGCAAGGTAATCACTGTTTTATGAGGTTTTGGTCTATGGCTTATGAGCAATATATTTGATATGTTTACATAATATTGTGTAGAGTCTCTTTTGTGATGTATTTATTGTGCCAATGGAGTATTTGATTCATGGCGTGTGTTTATCACATTCTACATATTCATGTTCCACGATTGATGCATGTTGTGGTTTCTGTAGAGAGGAGCACAGAATACTGCTTTAGGGGCCCTATGATATGCGCAGTACTGTCTCTTGGTGATGTTTTACATGACATGAACAATGTGAGAATATTTCTCTTTTAGTTTCTTTTTAATTGCACTATGATGGTCTGATAATTGCCTGTTTGGCATAGTATTCATGATTTATGTCGTGTTGGTCTACAGTTTATGTGCAATGTAGTTTATTTTTGTATAACCTGGCATGAATTCACTTTTCTAGTGTAATTGTGTCCTTGGTATGTATGTGTGTTGTGCAAACGCTTTACACATTACCTCTGGGATAAGCCTGAATGCTCGTGCCAAGCTACCAAAAGCGTGAGCAGGGTTATCTTGAGTCTGTAGCTTCCTTACCCTGACTAGAATGTTGGGTTCTGCCTGGCTTAGGTGCATACCCTAGCCAACCAGAAATCCAATTTCGAACAAAAATTAGACATTAAGGCCCTCATTACAACCCTGGCGTTAAAGGCCGCTGACCGCCGTGCTGATGGCTGCCAACATACCATGGTCGCGGCGGAAATCCGCTACAGGTATTATGACCCACATCTAGAAATCCGCCACAATACAGACACCCACACAAGTCCGCCACACCAAAGGTCAATGATAAACTGGCGATAGCAAAACCCACACCGTTACGCCAACAGGAATACGCCCACACTATCACGACCCACAAATCAATGTTTCAAACGCGGTAATCCATTGGCGGTACACACCGCTGCGCTCAATATACACACACACTTACAAAACACAACCACATTGGACAATTCTAACTACACACACCTGACACATACACACACACCACACCCTCACACCACTGTAAAACACACACCCACATTACCCACAACCCCTTACGACGACATTTGTGGAAGAAGCAGAGAGAGTTAATAGCAAAGACAACACCAGCATCCAGAGGCACGCAACACCATCACTCCTACACCATCCACGCACCTCAAAGAACACACCACAACACATCACAGCACACATCACATCAACCATCACCTCACACATCACCCACACCACACCATGGCACCTCAAAGACACCCCAGGTTTTCTGAGGAGTAGTTCAGGGTAGTGGTGGAGGAAATCATCCGGGTAGAGCCACAGCTATTCGGATCACAGGTTCAGCAGACATCCATTGCAAGGGAGATGGAGCTATGGCAGAGAATTGTCGACATGGTCAACGCAGTGCGACAGCACCCAAGAACACGGGATGACATCAGGAAGAGGTGGAACGACCTATGGGGGAAGGTGCGTTCTGTGGTATCCAGACACCAGGTAGCCGTACAGAGGACTGGCGGTGGACCCCCACCTCCTCCCTCACAACTAACAACATGGGAGGAGCAAGTCTTGGCGATCATGCATCCTGAGGGCCTCGCAAGAGTAGCAGGAGAACTGGACTCTGGTAAGTCAAATCTTTACTATTATATCCCCCACCCTACCTACATGCCATCACAAACACCTACTCCTACCATCACACCCATCACCCCAACACCTCACAGATACCCCAGTATCACAACCCACACATTCCAATACCAAGCCCTGCATGTGATAACAATGCATGGACACCCATCACAGACCTGCATGGACACCCATCACCAAAACATGTCCAGTAGAGAGACTCAGCCAGGGCACACAATCACCACTCACACAAGGGCCAAGGCAATAATGCGAGCACAGGAGTAGAGGGAAACTCACCCATTGCACAAGATGGCACACACAGATACAATAACTATGCATTTACACCCCAACAGGACCCCTACCCAATGTCACCGGACAGGAGGTGCCAGCCATATCCAGTCCCCCAACAGTGACGACAGCAGCTCTGCACGCCTGGATCAAGATGACCAGCCCGTCCCTTCAGGGACCTATGGACAGTCTGTTCCCCTGCCACAGTCCCAAACCACCACTGAACCTCCCCCCTCAGGAAACACCACCACAGCACCCACCCATCAGGCCAATGCCACTGTCCCCAGGACACGTCAATCAGCAGTGTGTCCACCACTACAGGGACCCCAGGCAAACCCACTAACCCAGGACGATCAGGGACCTGGGGTCAGTGGCAGTGGACACACGGTTCAAGGGACAGAGGCACAGGACAACAGGGAAGCTGGGAGGACTGCTGTGCGACAGGGGGAGGACAGGCCCAGGGAACCCACTCTCCCAGAGGCACTCTCCAACATCATGGAAGCACACCACCATTCCCAGGATACCATGGGCACAGTACTGGCAAAGCTTCAGGAGACCCAGTGGCTGCAGGAGGAACAGTACCTGGGGATTAGGGAGGACTTGAAGTCCAGTAAAATCACCCTGGTCACCATAGCAGGGGTGCTGGCAGACATGGCCAACACCATGAGGGAGACAGTGGCATACCACTGGGCCACTGACACTAGCCCAAACGAACAGCCCTCCACGTCTGCCAGCGCTAGTGGACAGGAGGTACCGTCACAGGACCAACAGGCCACCAGCATCCTACCCCCTACAGAAGGAGAACCACCCCTCAAACGGTCCCTGAGATCCAGGCACAAGACAGAGAACATTGCCAAGACCCCGGCCAGGAAATAAGACTCTCCTGATTGTCACCCTTCTGTCCCACTATGTCACCCTGACCACTTTGAACTGCCATTGCACCACTTCCTATGCCCCCTTGGACAATGCACCTGTGCTCTACCATGGATATTCTTCCACCATCACCCCAGCCCATTGCACATCCCCCTCCAGTTATTAGCATTTAAACACCCTTGAATCACAAGACAATCTGGAGTCAGTCTGCACTTTCACTAATGTGTTATCACAACCTCTTTGACAAATATCAATGTTAATGTTCATTTGCATATACCAAAGTATGACATTTGTTAGGCAGCAATGAACATAGCAGAAGGCAGAATGTGGTACCCAGATCTGTGAAAAGGAAAGGCAAAGTGAACTATCAGGGTCCATACACAGAGGTAAAAAGGCAGACTTATACAATGTCCTATAGTAGTCTGATATGAGATGAGCAGTGCCAGTCTCTAACCTGTGTCTCACTGGAAGTACTGCATGATGATGTTGTTTTGGTTGTCAATATCTTCTTCTTCTGCCTCTTCTTCCTCACTCCACAGCTACCACAAGACCAACATCAGGCCCATCCTCCTGCAGAAAAGGCACCTAGTGTCGCAAAGCCAGGTTGTGCAACATACAGCATGCCAGGATTATCTGGCACACCTTCTTCGGTGAGTAGTATAGGGAGCCACCTGTTAAATGGAGGCACTGGAATCTGGCTTTCAGGAGGCCGAAAGTCCGCTCTATAATCCTCCTAGTTCACCCATGTGCCTCATTGTAGCGTTCCTCTGCCCTTGTCCGGGCATTCCTCACTGGGGTCAGTAGCCATGACAGGTTGGGGTAACCAGAGTCACCTGCAAATCCAGAGGGCTATCTGTTAGACATACACCAACCCTTAGGGACTATTCCATACCCAGACACCTATTCATACTGTGTGGGGACCTTGGGCTCACCTATTAGCCTCTGGAGTTGGCCCATCACAATAATGCTATTCCTCAAAATGTAAGCATCATGCACAGAGCCTGGATACGTGGCATTCACATGAGAGATGTACTGGTCTGCCAAACACACCATCTGCACATTCATTGAATGGTAGCTTTTACGATTTCTATACACCTGTTCATTCCTGCGGGGGGGGACAAGTGCCACATGTGTACCATCAATGGCACCAATGATGTTGGGGATATGTCCCAGGGCATAGAAGTCACCTTTCACTGTGGGCAAATCCTCCACCTGGGGGAAAACGATGTAGCTGCACATGTGTTTCAGCAGGGCAGAAAACACTCTGGTCAACACATTAGAGAACATTGGCTGTGACATCCCTGATGCCATGGTCACTGTTTGAAAGGAACCACTGGCCAGGAAATGTAGCACTGACAGGACCTGCACTAGAGGGGGGAATACCTGTGGGATGGCGGATAGCTGACATCAGGTCAGGCTCCAATTGGGCACACAGTTCTTGGATTGTGGCACGATCAAGTCTGTAGGTGATAATGATGTGTCTGTTTTCCATTGCCGACAGATGCACCAGGGGTCTGTACCCCGAAGGATGACACCATCTCATCATCTGCCCCAGCGGATGTGCCCTATGGAGGAGAATGGTGAGCTGAGGGTCATGTACCACATAGGTTGCACAATGGTTTTTTGCACGAATGTGATTTAATCGGTGTGTAGCCCTGTCTGTCTGTATTCCTGCCCAAATATGCTGTGACACAGTTAGGTGCCCTGCCATGTGCCCCCCTGAAATGGCGGCTGCCTGACCTGTAAGGAGGGACAAGGGGAAATGAGGAACTGCCCTGGCGTTGTGCAGCGTCGCGGTAGGCGGTCGAAGACCACCGCGCAATTCCATGGGTTCCAGGAGCCAATGACTATGTACGCCGGCGGTGACGGTACGCACCGCTGGGACGTGACCGCCATTTTCTATCTGTTCACTCACTTGATACCTGACCTTCAACAGGAGAGGACCTACACTGCAAGTGCTGCTGTGACCTCAGTCTGGAAGCGACAATGGCAAGACAGCCCAGCAACCTGTACTGCGGCGGGAACCGCCACAACGACCGCCAGCTGCCTCAACTACAATCACCAGCATCATCCCCAGAGGGCAGCCTTCTGAGGCTGCAGGAGATGGCCTGGTGCCTCCCTCCACAAGTGCAGACACCTGCACCACCTGCAGCATCTCCGCCGGAGACACCACCGCAGCCACCGCCACCTGCCCCGTTACGTGCCCAGCCAGTGCCACTACAGTGGACATCAGCAGCATCCTCAGTGGGCAGGCGTCCGAGGCTGCAGGAGACGCCCTGGACCCTGCACACACTACATGAGGAACCACCAAGAGCACTGGCACTACCAGCAGTTTGCAGCCTTAGTCGTCGCAAGGTGGAGTGTGGCTCTGCCTCCATGGAGTATCATGCTACCTGTTACCGGTAAATCTCGTGGCTCAGACACCCATGTGAGGGAATGGGAACTGCCACACCGCTGGTGCAGCATCACTGGGCACCATGCCCCCTCCAGAACCAGTGGAGAACAGCATCCACTACCCCAGTCTTTGGGTTATGAAGCACTCTGGGCACCATGCCCCCTCCAGAACCAGTGGAGAACAGCATCTGCTAGAGAGACTGTGGCTTTGCACTCCCCAGGAGCAAGCAGTGGGCAAACCATCCACTTGAGAGACTGTGGCTTTGCACTCCCCAGGACCAAGCAGTGGGCATGGAGCCCCCTCGAGGAGCAGTGGCTTCATCCCATCCTCCGGCTCAGGTGCCCCCCCTCCCCTTCCCCCTGAGGTGCCTGTGTTTTTTTTCGACCTGATGCCCACGCAGTGTTCTCTCCGTTTTGAGGCAGGTGTCATGTGTGGGCTGGTCCATGGACATTTAATGGGACAGTGTACGGACTTGTGTACTTGCTGTAAATATTTGTATATACTGATGATTTAAAGTTATCTTGAGATACCTGATTGTTCGATTATTACACTTGTTAAACTCATTTCATTTGGTCCTTGCCTTCTTCCAGGGATGTGACGTGGTGTATCTGTGATGTTATTGGATGTGTGTGTATGTATGTTGTTGTGGGTAGGGGGTCAGGGTGTTGAGTGTGTGTCACTCTCTTTTTCCTACCCCCTCCCCTGTGTACTAGGTGCAGTACTCACCGTCGTCGCTGCCGTCTTTGATGTTCTTGGTAGATGAGGAGGTAAACCAACATGGGCAGGACCTGAACTCGGGCTCCATGGTGTCCTGGTTCCTCTTTGGGTGTCGAGAGGTGAGTAGTTTCCCATCTGTGTACTGTTTCCGCCGTGCTTTTGATGGCGTTGGTACCGCCCCGGAATAGCTGGCGGATTGGTGCCTTGTAATAGGGTGGGCGTTACATTGTCTTTCGCCTGTCTGTTGGTGGTGAGTGTTTGTTTCTACCGCCTTGGCGGTCGGACTGTTAAAGTGGCTGTCTGTGTTGACTGTTTCCGCCATGGTCGGGATTCCACTTTGTTTACCGCCGGCCTGTTGGCGGTATTACCGCCGCTTTATCACCGACCGCCAGGCCTAAATGTAGTAAAGAATATACAAATAAAGTAGAAAAACTGAACATTTTAACATTTTCTATATTTGAGAATTAAACTAAATATTTCAATATTTGAGCAGTTGTTTGTTGTGTACTTGTGTTTGTATTTGTGTGTATTAATTTGAGGTTCAAATAATAGAAACTGCTGAGGCCAGGGGTCCCAGGCTTCCAATAATTACTTAGGAGGGGTCCCCAGATTCTAGTAATGGTTCAGTGGGGCCCTAAGAGGTCAAAAAGGTTAACAACTGTTGTACTAGAACAACGTGAACAGCAATCATTGGGAATTTCTGAAGAGGAGAAAGGAAAAACAAAGAGCTGGCACCCCTTTTACAGAGCCCATCCTTGGCCTAGCCATTGATTAGGTGGAGCATCTGCAACACCACTGTAAAGCACCCTGGTGCAACAAGGGCCCCTGGTGTGGAGTGGGAGTCAGAGAGCTTTTGAACATCTACAAACATTAGTTTGTGCAAGGATCGAGGCGAGTGTAGGTGATAGTAGAGGGAGTCCACCCTCTTTTTTTCATGGGGTGGATGCTGTCTACCCTGCAAAGAATGTGGACCCCACAGAAATATACTACGCTTATTCCGGTTTAATTTTCTGACCAGACACGTGCAGGTGGGGAAGGTGCTTGTCAGATTCCAGCTGGTCCCATAACAAAGGTCAAAGTTAAGAGGCCATGAAGGCCTCCTTTTGTTGAAATATCCTGACTGGGAGCTGTCGGGAGCCTCATACCTAAAGCAATGGAGGGGAAACAAAGGCACACAGCATATCTCTTCACAGGTACTTGAGAGAGATGTTTTTGGCTTATTTAGCCCTTGTATATAAGACATAAGCATGCACTGTAAAAACATCAGATGTGGTGGTCTGTCCCAGTATTTACACAAAGAATGATTTAAATACCACTGTTTTGTTTGATTTCTTTTATAGCTCTTTAGCGCTGCTCATCCCAATGCAGGGTGTACAAGAGGGCTTTACATCACACGTACATATTATTTCATTGACAATAAATCATGTGTGTAAGTCTATGTACAGGATGTGTTAGATAGGACAGTGAGGGTTACAGGGTGTTTCACTGACATATCCTTCATAGCTCACTATGACTTACAATTTATGAACTGCAAGTTACAAAAGGATCTCAGTGGTAAAAGCAGTAACCCACTTACCTATGTACATCAAACAAAAATCTGTTACATAATGTGCTTTGCAGGAGACATATTAACTATCTATGTTACTTTGATTCAAAACTGGGACTAGACAAAACACAGATATCTCTCTCCAGAAAATGTGTTAACCACCAGAGTTATCTTACCATTATTATTAGTCCCAGAGATTTAGTTGATACACAAAGATCTCTGCAGCAGGCACCTCAACCCATACTATTTTGAAATGCACACTTTGCAACCAATTAAGCCATGTTTCTCATGCAGAACAGAGTTTTAAAATATAAATGAAAAAGTTGAGGCTCAGATTTTTGGATGGAGCTGCTTTACATTTTTCGGCACAACCCTGATTCAAAATCTAATTTGCTAAATATTGTAATGTGCTCAAATACACTCATATTGGACCTGCTAAACATATGTGTGAGGTCTTAAGAACTATGATGCCAGTTCCTGAGAGGTCATGGGTTGTGATGCTACTCTACTTAAGATGTCACACTCTGTGATGTCTCACGCCATGATGTCACTTTCATCCCGCTTAACTCGCTTAATCCCGCCACTTATTTTTTTAGGACTTGAGTTTGTGCTTGTTCACAACTCACCGGGCATTCCTGCTTTTGTAAAATACAATAGTATTTTTGAACTCATAAAAAAAGGTTGTTAAATGTTGAAACCAAATGTACACACCCAGATAGCTAAATGTATTTCCTACAGCCACAGTAACGTTGTGGAAGCAGGGGAAATCAGCGGTGTCAGGGACTTTATTTTATCTGAGTTCCTTTCGCAGCTGGTGAGTTTACTCAGTTTTACACTGTCTTTCATAAATAAAAACCGAGTCTAGTTGTTACAGCTTAGAAAGTTTGGATACTGCTGCGGTTTTCTTAAGTAAATAGTAACAATGTACATAGCCTAGAAGTGAGACGATTCCTCTGATGCTATTACTACACTAACCCAGCAATTGAACTTGGTCCCAAGGTATAAAGACATACGGTTTTTATAATCTCCCTACTGGCACGCTGGCACAATGACAATGTAAGTGGTATTGTCAGGCCTGCAACGCTCATTGGGCTGAAAGGGCTTAGCCCCGCTAGTCGTCTGCCGTAGCCCGGGCTATACATCCTCAGCTTCAAGGACACAGACAGTTCTTGAGCTGTGTTGGGCCGGGCATGGCTGGGGCTGACGCCGAAGACACACTCGTAGTATTTTGCAGGTCTTCAAAAGCCCATTTAATTGTAAACAAACTTCTGTCTGATTTCATTTCATCCTGTGCTCCCCGACATCCCCATTCTTGTAAGGGCTGCTGCCACAGTGGGGGAGTATATTCAAGGCCACTTTAATTATGCAGCAGGGGAGGGCTAAATTACGCGGAAAGGTTAAGTTAATTGTGCAGCAAGTAAAGGCAAATTATGTTGCACGTTTTGTGATAATATTACTTCATTATTTTGTCATTTCTAAACGTGTTACTGTCCGGGAATTAGCTGCTCCTCTTTAGTACCGGTTTTACATCTAAATATAGCAACAAGTTTGCAACGGACCTTCCACCGCACAACAATTCGGGTCACTACTTTTTTTAGTAACTTTTGAACCGTTTGAAATAGAAACCATTTGTTTGTTAAGATCTGCAGATTATGTGGCAGACGATGGTTTAGGTGACAAATGCGGCAAATCTACAATTATAAAAAAAAAAATTACAAAAAAATAATCGCTGCAGCCACACAATCGCATAATTCCAGTTGCCCTGAGTATACTTTAGGTACACTATAGATGTGGGCAAGCAGACAATTAATAGAGAGTGCCAAGCCAAAGTTCAGCAAATTATCAGGCTTGACTAAGCGCTATAATGCAAACAAAGCCCTCTGCGTGGTATGCAAATGGTCATGTAAAAAATGTGCTAAAGACTCTTCAAAAAGTGTATTTATTTAATGTGAAAGCCTTTCACTTCAAAACACTAGAATGAAGTGCTGCATTAAGTGACATTTATCAGAAGTCTTAGAGCACCTTTACTAACTTTATGCACTGGGTTTGTAAATGTTTATTTCAAATTCATGTTTAAGTGCAAAACTGCCTGAAAGTATTGAGAAGCAGCGATGTCAAAGGGCTGTTACAAGGGCAGTGCATGAATGTTCTATGCTTCCATGGTTTTTAATGCAAAGCCCTCTCTACTAACCATAGTAGAGAGGGCTTTCTGCCAAAAAATATTGCCTCTTTGAGGCAGGTGGTAAAAAGGAGAAAATACTTTTATTTCTCCAATTGTTTACCACTTACCATATGTGCTGCAGAATACAGCATGCATCCAAAGTTGGAAAAGTTTTAAATTTTGCCTAGATATAGTATTTTGTCCACACTGTATAACCTGTGTAGGAAGCTGCTCTGTATATACTATAACAAAATGAGATATAGTGTGCACAGAGTCCAGGGGTTTCCCAGAGGTTTCACAGATGCTAAAGAAGGTAATACTAATGCTCTCTTTCAAAGTAATGTGGTCGAGTAGTTAGGCTTATCAGAGAGTAGTGCAAAGCATTTATTGTACACACACAGGCAATAATGGAAGCACACACTCAATGACGACTACAGACTCATGGTTTTTATATAGCAAAAATATATTTTGTTACTTTATTTCTAGAATCCACAAGATTCATGTTGCAGGTAAGTACATTTGCAAGTAAGTATCCAAATACCATGTTTCAATTAGGCAAGTTATACAGTTTTTGAATAAACAGCAATAATCTGTTTTAAAAGTTGACAATGCAGTTTTCAGAAAGAGTTCCATGGGGGAAGAAAAGTTAGCACAGTTTGAAGGTAAGTGCAAGACTTACAGTTCCAGTCTTCAGGGGTTAGGATGTCCACAGGTTGGGGTTCAAGTTAACCCCAAACACCCACCATCAGCAACACAAGGCCAGCTGGGTGCAGGGGTCAACGTTGAGGTTGATTTAACATGGGCTCCTATGGAGGCTGGGGACACTCCGAATCAGGCCTGCTTGCAGGTAAGTACCCGTGTCTTCGGAGGGAAGACCTGGTGGTTTAGAGGAGCACCGGGGTGGGGGGCCACAGGTCAGCACCAAACACACACCCTCGGTGGCGCAGGGGCGGCCAGGTGCAGGGTGCACACACAGGATCAGGCTCCCAATGCTTTCCTATAGGGAGACCCTGGGGGTTACAAAGATGCTGCAGGTGAAGTCCAGGGGGTCGGTTCTGGGAAACCAAAGGCTGGGCAAGAAGGAGGGCCACCTGCTGGACGTTGCTGCCCTGAAGGTTGGATTCCCCAAGGCCAGGGGGCTGCAGGTGCAGAGGTACCTTTTGGCATCCGGAATCTTCGTCCACTTCTGTTGCGGTCAGGGGGTTCCTCCGGATTAGGCTGCAGGCGTTGTCATGTTGGACAGGAGTGGTCAACGCAAGGTGGACACTAGGGGCCAGATGTAGGTAGGTATGAAATTGCAACCCACAATACGAGATGCAGAAAGGTGTCTCAGACACCTTCTGCGACTCGCTATGGGGTCGCAAAGACCCACCTCATGAATATTAATGAGGTGGGTCACAGTTTGCGACCCCATAGCGAGTCTAGGCACTCACAGGGAAGGTGGCCTGCTGGAGACAGCAGACCACCATGTCTGTGACTGCTTTTAAATAAAGCAGTTTTTTTTTGTTTTTTTTGCAGCCCGTTCTCCTTTAAGGAAAACGAGCTGCAAAATGAAAAAAAATTCCGAAACCATTTTGTTTCGGTTTTTTCAGAGCAGGCAGTGGTCCATAGGACCACTGCCTGCTCTGAAAAAATATTTTTTGTGGCATTCACAAAGGGGAAGGGGTCCCATGGGGACCCGTTCCCTTTTGCGAATGTGTTACCATCCACTTCAAGTGGATGGTAACTGCGAGTTGGTTTGCGACCGCATTCGCGGTCACAAACCAACTCAGCATGGCGATGCGGTCGCAAATAGGAAGGGAACACCCCTTCCTATTTGCGAGTCGCAGCCTCAAATTGCGAGTCGGTACCGACTCGCAATTTGAGGTTGTGCATCACGTTAAGACTTTTGCGCCTCGCAAACTGCGTTTTTAGCAGTTTGCGAGGCACAAAAGGCTTGCTACATCTGGCCCTAAGTCAGAATCGCCTGGAGACCAGCCCTAGTCAGTTGAGCCACCTGGCCATGGGTCGTGGGCGTCTGGTGTAGAGTGGGCAGGACTCGCAGATCCGGGGCGGTTCTGGAATCCTTTGCTGGTGTTTCCTTCTGGACAGGGTTGCTGTTCTCAGACATCTTGGTCCTCTGGGGTGCAGGCAGTCCTCTTGAGGCTTTTAAGAGGTCACTGGTCCAGCAGAACATTTCGGTTGCAGGGCTTTAGAAGCTGGAGACAGGCCTGTAGGGCTGGCGCCAAGTCAGTTGGTGTCTTCAGTCTTCTCTGCTATGGGTCAGCTTAGCAGTCCTTCTTTCTTCTTCTTGAGGTTGCCAGGAATCTGACAAGCTAGGTTCAGGGGAGCCCTTAAATCCTGGATTTAGGGGTGTTACAGGGGTCAGAGAGCAGTAGCCAATAGCTACTGTCCATGAGGAAGACTACACCCTTCCAGTGTCCACTCTCTTTGGGAAGGGGGGACACAAACCTAACCCTGACCTCCAAACCAAGATGGAGGATTTTGCAAGGAGAGAGTCATTTCAGCTCTGGACGCCTTAGGAGTGGTCATGCCTCCTTGCTTTCCCTAATTTTCCCGCCAGACATGCCGCCAAAAGAGGGCCTTTGTCCAGGGAGCGTGAATCTCCACTAGCTGTAGTGCCTGGGGCACTGTAAGAAGAGGTCTGAGCCTTTGAGGCTCACCGCCAGGTGTTACAGTTCCTGCAAGGGGGCAGGTGTGAAGCACATCCATCCAGTGTAGTCTTTGTTTTTGGTCACAGAGAGCGCAAAGGCTCTCACCCCATGTGGTCAGAAACTTGTCTGGAAGTGGCAGGCTGGCACAGACCAGTCAGTCCTGCACTAGATGCTTGGCTAAAATACAGGGGGCATCTCGCAGATGCCCTCTGGGTGCACATTTCAATAAATCCAACACTGTCATCAGTGTGGGTTTATTGTGCTGAGATATTTGATACCAAACTTCACAGACTTCCGTGGAGCCATCATGGAGCTGTGGAGTTCTTAATAACTCCCAGCCCATGTACTTTATATGGCCACACTGCACTTACAATGTCTAAGAATGGACTTAGACACTAAAGGGCAGAGGTCTTCAAACTATAGGGAGGGGCGTGGATGCACTCCCAGGGGGGTGCAAATGGCTGATCAAGTACTTGTAAATGAATATGGCCTGGAAGTGCGACTTGGCAAGTTTCCAGACTGTCTTCATTTACATCCAGTCCTTGAAGGGGTTAAAAAAAACATACATGCAGAATGTAATGTATTGCTATCTCATTAGCTAAACCTGTATTTATGTTTTGTTTAAGATTTCTGTATTATTTTCTATGCTGGTAACTGAAAGAGGAAAAGCAAGACACCGGATGTTTTCTTCCTTTTAACAACATGGTGGCAAGATCAATAAAGTGGCTAAAAAGAACAAACTATTCTTCAAGTGTTTTGTTTTTCACATTCAGTTAACTACATATAAAATACTGCTGAAAGCTTAAAAGAAAAATAAATGCGAGTTAAGCTAATCTGATTGAAATACATTCTTTGTTTAGTAGGACAACTGCAGATGTGAGGAATGAACACCTGTGTATTTATAGTGCTACAAGGTCTCAGTCTGGAGCAGAAAGCACTATGAATATGCAATTCATAATTTCTAAAATTGTATTATTCACAGTGTAAGGTAGACTGCTGCTAAATTATTTGGTGTTTTAAGATAAAACTGGTGCTTTCACCACATATTTTAGTAATAGGTAATCTATACCTAGTGCAAACATTTGTCTATCAAAAATACACTTTCTAGAACTCAATTTATAACATCCTGACATTATGTATCAAAAATAATAACTCATTGTCCCTATGAAGCCTCAGGTGACTCCATCAATTAAAGCCTAAACTGCCATCCAAGCAGCTTTTACATTTGAGGGCATATTTACAAGCCCTGCTCCGCCACCAAAGCGTCACTTTTGTGAGGCTCCTGTGGCACAAACTACAGACCCATAGCTACAAGGCTACGTAAATCCACCCTGCGTGGTTTTTCATGACCTTGAAAATGTGGCGTGAGACTAAGCAGCGCAGGTCGCTGCATTGCCTCAAAATACATTAGTGAGGCATGCCATGGATGTTAGAGTGGATGTTCCCATGTAACACCCATGGAATTTGATACATTCCCAGATTTACAAGAAATTGTAATCCTGGGAATGAGTCAAAACCATACGCCTCCCCAGGGGTGGTGCAAGGGAGGTGCAACAGGGAGAAATAACATTATTTCTCCCCGCAGAATGCAGCACAAATAGAAAATGGAAATTGCCTCCATTTATTGATTTAGTGCAAGAAGGTGTCCTTTCCTGCAAAAATTAAAACACCCCCACAACGCACACACCATTGCACCATTGTGCAAGCGTGCCTGCACTGGTGCATGGCAGCCATTTGTGTGCCAGCTTCCTGAGTGGTTCTCTGGTGGTGTGGGAGCCTTTGTCTTAGTGCTGCATGGGCCTCTTCTGCAACTTCCTTGTCCCCAGGCTCTGGGACTCCTGTGTGCACTGCCTTGTCTTCTGTGGGCTCTCTGAGTTGCTGAGGGCCACCTCTGACTCCCCCTCCTGGGTTGAGTCCCCCTTGTCCCGTGCAGCACCATTACCCGCTAACCACGAGCTTTGAGTGTACAAGGCTTGTTGGCGGATTCCGATGACGCAAACTCGACTGCAATCCTCCATCCGTCATGGGACATCACTTGCACACTCCAGGAACCCAGCTTCATCTTCTTGGGTGCAGTGCAGTTCTTCTTCACCAGTGGTTCTCCTTTAGCACCTTCATCTGGGTTAACAAGGCCTCCTGCTCTTCCTCGACTCTTCTGTGCTTCTTGGACTTGGTCCCCTTCTTCCACAGGTCTTCTTTTCCAGGAATCCACTGTTGGTGTCTTGCAGTCTCTTCTGGGTTTTGCACAATTCTTCTTGTCATTTGTGTGTGTTCTGGGAAAGTTACTGTGATTTACTCCTGCTTTCCTGGTCACTGGGGTGGGTTCTAGTACTTACTTTTGGGGTTTCCAGTACTCCCAGCTCCCCTCTACACTTGCCTAGGTGGGAGACCGACATTTGCATTCCACTTTCTTAATATATGGTTTGTTCTCCCCCTAAGCCCATTTCTAACCATTGTGATTTTCACTAATGGCACTGTTTTCTAACTGTTTTATGCCTATTTCTGCATATTAGTGTATATAATTATATATTTTTTTTATTATTTACCCCCTAAGGGAGTATAGCTCTATGGTATTTATTTGGTATTTGTGTGACCAAAATAAAGTACCTTTATTTTTATAACACTGAGTATTTTCTTTTATGTGTGTCAGTACTGTCTGACTAAAGTGGTATTGCAGGAGCTTTGCATGTCTCCTAGATAAGCCTTGGCTGCTCATCCACAGCTACCTCTAGAGAGCCTGGCTTCTAGACACTGTCTACAGTTCACTAATAAGGAATAACTGGACCACGAACTAGGCCAGCCTCCTACAGCACTGCGTTGCATGTATTTTTAGTAAATCTACCCCCTCGTTTCCAAACATAAACCTAGATATATTAATGTTGTCAATGATTTTGCTATTAGTGACCCAAGATACAAGTAAATTGATATATGTTAACCATGCTAGAGTTTTAATGACATATGGAGCAACTTTAAAATCTATCAAACATATAAAGGTGAGGCTTTGGTAGAGCGTAATTCCTAAAATGAGTATTTTTTTAAAGGTACACTCAATTGAGAGGACAAAGGAAAAGGAGGCATATTGTGATACGGTAATTGCCTAGGATCCTGCAATTTAGTCAAGAAGTTAAACCATTTGATTCCAGCATCCTTGTTTCATGTTGCACAATTTAGCCATTAGGTGAAGGGTAAGGATGTTTGGTTATTGACAAAGGGAGGTGGGTGGTAGAGGTCACGAAGTCTTGGCTCAAGGATCCAAAAATACATCTTCCTGAGAAGGAGTTCTAGATTTGGCTCTGGTCTTCGATGGCTTGTACACCTCTAGAAAAGTGAATGTGTCCAATAAGCTTACATTTTATTGCAGGATCAGCTGATAATTTATTTTCTCCATCCAAATTCCCTGGTTGACATCATGATAATTCTAGTTTAAATTACACCTGAAACCCCACTTGTCAACCATCAATGACATGTTGAGTTCCTCAAAAGCGTCTTGAGATACATCGCCTTGCATTGACAATGGCTGTCTGCTCAGCCATTAGTCACACAGTTCACTGTCCTCTTACATACAGACACATGCACAATGGTCATCGAGCTGTCACATGGGCACGCCACTAACTCAGCACTCATATAGGCACACTTTCACTCAGCACTCACAATGCTAACTATGCATTCACACAACTCACAGTCACTCAGCACTTATATGGGAACACCTCTCACACATCACACATTAAATTACCCAACACTCAAACATGCACATATGTCAACAAATGCACGTACAGAATATCTGTTCTTCCCTTAGTACTAGATGCCTACTTAGTTCCATCCACAACCACAGGGAAGGTGCAAGAGGGAAGAGTATTCTGATGCTGTTTGACTGAACGGGAAGGGTGATTGGGCCGAGGCTGAGTGGGCTGGTGTAGGACAAGATCAGTCTCAGTCTGTGGGGATGAGATAGGAGAGGGTGGTATTGTGGTGAGGGGAATGCAGGCAAAAGTTGCTGAAGTGGGAGCAAGCACAACAGTCTAAGAGTGACACACTGCATTGGAGGCCATGGGCTGGTGTGAGATTTGAGTGAGAACTGCAGGCTAAGAGTGGGAGTGTGAGTGTGAGAACAGGTTGCAGATTTACTTGTTGGCCCTACACTTTAGCCCTTCTGGCCTTCATTCTGACAGCTGTGAATGACAGAGGTGGTGGGTCACTGGTGGCCAGAACCTATTTGCTGCTTCTGAAGCCGCAATGTAGACCACCAGATGGTATCCAGAATCAGGGAACTGGTTTTCATAACACTACTAGCTTTATTCAAACTCACCCTGTTTTCACTCCTGTGCCTTACTGCATTTAGTGCAGAGAATTTTTCTGTACACATTGTCCTCTGGACCCCCAGTGAAAATTTAGTATTAGGTGAATTTCAGTGACTTTATACGGTTAGAAGGCACATACCCTTTAAGACCAGTAAGACCATGTTCAGGGGACCATGGGTCAAGAATGGGCTACTGGGTCTCAACCCTGGGGTAGGGGTTGTTTTGTTTGCCTCTGATGTCAAGGAGTATCTCATATTACAGCAGTGCAAGCCTGGTCAAGTACATCCCCTTCATCACTTACGATTCAGTGGTGGCCATGGAAAGTAATGACAAGCATCTCATGGGAGTAACATGGTGGTTGCCAGTGACTGGTAGCCACAGTGTTAGCCCAGAGCCTTTTGATGAACGCAGGTACTGTTGCTGGCGGGGATTGGGGGTAGGCATTGGGCCCACTTCTTGGTCTCTTGGTGTTGAGCAGCAGATGAGCAGTCACATAGATAGGGACACACTGGCATGCCAGCAGCGGTGGTGACGGCCATAGGCACAGGCCTTGGCTTCAATCACTTCAGTCCCAATTAGCTGAGGTTAGCCTCCAATCTGCAATTCCCACTTGGCATGTCACTTGTGGATAGACTGCACCCATACTTTCAAGCTCACCATTCTCTCTGTGCAGTCTCCTTTCCTCGGGGAAGACCATCAGCACTACATTCTGGCTGGATCTTTCCCTCTCTCAGTAGGTAGGCTGGCTTCCAGGCACTAAGTTCAGAGATACAGTTCTTCCAGTTAGGCAAGACTCCAGGGAATAGCCTCTCTCACCTGAGAAGTTGACTGTCAGTCAGAAACCAGCTCTAGGTGTACATCAGTCATCAAAATATGCTGCAAAGGAGAGTGATGCTCCTCATAGCATGGTAGTCACCAGCCTGAAGTGCCCACAACAAAGGCACAAACAGGCATGCACTTTCTATGCCTGGATTATCAACTGACACACTGTACAATTATAATGGGAAATACAAAAGGCTGTCTCAACTAAAAAGACCCTTTCCACACTGAAAAGACTTCAGTCCCAAACTTCATCCCAACCATCTTCCACATTCCAGTACTGAGGAAAGACTAATCAGCAGCTCCTCCAAGTGGTCTAGTCTTCTCTGTAGCCACTTCATTGTCTAGGCCTCCTCCCTCCAATAATCTTACTTCCATATTGTGCACAGGAACCGATTAGGGGTTTCTAAAATGGAATCTACTCCATTACTCTGGCAAACTTGTGCACATATTGAATGTACCACAAACGCTGTGTGCACAACACATGTTTGGAATGTTAGCACAGGGATTATGATTAGTGCATTGAAGCAGAACTTTACACAAGTGGGACCTCCATTCCAGTAACAAGGATCAACATTTCTGGCCATGACTGGATCCACAAAACATGGTATTCTGCACCATCAATCTACATGCTAAACCTGTGCAGGGTTGGACTGGTCTATTTGGCAATCAGGCAGTTCCTAAAAAGCTGCTTTGACATATTACTTTGTGGGTTTTTCTTTTTTGTGGGCCTGTTTTCTAGTCTGCTGGGCCAGTTTTTCCTGTAGATTTACCTGATATTAAAACAAAAATCCATGCAGTCTTCCATATCTTTAAAAATAATTATACAGCGTGTTTTCAAAACTGAGCCAATTTGAAAGTATGGGCCACTTTTTTAGCTGTCAAATTCAATAATGGATGCCACTTTTATTTTGATGCTCAAGTTTATTTTCTGTTCGAGTTCGACCCTAAACCTGTGACAAGCCAGTAGTCCACTGTCAGCAAAATGAGGACATGCTTAGTGTGCTCCTCCAGGTCACAGGACAGACCTAGGACCTCAGTCATGTCAATGGACAGTTTAGGCTTCTATACACTAGACTAGTATGAGGCTAGAGACATATTCTGGGAAACTAGGTACTGACAGTTTTGTGTTCAGGATAGGGCAACATGACTGTATACCTCGCATGGGAAATTCCCATCTCAAGACCATGTTCAGGTAGTATTATGTTTTCCTAAATTAATATGGATTATTTTATGGTCTTTTCACTCGGTATATGTTTAGTTAACTCCTGTAAATCTGATGTTTTGTGGATACTAAACAAGTGCATATGCGCATCTCAATGTATAGTTGTTGGTTTAAATCTACATTATTTCCATGCACGCATGCAGTAATAGTAAATCCACAGCATTTATATGGTGAGCAAGGTGGATGTTTCATTTTTTTCTTCTGGAGAGGGTAGTGAGGAAAGCTGACTGGAGCGAGTAAAGTTAACAAACCACAATACCTGATGTCTTGTCTTGCTTCAGGAAAACCTGCCCTATGCCCTGGTGATCTGACAGTGGTCAAGAGCACGTACCACAGGAACAGAGATCTGAATAGGGAGAGCTGTTGAGCTACTTGTAGACCTGACGAGGAACCTAAACGTCACAAACAACAACCCCTCTAGAAGAGTTCGGAGAAAAAAGGGTCATTTAACTACAGTACCGGAAGTAGTAGTACCTTAGGGCATCTGAGTTCCATGGCAACACAGCAGAAGGCCTCCTCATCACCCTTGCTGATTGGACGTCAAACCTGAATAGTTTCTTACCCACCAGAGTCAGTCTCCCTCCTTGCCTTCCCACTGCTCAACCACAATTCTAGCAGCCTGGCTCAGTTCACCAGATAACAAAACACGAAAACAACTACAGTTAACCCCTCTAACCTCCTGACCACGGAGGACTTCATCAATACTGCAAAAAATTGTAGGCCAGCAGAATCACCAGCAGACCAACATGGACATAGCTTCTGGGAGGATGTATGGGGTGTGACACCTTCCCTAAATAAATGCATTCTTGGCTTGACAGTTCGGTCTGGGGGCCCAGAATCAGGTCTGCTACACCTGTGTTGGCTTTTCCCACTTGTTTAATTGGGAAATGTGAGATTCACTTCCCCTGAATCTCACCGACCAAGCTATGTCCCTGCAGGCCAATGTCCTCTTAAATAACTAGCTCTGTAGCCAATCCATCTATAACTGTCAACAACTGCTTGAATACAGGCATCTTCCCAAAGGAACTTCCTAAAACAAACATGCATTGAAACATGAGATTTTTTTTTTAACTTCTGGCCAATAACAGGCTGTTTTAGTAAAAAAAAATAAAAAAAAATAATAATAATTTAAAAAAAAAAAAGAAAAAATCGACTGTAACATATATATCTGCATTGGGGTACCAGCATGCTTATTACTTGAACTCTTCCTTGCCTTTAATACTATTCATCATCCCAATCTTCTACAGAGACTTCAAAACAAAGATATTTTCTTTGAGTCGAAACATCATTTCACTTTATCCCTAAAGTTCAGCTCCATTCAATACAACTAATGTACCTAACAGTTCTACTTCATCTATAGGGCTTGCCTTTGCTCTACACTAGACCTAATCTCTTTCTGTTATGCACATAATACACAAATCACATTTAAGTATGAAAACCCATCTGTCTTTTACTCATACTTAAATAGACAATGCCTCAAATGGTCAAAGAAAGGAAGATACATAATCACAAAAATAAACATGTAACAAATCGAAATATTCATATGCAGAAAATGGATCAAAGGCCACAAGTGATTTGTTTTAACTTCCCAAATAGAAGAAGGCTTTGTATGCCGATAAATAATGTTTTCTTGCAACTCTGGAGTTTAAGGTGAAAATACGACTTGTGAAGAAAAGCCACTCATTTGTGAAAAACATACACACTGACAACAGTATCTTAATATATTTTAACGAAAATATGGCGGCAAAATGGTAATCATTCGACATTCACCTAGCTGTTTGAGGTGTGGCAATATCTAACTGATCCACATGATGGCACTGCAACATCAACATAGTGCACTGAAAGTGCTCCACTTCTAATGTAAGAGCCACCTGACCTGCGCGTTAATTCCCAAAAACAGTTTGGTACCCTACTCTCAGAAGACAACCGTGTGCGAGAGGAACAACAAAAGCACAGAGGACATGTGCATAGGCAGATGCGCGGTGGGAGGCAGACCAGCTCACTACGTGGGGCTGGCTTCGTAGCGCTGTGCCTCCACCCCTAGAAACTCTAGCCAAGTCACCGCTGGTGCTAGAAGCAAAGAAGTACTGAAGCCAATTAAGAGTTTAAGGTGGTACATCTGAAGTGCTGATTTTCCTGTATGTGCATGTTAGTCTCTACATTTGATTTTATAAAAGGCAAGCCAGTATATTTTGTTTCCAATTAGTGTTCTTTTGAAATATAAAAAAATGCAAATTTGTCTCATCGGTGTCATCTAAGTCATGTTTGTTACAGCCTTCAGGCTTACACCCATGTGCCATGTTCAGGCTGTACGTGCTGGAAAGCATGTAGGGTGACACTTGGCCATGAAAGTCATGTATGGGTCGCAACTAAATTAAATAATGAAATTCAATTTAAACAACATCTTGCAAATTTTCATTAATGTAAAAACAAGTGAAATGATGCGTTTGGATAAAAACTTCCCCTCTGTGCTTTGCATGGGTGACTATACCATACAAGTATTCATAATGCAAACGTATTAATTATGATGATAATAAGTCAATAGCATAACTCGCATCCAAAATGTGGTGTACATGAATCAATCAGATGAACAAAATGAATGCTGTTTTTATGCTTCTGCCTGTGCTTTACCAGTATACTTTATTCTTGGGGTACATCAAGCATACACTACATAAACTGCTAAAAAATGGCAGTTTTTAGTGCAAATAATTTGGGTTTTATGTGACTCCTTTTCGAACAAACACAATTTTTAATGCAGCAAAAACACGAGAAACGAATAATGCCCTAGGCATGTGAGCAACCTATTTAAAATATTGGTGTATTAAAGTAGACATCTCTGCTAATAACTGTTGTGTTAATATATAATTGGGTGCATAAGGGGTTCTTTAGCAATGCCAATTAGTGTGATGTTATCAGGATTAAACTCATATGACATCACTTCCCTGAAAGTTTCAGTGTAAAAGATCATACTTCCTAAGATTTCATATGGTATTGAGTTAAATGATGGGTATGTAATATCACGTCTGCTACCCCAGGCGTGTTGGTGAATCATTGTCCATGTGCTGGGTTGCACTTGTGCTTGACTAGTAGGAAGCACACAGCCAGACCATCCAACTTACATGGTGGCACAGTGTTTCATATTATATCGACCCCCTTCACATAGACACCAAGGGCCATATGTACGAACACATTTTCCCATTGACACAGAATGGGAAAAACCCTTTGCTACATCTGGCCCCTAGTGAGGAGCCAGTTGTGAACTGTGTGCACAAGATAACTGAAATCCTCTGCAGAGAGTGGGTTTCTAACTAATTGTCTCGAGATTATGCACAGACGATGTCCATTACAGGGAGTGAAACCTACCCAGTACATCAGGGGCAGTCTCAAAAGCTTTTAGTTTTTTGTGGGAGAGCGAGGCAGTGAATTAAAGAACCTCGTGTCTGTGCTTCACACAAATTCGAGTCCTGCAAAGCCCTCCCCTCTATTCACACAGCGAAAACCTTTCGACAGGTTGTCAGATTTGCACATCACCGTGGGGGGCTATTTGTATGTGTCACTGTCGCTTGTTTCCTCTCCCCACCCTTGGATGTATTCCGTGCCGGGCTGATGGAACTGACCAATATATGCATGTCAAGAGAGAGTTACATATGTATTTTTATTTATACAGAGTGTACTAGGTATTAGAGCTTCAGAGTGCTTTACACAACACAACAACACTTCTGCAAATTCAAAGGGACTGACCAGGGAAGAGCAGCATGCAGAGTAAAACACTGTAGAGAGCAAAATAATGCAGTAACAGGCTCATCGTAGGATAGATCCCCCTGTGCATGAACTGCAGCCTAATAGGTGAGGGTAGGCCCACAGATTTGTATAGAGCACCATGTACTCTGTGACCAAAGTCAAAAAGTTAGAATCAGGCTATACATAAGTGGCACAATGAATAGTCCACGGGGAAGTTGTGGGAGACGATCATCACGTCTTGTTCCAGAAAGAATGTTCACAGTGCCTCAGGGTCATCACTCTAGTACAGGGTAATTCAATAATCCACATCTGCAGCCAAGGGGGTGGAGCTGCTAGTTTATAGACATATACACACGCAATCAACAGGTTTCAGTGCTTCCAAGTGATCTAGATAGGTATTGAGTTTGAGAAGAATTTCTTAAGGAGTAGTCAACAACAAAGTAATGAAGCAAGTAATCTAAGGTTATGGGTCAGCTGAGCTCCTTAGTTAAATATTGAGAATGCCTAACAATTCTTTGAATCTTGGCTGGCCAAAGCCAGGACTCATCAAGCAAAGCCAGGACTCATCAAGCAAAGCCAGGACTCATCAAGCAAAGCCAGGACTCATCAAGCAAAGCCAGGACTCATCAAGCAAAGCCAGGACTCATTCATTCATAATAGTGGGATAGCACCTGGAACGAGAGAGACCAGCCTTCGGTATCCGTGCACTACTCATAAAAAAAGACCCAATGTACTAGAAATCTAGAAAGGAGACTGCCAACAAGTCAAAGGACTATAAGATGGAGCCTGCAAAGGTATAGTACAGGTAAAATTACAAATACCACCAAAGCTGGTGGTTCCAAATTTATATAACGGCTTCCAGAGCTTTTACATCATTCAGAATCCATAAGGGAGCAAAATTCAATCTCAAGTGGTATAAAGAAAATGGTTTGCGCACTAGTTCTATTGACCACATTGGTGTCGCAAGCGAAGGCGCCTGAGAAGGTGCTAATCACATCACTTGTCGGATGAGGGTCAAGAAAAGCAGAAAGTCTTTCCAAATGTGGGGCATATGTAAGCACTTGAATACTGGCCCTCAAACACAGAGGCCTAGATTGCATATTATCTAGCAAAGGTGCTTGGGTGACAAACAGCAAAATACATTTTTTGGTGAAAAATGAATGCCAGCGCAGTGCAAAATGGCTTTGGATCACGAGGTGCTTGACCTCCTATGCAACGGGCCCTAACAAGGTGAGAACAGCAAAAACACCAATAGATTTACATGCAAAGTAGGCCCAGGCAGAGCTCACGGAGTTCTACTCTTTGGAATTCCATGGACTTGCTTAAAAACTCACTGGAATTCCATGGAGTTCTGCATGCGGTGTAGTGCTGCCTGGCTGCCAGTATCACCCTGGCTTTTGCGCCCGATCTCGGAAGCACTAAGAAGGGAAGGGTGGCCCGACCCTGCTTAGCGCTTCAGAGATCAGAGGCAAGTTTCCATCTGTCCTGCACACTTCCTTTCACAAACTGCCTTCCTTCACAAATTTGCTACGGAGGGCCAAGCACACCCATGTCTTGCACCAGCCTTGCAATCACTTCCTCTGCACTTACACATAGCCTCAGACCAACCTTTCTTGAGGCCCCAGCACTAGTCAGCAGCAAACTAGCTCAGCACCAGAAGCCTGGTATTTTCACAATGTGCCTAGCCTTGCCTGCCACTGGGCTCTAAGACATTCTCTCAGGCCACACACATCTGGCGGGGCCTGCCGGAATACCACTCAGCAGTTGATGCACCCCTGGTCCCCACCTCTCCCTGCTGACCTCAGCACCATACCCCATAACATCACTTACTTTCCCAGGGACTCTGGAGAGACAGGTTCTTTCGAAGTGGAGCTCTGACTGCATGTTTCCTTTTTTTCAAGCACAGACCCCCCCCCCCCCCCTTGCAATGCAAATACTGTCCATGCCCAATGCCGGCCCTCATGTGCACACAGAAGAGAAAGTGAAATAAGGCAGGTCTTACCACCCTCAAATGCTGCTTGGGTCCAGTGTCCCCATTGCCAGCGGCTTGACTCTCTGCCCCCAGGTTTCTGATGACAGTAAAAGGATGGAGGCCTGGATCCAGAGCTGGTGCAGCCCCTCAGCAGCAGCTCCACAATGATGCGGCGGCCATGCAGAATAACCTGTAGTCGAGTTATGAGCCACACAGCAGAAGTGCATATTGTCTGCGCTTGCGCTGTATGACCCATAACTGGGCTGCAGACTTGTTACGGACCACACACCGGAAGTGCAGACAATCTCCGCTTGCGCTGTGTGACCCATAACACTTGTGTGGTGAGCTCCGCTCCAGGGCTAGCGGAAGTTTTGGACAAACTCCACACTCCAAGCGGAGCTCCAAAAATTCCATTGGCTCCACCAGTGGAGTGGAGCTCACCACCCACCCTTAATGCAAAGCAAATTGACTACAATTGTGTGTCCTGGTTTTTGTATGAAATCCTAACACCAGATGAAACCAGGCGCCAATGAGGGCTAAACACAATATCACAAGATAATCCTACTTGCAATATGTTTAATTACCCACAATTAGGCACTTTGCAGGCTTACCTTAGGATCGTTGTCCTTGTTATTTTAGGAGGTGGTACCACAACTAAAAATGTCCCACAAGCAAGAGCAAGGTTACCTTTGTGCCACAATGAAATTTGTTTAGCCTTGCGCTAAAATGTTTTTTACCACAACCATTCCAAATAACACCAGTGAGCAACTTTTAATAACTATGGTGATGCACATTTCTTTTTTTATCGTTCATAGAACACAATAATACTGTTTTCGAGGCAGAGATGCATGAAGTTTAGTAAATCAGGGCTATTGTCTCAATAGAAAAAATAGCAAACAGAGATGGAAAGCTTTATGAGAACATTATAGAAAAAAAGTGAGTGAGAATAATGAAAGAACAAGACACTAAGCAAGAGCTGGAAGTGCGCTGGCGGCACTTTGAGAGGGTTTTCTTTTGCATATGTGCTGTTTGGACTAGCCATGCCACTATCAACCACCTATAAAGCGCTGAATGAAAATAGGTGAAAGACATAAAAGCCGCTTCTAAAAGTATTGACAACGGTTGATATGAAGACATCTTCAATGGTAGTGACCACTGCTTCACCTGGAAGGCGATCCAAAGACTTTTCCTCCCTGTATAATTTGACCAGCTTGGGCACTGAGTTCATAAATAGCATAGAATTACCTCTTGTTAATGAATGAACGCTAGCCCGATAGATTTCCTGTTCAAAGATGGAAGCTGCCGATGGGTCAGCCTGGTCCGGGGGCACCTGGGGAAGCACTACATTTCTCAAGAAGTAGTCTAGGGGATCATCACTTGGGTAAGTCACTTCAGAATATAATTCTGTAAAATTTTCCTGAAAGGCTGTATTAATCGCTACTTGCATACAGGCCAGCTTGCCGTGGCAATCCCTTCTGAAAAGTATGGGGGCATTTTGATGTGGTGACTTAATAAGCCACACGAGTAACCGATTCTTGTCCCCCTCTGAATGTGTTTTCTCTGCATACCTTGCCCGATCAATACACCGCATTTTAATTTAAGCCCTCTAAGGGTATCCTTCACCTTTTACTTCTCACAAAAACTACTCAAGTAAAATGGGCTTCCCAGATGTGGACTCTGTTGCTCACTAGGCCGTAGGGTGCAATCTGCACCTCACTGAAAAGGCTAACAAAACTAAGGCTGGTCGGGGCTGCTTGTGTTTCTGTTGAGAGACAACATGAATAGCGATGGCTGGACTGCTCCTATCTGAGCAGAACTAAGACTAATTTGCATATGGTTGGTCCCCGACCATAGTAAAACAGTGAATAAAAACATGGACTGAAACTCCACCCAAGTACTGGCTAGGGTCTTGAGTCAATCAAGCTTTACCTTCATCACTTTTTGTTTTCCCTCAGCAAAGAAAAGATCAATAATTTCAATAGAATGTCTTAGGATATTACTACATATAACAAAAAACAGTTTGCCAATTAATTAAAATTTCTCAAACTGGAATTGCACAATGTATAGATACAATGGCACAGATATTAAGTTATAAATCAGCGAATCCAATATATCAACATAGCTACCACCTATAAATGTAAAGTCAGTCAAGTAAAGCTATATCTCTGATCTTATCTCCCAAGCTTTGACCTTGTTGAAAGAATTATTCTATATTGTATTAGAACTAGAATCTCCTTCAGCTTCATTGGCTACCTTACAACACTCCAAACAAATATGTGATGATCGTGCTCAATAATTCTTCAACAAGTGTAAACTAAGGCAACCAGATCCAGGGACCTGATAACGTTTCTAGGACAACTTTCATCGAAACTGGGATTACTTTACACACGTTCACACCGATGATGGGGCTGATATTGATGGGACTGTTACAAGCGGTCATCCGTCTGGCTTATCCTTGGCTAAATTTAGGAAACTCCATTGCTCTTGTCTCAAAACTCAACTGGTGGACTTGTTTAACGATTCCTTAGGACAAAGTATTTCCCTCTTTGCATAGCAATTTGTCAATATGAAATATATTTAAATAACCCAACCTTGACTGATGAGGTCTAAACAACTTACAGCCAATTAATTGGCAAACTTGTGGAAAAACTGTTTTTATTTCCAAGTAGCTCCAGATATTTATTGAAGATCATCTTTTTGATACCATTTATTTTCTCTCCTAGGGCTTGCTGCCACACCATAGCTATGAGGCCTAGGTTAGAAGCTCTTTGCAACCATGGTCTAACCCTGTGAAGCCCAGCAGATGGGAGCCCACTCCCCTGGGTCTCAGCACCAACATCCAGAGCTGCAAGGACCGGAGTAAAGGGGGCTTCTCCCTGAGCCTCACATCTATTATCTAGCACTCTGGGACCCAGGAGAAAGGGCCCCACGTCCCTGCATCCCCTGGCCATGGTCTAGTGTTTCCAGGTCCATGGGAGAGAGCCCCAACTGCCCTGGCTCGCTCAGCCATGGTCATGCTCTGCGAAGCACAGGTACGGTGGCTAACTTTCCATTATCCAGGCACATGACACTTTGTGCATGTAGAGACACACTGAATTTGCAGAGTCATCAGAAGATGTTTGTTGGGGATCAAGGACACTGAGTCGCATATCACATTTTGGGAGGTTCATTCTAAATCTTGCTTGTTTAAATCAGGCAATCTTAAAAGATAGCTTAGGTGGAATTGAGCACATAGAATGTGATTACTATTTATACAGTATTTACATTCTATTCCCTTTACCACCTCCTGGAGTAAGTCTTTACTGCTCGCTATGGCTAATATTGAGAGACAAGTTTAGAAAATGAACAATTCTTGTACCCAAATGGAATGAAATAGTCTTAAGTTTTGAAACACCAGTGTTAAACATCAGCATCTACCACGCATACTGCCCACTTCCACAGGACCAGGTCCAGTGAGTACGTTTCAGCCATGGAAATCGAATTTTTGACATCTAGTCTCAGTTTTACAACTTTGTCTAAATATGCTGGAAAAATAACACTGTATGCTAAAGCTGGCCAGAGCCTACAACACAATGACATTTCCTTAGGAGGGGACACCCCTTGTCATGAGTATCACTGCCACCTCATTTTTAATCTAGTGGACTATTTGGAAATGTGGAACCAGGAAATACTGTTTTAATCAAACCCTCCATTTGGCTAAATTGTGTGCTCTTGGACAATCACATTTATAAAAAAAACATTCTTCTGCTCCCTTTTTAGGGTCGAGCCTGCGCTGCATGCGCTCGCGCATGCGTATCGCAGCGAGACCCTTTAGTGTTCAGAAAAGGGCTCGGAGCCCTGTCAACTTCACGTCAGTGTTTTTTATTGGTTTGTGGGCTTGCCTAATAAAATCTGCTTGCTTTCATTAGTCGAAGGCACGCATACGTCATGCCTTTTCCGGTGGCTAGCCCTCCTCGAGCGCAGCGACCAAGTACAGAAACATGCGAGGCTCGCTGTTTTCCATTGGGCTCGTGGACTTCTTTTTCTGTAATTTATGAGTGCGAGCGCTTTACATAGTTAATTGCACTTTTTCGAGTTACGTATATAAATGCACTTTTACACGATAGCGTTGTAAACTCCTAACCCGACTTTTCACCTATCAGCCCTAACATGAGCAAACGCGAGACCCGTTGCATTGCAAATGCTTGTTTCAGGACTGAGAGCATTTAGGTTCAATGTAAAAACTGTTAGAAAGTATGTTGTTACATACTAACGTGGACTGCATACTACTGGATTGAGTACTAATGTGGACTGCATACTACAGGGTGGTGGATTTTGAAGAGATGGATCCAGTCACATGGTATATTCATCAGAATGCAAGAGAGTTATCAATGTGTAACCTCTGTAGCAAATAGCAGTGTACTGCAATCTTAGCTCTACTAACATAATTGTTTGATCATGGGCAAATAAAACTCTCTCTGTGCCCTCATCCAATGAGCTTACAATTGGCAGCACTTTGAAACAAGTTTAATGTAAGAAATAGACAAAAAGGGCATAACAAGTCCCCAGCATGATTTTATAGCACACATTCAAGGCCGATTGTGCCTCATTATCTGAATGGGCTCCTGAAGTTATTTTGTGCAGGGCTCCTTGTCAGACCCCCACAACCCACCAGGATTTTGCAGCCTGGGATGGCAAATTTTGCAACAACAAAAAATGCAAAACTTGCAGTCCCAAACCCCAAAATGTGCGGCATTTTAGTGAGAGGCATAACATGTGCCTGTCTTGGAAAATACTGCTCGAAATGATTCAGCACTAAGCAGCAATGTGAGATCTCTTTCAGGCAAAAATCCAGAGCACTTTTGGTAGAACATAACAATGATTTTCACTCCATGCCTGAGCTAGATTTTAATTTATTGTTCCTCGTCATTATATACTGTTAGAAATGGCGTTCCTGGGTAGTTAGGGTAGGCTCCTAAGCCAGGCATTAACCACCATTCTAGTCAGGGCAAGGGAGCTAAACACCTAAGATAGCCCCTACTCACCGCCTTGGTAACTTGGCACAAGCAGTCAGGCTTATCCCTGAGTCAATGTGTGAAGCACTTGCTCAACACACACACACACACACACACACCAGCGACACAATAAATACACTACAAAAGTGACTTCACACCAGGTTATATAAAAATAAACTGTATTGCACATAAACTATAGCCCAACATGACATAAATCAGTAATACTTTGCCAAACAGGCAATTGTCAGACCATCACAGTGCAACTAAAGAGAAATATTCTTACATTGTACATGTAAAACATCACCAAGAAAACAGTACTATTTCATATGGCCCCTAAAACATTTCATATGGCCCCTAAAACACTATTCTGTGCTCCGGTCTACAGAAAGCACAACATACATCAATCTTCGAACATGAATATGCAGCATGTGCTAAACATGGCCCATAAGTCATAAGCACAGTGAAATGCCCACTTTCTAAAAGTGGCATTTCTACAATAGTAATAAAAAAATCGACCTGCACCAGTAAGCAGGATTTCTCATTACCATTCTAACCATACTAAACATGCCCATGCTACTCCTCAAAGATCAAAAATAACCAGTTAGATATATATAAGCGAATCCCTAAAGCAAGCCTGTGAGAGGAGCAGCACTTACAGCAGTGAGAAACCAAATATGCTGTTTGTTACTACCAGGACATGACACACAATGAAGGCACATGTCTTACTTTTTACCTACACAGCACCCTGCCCATAGGGCTGTCTAGGGCCTACCTTAATGGTGACCTATATGTAGTAAAGGGGGAATTCCAGGCCTGGGAAGTAATTTCAGATGCCAAACCAATGTAGCAGTAAACTGTGCACGCAGGCCCTGCAGTGGCAGGCCTGAGACATGTTCAAAAGGCTACTTCTGTGGGCGGCGCAAGCTGCGCTGCAGGCCCACTAGCAGCATTTGATTTACAGTCCCTGGGCATAAGGGACTTACATGTAAATTAAATGTGCCAATCAGGTGGAAGCCAATCGTACCAAGTTTAGTGGTTAGAGCACCTGCACTTTAGCACTGATGAAGTGCCTTGAGTCCTAAAGCCAACAAAAGAGGGTCAGAAAAACAGGAGGAGGAAAGCAGTAAGTTTGGGGATGACCCCGCAAAAAGGGCCAGGTCCAAAATATACTGTATATCACAACGGCATGGCTTATGTTGAAGCGTTTGGAACATGGCCATTTTAAGCAACATACACGTATCAGTAAAGCACTGGCTAACAGCTTGACATCAGTGAAAAATGCTCGCCTGTGTCGTTAAGCAACTTTTCTTTTTGCTATACAAACATTTACAAGCCCTAATAAAAACCTTTCCCAGAATATTTACAGTTTATAATTGTTTTAGAAAATTAACATGTTCCTGTGCGTAATAGGAAATGGTTTTCCAGTTTTTGTCAAATTCCTAAAAAGGTTTTTAGCACACTGGTTGCAAGCGACAATGGGCAGTGGAGAAGGAGGGGGTGGGCTTGGAAATATGCAGGGAACTAAGCCCCATTTGTAAAGCTCTTAATAGGCAGGTGATAGAGGAACTGAACTCCTCTGTTGGCAGCTGGCTTGTTCCTCATCCTCCTTTATTTGGTTCAGGAGACCGCAACGAGCAAAAATAAGGTTTATCAGCCAACATCTTTTTTAAATACATGACTTTTTTAAATTTTAGTGTGCACTTTTGTAAAAATTGCAGGACGTTTACAAAAATGCCAGTTTAACGGTTTATTTGCATATCGCAAAATCACGATATTCAGGGGTGCGGTCTGCTTTATATGCTGAAGTCCCCCTCAGCCACCAACATGCACCTCTTTTACAACTCAAAGGGCGGAAAGAAGGAGTGTTGCTTGTCATTTAAGAGGGTCACTGCAGGTGGGAGTATAAATGCGAAACAATGAGCCCCCGCGGACTGCGGGAAAGGAGCACTGATTGCTGGACAAACCTGCTGAATGGGTCTTGTTGCCTCCTCCCCAGGACCTCGACTCCATATGCCACAGCTGCGAGCCCGCCCTTTCCCCGCTGCAACGAGACACACCTTGATCTGAATTGGATAAGCAGGGGAAAACTTGGTCTGGTGTGCCGCGGGCCAGCTGCGGTGCACGCCCCCGGCACTTACCAACACACTGCGACTCAGGACTTGAGATTGCCGCTGTACTGACCGCAAAAATCAACATTTCGCGACCCTTAGGTGCAGGTTACACACTGTACACCCTTGGCTACTATGTAAAAAAAAAAAAATCCGTCTGTCACATACGCGACTTTGAATTTGTGATGTTGTGTGTGTGGTAGGCCTTCCATAACAATAACATACTAAGCTCAAAGATTTGTACACGGATATTATTATACAAAACAATAATTTCTAACACTACAATGCCATGTTTTAAAATGCAGGTTTACGAAGAATGTTAATTATAACGATCATCTGCAGAATAAAAATAACTGTTAAATAGTCGTTGCTGGTACACCGAACCAAGTAGAGCAACATTGTTTAAAAACACTAGAGGGCAGCAACGAATAGCAAGTCGTTTCCATTTCACTAGTTCGTTAACTAGACTTCTTGTAGCATGGGCCTTACCTGAAGTGACGTTTTACGCTCTCTCGTCTCGTTAGACACATTCTGTTTTGTTGGTTCACCTTACTTTGTTCTGTTTCACCCCTTACCCCTTTTGTTTTTCCTCGCGCTCTCTTTCTTTTTGATTCCCCCTTCCTCTATTAAGTATCCGATTCCAGTGGCAGCTGCTTTGGAAAAGTGGTGGTGATGGGGAAGTGTGATGTGGATTAAATAAATAAATGAAATAAACGTTCACTTACCTGTAACTGCCGCCTCTCCTCCATCTTCTTTTCTTCCTGGAGGAACAGAAGCACCCAGACTCCCCTAAGCCAATCACAACGCTGCTGCCAACAACTTGATAACAGCATCATGATTGGTCTGAGTGGCCTGGTTTGGAGCTCAGACAGGGAGTGGGAACTATGTTCTCCACCCGACTGTGCAATACAGCCGGGTGGAGAAACGCTAAGTGCGCATCTCTGTTTGGCTGTCATGCACACTCATGGTTCACATACACTCCTCCTCGCTGTGACACAGCCCAGCCCGCCTTAACCTGACTCTGCACTGAAAAATAAAATAATACCACTTGGTTATTAGCATTTTATTTTTCCTTTTTTGCACTGGTCAGAGCACGGGGGCGACACTCCTCCACCTTTGCGGAGAAGTTTGCGCTGCTAACTTTTACATCCATTTGGGGAAGGGAAGTGTAGGACGGGGAGATAGTGATCACTCTTAACATGTGGGGCTGGCGCATACGGTGACCAAATGGGCCCATGTAATCAGGACAACACTTCTCTATTCCTGAAGGTTGGTTTCACATATTGTTATTAACAGTGCTTTAAATGGGCCGGTACTCTCCGGTACTGAGTACCAGCACTTTTTTATTTTGAGAGGGAGAGTACCGGCATATCTCAAGATAAACGTAATACTTTTAATTGGAGAGTACCGGCACTTCTCGGAAACAAGCAGGTACTCTATCACAGAGTACCTGCACTTCTATTTTTCCATTTAAAGCACTGGTTATCAGGTGTGTTGGTCCACTGGATCCATTAAAAGGAACAAAGACCACAACTACCAGAATGCACTGATGTGTAAATGCAAAGTCAAGGAAAGAAAAAGTGTTATCCAGCTGGTAGATTTTCGTTTTCCTTTGGAAGTGTCTGAAAAAAAGTATTTACTTACCTACTGGTTCATCTGAGAAGGAGGGTGAATTGTGTATGGCTTTGAAAAAGACCAAACAACTATTAAACAGTGAAAGCTCTCATGTTTCTCAGGTTCTTTCGTGAACAACTGATCTAATTCAGATTTTTACTTTGCACTCTGAGACTTGTGATTCTGATTTTATACTGGGATAAACAAGACTACGTGTACCAGAATGCAAAGCACAAACCCTTCCTCACATCGTTTCACAAACATCCTCCAACGAACCCTCCTTTCTCAGACAACCCACAACACGTCCTTCGCCTGTACTCCTTCCTGCCCCCGAAGAGTGGATCCACCTGCCTCTGTCTCTCCACCCCCTAACTCTCGCGACCTGTCCTAGAACGTAACCTTTCAACCCAACACATGTACCAAACCAGAGCCCTTCAAGTCTTGTAGGATGGGTGGGTGACCACGTAAACCGCTCATTGTGCTGTTTAAGAAGAGTCAGGAAGGGACCACCCTTTCCTGACTGTTAAATAACTTCAACTTCCTGCCCCCTTCCCCACCCCAAACCAACCAATCCCGTCCGACCTGTTTCCTCCCCACGAGGTTTCCCGGGTGAACACTAGGCTGCGCTTCCCCAGGACCCTCCATTGCTTGAATGGATTATCAATATGTACTTCCATATATTTATTACATGCAGATCATGGGGAAGAGAAAGCCTTGTATGCATCAAAGCGTTGTAGTGGCTTTGCGTGTCTTCAGGCCGGAGGCACGAAGTCAGATGTACAGAAGGGGCTGAGCTGGCTTGGAATAGCGGCGCCCCCCACCATTTTGTGCACTTTGCATGAGCGACTAGCTATCTAGGTACCTTGGAGGAGGGACGCACCAAAGCACGGGGGGGGGAAGGGTGGAGGGGGGCATCGGCAAGGGGCTCACCCTGTCTTAGTAACTGCTATGGCTAACAGATGCTCCACGTCACCCGAGACACAGCGCTCTTTTTCAGAGTTTCTGTTTAACAACCGTAGTCGTCGTTACCGTAGTCCTGGTCCACTCGTTTTGTCCCAATAAAAGGAAGATATCTGAAAACAATGATTTCTACATGAAAAGCCCAGGCCCGAACCATCTAACAAGCGTGCTCACACGTTGATGTGCAGACAACTCCTGGATGGATGACGCTGCATCCTCGTCACTCAGAATGCCAATTAAAAAAAGCTGACGTGAAACCAGGCAGTGGTTTTGTGCTTTGCAGGATCAGGTCAATTGTGTCTGAATCTGACTGGACAGGAATGGAGAGGCGGCGTTTCTGCTGTTGGACACAATGTAACTCTCACGAGAAGACAAATAAGTAGCTCAATGCTCATAGAGATGCTGCACCTCAAACCAAGCACTGTTTAACAGGGAATGCGGGCCCAGAAATCCCACAGGTGATGCTAAGGTGCGTTTTGTATATAAAATGTTGCTATGGATAGAATGAACATACCTGGGTTTCCAAGCTTCGTGCAGGACCAACTTGTTTTTTTTTCTCCATTTGCATTCTTGGATATGTAGTCCTCGCTGCCTTTTTATTTTTTACTTTTTTTTATTTTTAAATACTAGGATACCTAAGACTAGTAGAACAAGAAAGCAAAAAAACAACATGGACTGCAACTGCCCCTCACCCATAGAAGTTGGCAGAGCTAGCAGACAGCCAATGACTGCTGTCTTTCACCACCAGACTTCACACCTAGTATGAACCCCGAGTTTCTGTTTCATGAGTAGCTGCAGTTAGCTGCCTTTCCCCTCTGCTCCAAACGCGTAAATTATGCGTCCTATTTTTCACTCGTTTTTTCTTTGAACTCGCAACCTGACCCGAGGAGATGACGCAGTGCTTAGTTTGTAAATAAAAATGCGCCGGCGCCCAAAGCCCTCCTCTTAAACAAGCCACTGCTGCGCCAATTAAATGTGCAAACACGGAATACTGAGGCAGCATAAACCTGAAGCCATCTCGGGACTGTTCAATCCATTTACAGCCACGCCCTGCCCCTTCAACTCACTCTTGCAGGTTTCTGCTTTCTCTCATTGTGAAGGTTTTTCGTTTTTCTCTTCCCTTGTCTTTCCCAAATGTGACGTTTGCTCGCAGGAAATGCTTGAGACAAAAGAATAAGTGCCGGTGCCCCGCACAAATTAAGCACTCATGTGAGGTCATCCTGATGAAATAGTAATACTTCTATATTTTTCAATACAGCTGAATGTACCAACCTCGGAAGGAAGGACGGTTGGGGTGACTTTAGGCTCTGGGAGTTTAAGATCACACCAAACATCAGCAAACGTCCTCAACTCACTGAGCCACCCTGTGAGAATATCTCGTAGAAGCATGATGGCAAATGATATCTTGGAACAGTCTCAAGCACACTTCCTCACTCACATAAACGCCAATGTGTCACATGCAAAATCTACAGCCAGCTTGTTTGTAGCCAGCAAGAGTTTGAATCCTGGAACTTGTAGATTCGCTTTTAACATACTAAGTATAGTGTGAACAATACCTATTGGTTTAAAATTAGTGCTGCCTGATGGAGCAACCTGACAGCTATACCCTCATCCTCCTTGGGAGACCCGGTTGAAACATTAGAAAGGCAACCAAAGCCAGCTCTTTTTGTACTATTTAAGAGGTGTGGAGAATGTTCTGTTTGAAAGTGGCAGACTCACCCGCCCCTATGGATGCCCAAATAATTTAAATGCACACTCAAAGCATCTCTGAAATGGAAACGAACATTACATTTTCAAAGCTCTCAAGCGAACCAGTTTCCTGTGTGAGTTGCTCACACAATCCACGTTTTTTCTTTCCAGTCTGGAAGTTGAAGTCTTGATTTTATAATAGGATAAACAGCAATGCAATTCCCAGACGGAAAGACACAACCTGGCCAACTTAGGGTCTAGGGTCTTCAGTGGTAGCATGTACACAGGTAAGGGCGTGAGATGAAAACAAAGAATATCTGGAATGTTGTCAAGCTTCCTTTTCTGTGGCAATGGCTGTTTGGAGAACCAGATGCTTCCAAACCTTAGGAAGAATAAACCTGCACAGCTCTTCCTGACCAATTGACAAGGGCTTGCTCACTTTCAGTTTTCCTCTTCCTAATGGCAGGAGCACCATTCTTCTCATTTGAACTGGTCTAAACACTTCAAAAATCATATAAGGAGCAGGAACTGCAATTCACCTATTGTGCTTATTTTCTGTTAACACGTGGGGTCTGGACAATTCCTTGGCAGGTCAGCTAAGCAGGATCCCTCCCTCTTCTGAAACGTGTTGTCTCTCAATGGAGGTATTTGTTAGGTTATGCAAGGAGCTTGGCTCTCCTCGTTGATATGAAAAGTGGAAAGGACAAATGCGTTGCAGTCCCAGAACTGCGACTTGTTTCAGCAGGGAAGAGCCTGCAGGACTAGGAGTCTGGGCGTGGACTGAACACCTTTTTTGCCCTAATAAAACGTCCTCCTGTAGACCATCTTAACACTGCTGTCCTTTCCTCTGATTCCTGCGTCCTGGTAAGGATCAAGAGGGAGGATGTAGTAGTTCCCTGTGGAAGGTGAATGTTGCGGTTCCTTCTCATAAGTCAGCTACTGGCATCGTGAGAGCAGATGCTTCCAGTATCCATTTGTTCTTTCGTGGGCCCGTCCATTTTATCATTGGCTATGTTGTAGGAACATTGAAGCTTGTAAGATAGGGCTTATGTTAGGTGTATAGGTGACTATCTGTCCCCAAAGTACAGAGTATGCGCTGGACATCATTTAAGACTTGATGTTCTGAATGTACCTTTTGATCTTGGGATTGTAAGAAACAGCTAGGGATCCCTTTCCTCCTCTATGAGGGGTTTGTTTTGAGTCTATCTGTATCCACATTCAGAGTTGAGTGCTCCACAGTCATGGGACTTTGGGAGTTTGGGGACAGTCCCATGGGTGTAGAGCCATTTGATTCCTGTCCACGTGAAGGTCTTTTACTTTCTTTTTTCTTGAGACGGCCTCCTGTGAAGAGTCTTTGCTTCATAAGGTTGATGTCAGTAGGGCAGTATTGTGCTGCAATTTCAGTGTTGGACATCGCTGTAATCATAGGTCATCTTCCTCCTGCCGGTCCTGGCAGTCTACCTTTCTTTTGGTGTTTGCTTATTGTTTCGACTCTTGGAGGCTCTGGTAGACATGATAGATGATTAGAAGATGAAGAGATCATTTTATGACAAATCTGTGATAGAGGTTCTGCTTGTCAGAGTCCAAGTACCAGACTAAGAGCATTTACATTGCCACACTCCACTTACTTAATTTTAGTATTCATAGATCAAACACATATAGGTCCAAAACATTCACTATACCCACTAAATAAGTACCTTGAAGGAATCACATGATCAGCACTTTTGAAAAAAAACTTCATATCCTGTTATTAGACAGAAATACAATGGATCATGAATCATGATTTGTAGTTGCATGTATAGAGAATCTACTCTAGAACAAACACTGCTTGGTGGAGGTTAATGAAGTCTGAGTCCTGCAAGTGCCCTTTATACCCTTACCCAGAAACAAGTGGGAGTCTCGTTTAGGCTTCTCTTGATGGCATATAAGTGCATAGTTCTTTCCATGATGACATATAATTCCGAGCTACATTCAGTGCTCAATTGGAGCTGGTGCACCGGGACACAATTTTAGGGACATGAACATATTTTTCATTATCAAAGTCTGACGCAAGAATGAGAGAGAAAGGCAGAAAAGGGGGAAAGAAGGAAGAAGAGAAAGACTGAAAACCAGTCATGACGAGAGAAAGCAGGGAAAAGGGAACCTGGAAGAATGAGATGAAGAGTCAGGGAGTGTCTCGTGGTGGATGAAAGAGGCATGATGTGGAATCGAGATTAGACAGCCTTGGTGTCCTGCAACTCAGGCATCCAGGAGCGCTGGCTGCATTTAATGAGGAAAACTTTAGGCCCCTGCACGCTAACAAGGTGTTGCAGGGAGAATGGATATTGGTGTATGGATTCTGAACCAGACCCAACCACGCTTTAGCATCAGCAGGGGCCTGATTTGGAAGCCATTGGGCTAAAGAAAGATTTATGTGCATGGTGCTTATGATTTGTGGTCATAAATGGTTTGAAAGACAACTGGAAGGAGGGCTATGGTAAACGTAGTGGGCAAAATTGAATATTTACTCATACATAACTGGGATATAGATAACAGGGCACTGAAGGTAAGTGAGCAGGATGAGGACAGAAAAGAAGGAGCATAAGTGATGAATACATCTTGTGGGATTCAGAAAAGTCATCATCAGACCCATAAAGAGGACACATTTTGTGACACAGCCTAGAAAACGTTCAGTTTCTTCTAGTCCTGGAGCGTGGACACATGAATACCCTGAAGTATGGAGAGACCAGATCTCGGACTCTGATCTTATCCGGAGAAAATCCATATTTTGTTCATTTTGCATCGTTTGCTCTTTACACCTGTGGTTTTGAGTTTTGCTGTCTTTGTATCCTTCTAAAGGGGCCCGATTAGATATCCTCCTTTTAAAAGGACCACTCTTTGCATTTGAAAATTGCCACAGCTGTCCCTGTAGTAAGACACTAGTAAGGCAGCTCTCTCTGCACAGGATCCGTGCACATTTCGACGGCATACAGCTATCGGAGTGATAAGTTAAAGAAATATTTTCCACCTACAACATAGCGTATGATTTTACAATTCACGTTTTCCTAGCAGCTTGCTGCAAGGCATATTCCTGCTGTATTTGAACCTTACATTTATAACATTTGATAGCTTGATAGGAGAGAGCTACCAGAACAAAATTGGGGTTCCATGAGATGAACTTGGTTGAAAGGACAAGTGGTGAAGTTAAATCTGTAATAGCTGAATGAATGAATGAATAATGAATGATGGTATTTGTATGGCGTGAATAACTACTGAGACTTCAGTGAGGAAAGGAGAGAGGGAATTATTGGCTGAACACATAGGTTTTGAGGGATTTGCAGAAGTCAAATTTAGTTTCTATGCTTGTGAGCCGAAGAGAAAGCGGTTCCAGATTTTGGCAGTGCATACTAGGAAGGAGGTCCCACCATGTCTAGTTCTTATGAAACAGCGGGATTACTATGAAGTGGGCCTTGCTGGAATGTAGGTTTCTGCTAGGCTAGTACTTTGTGGTTCTTTTGTTCAAATAACTGGGGCCGGCATTGGGTAGTGCCCGGTGTGCTAAAGTGAGTGATTTAAAGGTTATCATTTTGCTGACTGGAAGCCAGTGCAGTTTGGCGAGGAAGGGTGAAGTGGCGGTACGCTGCTGTGATTTAGACCACTTGCAGTCACTGAGTTATGTATGCGGGTAGTCCCAGGTACAAGGTATTCATGTAGCCCAGTCAGGAGAGAATTGTGGCACGAACTACAGGTTTGGATGCCTCCCATGGAAGAAAGGGGAGACACTTTCTGAGAGCCTTGAGGATTGTAGGAGGCTGGACTGGCTTGTAGTGAGTACCTAGGGGTACTTGCACCTTGCACCAGGCCCAGTTATCCCTTATTAGTGTATAGGGTGTCTAGCAGCTTAGGTTGATAGATAATGGTAGCTTAGCAGAGCAGCTTAGGCTGAACTAGGAGACGTGTGAAGCTACTACAGTACCACTTAGTGTCATATGCACAATATCATAAGAAAACACAATACACAGTTATACTAAAAATAAAGGTACTTTATTTTTATGACAATATGCCAAAGTATCTTAGAGTGTACCCTCAGTGAGAGGATAGGAAATATACACAAGATATATATACACAATAGCAAAAATATGCAGTATAGTCTTAGAAAACAGTGCAAACAATGTATAGTTAAAATAGGATGCAATGGGGAAACATAGGGATAGGGGCAACACAAACCATATACTCCAAAAGTGGAATGCGAACCACAAATGGACCCCAAACCTATGTGACCTTGTAGAGGGTTGCTGGGACTATTAGAAAATAGTGAGAGTTAGAAAAATAACCCTCCCCAAGACCCTGAAAAGTGAGTGCAACGTGCACTAAAGTTCCCCTAAGGACAAAGAAGTCATGTTAGAGGAATAATGCAGGAAAGACACAAACCAACAATGCAACAACTGTGGATTTCCAATCTGGGGTACCTGTGAAACAAGGGGACCAAGTCCAAAAGTCACAAGCAAGTCGGAGATGGGCAGATGCCCAGGAAATGCCAGCTGCGGGTGCAAAGAAGCTTCTACTGGACAGAAGAAGCTGCGGTTTCTGCAGGAACGCAAAGGGCTAGAGACTTCCCCTTTGGAGGACGGATCCCTCTCGCCTTGTAGAGTCGTGCAGAAGTGTTTTCCCGCCGAAAGAACGCCAACAAGCCTTGCTAGCTGCAAATCGTGTGGTTAGCGTTTTTGGATGCTGCTGTGGCCCAGGAGGGACCAGGAGGTCGCAAATTGGACCAGGAGGTAGAGGGGACGTCGAGCAAGACAAGGAGCCCTCTTAGCAGCAGGTAGCACCCGGAGAAGTGCCAGAAACAGGCACTACGAGGATGCGTGAAACGGTGCTCACCCGAAGTCGCACAAAGAAGTCGCCGGAGAACAACTTAGGAGGTCGTGCAATGCAGGTTAGAGTGCCGTGGACCCAGGCTGGACTGTGCACAAAGGATTTCCGCCGGAAGTGCACGGAGGCCGGAGTAGCTGCAAAAGTCGCGGTTCCCAGCAATGCAGTCTAGCGAGGTGAGGCAAGGACTTACCTCCACCAAACTTGGACTGAAGAGTCACTGGACTGTGGGGGCCACTTGGACAGAGTTGCTGGATTCGAGGGACCTCGCTCGTCGTGCTGAGAGGAGACCCAAGGGACCGGTAATGCAGCTTTTTGGTGCCTGCGGTTGCAGGGGTAAGATTCCGTCGACCCACGGGAGATTTCTTCGGAGCTTCTAGTGCAGAGAGGAGGCAGACTACCCCCACAGCATGCACCACCAGGAAAACAGTCGAGAAGGCGGCAGGATCAGCGTTACAGAGTTGCAGTAGTCGTCTTTGCTACTTTGTTGCAGTGTTGCAGGCTTCCAGCGCGGTCAGCAGTCGATTCCTTGGCAGAAGGTGAAGAGAGAGATGCAGAGGAACTCGGATGAGCTCTTGCATTCGTTATCTAAAGTTTCCCCAGACACAGAGACCCTAAATAGCCAGAAAAGAGGGTTTGGCTACCTAGGAGAGAGGATAGGCTAGCAACACCTGAAGGAGCCTATCAGAAGGAGTCTCTGACGTCACCTGGTGGCACTGGCCACTCAGAGCAGTCCAGTGTGCCAGCAGCACCTCTGTTTCCAAGATGGCAGAGGTCTGGAGCACACTGGAGGAGCTCTGGACACCTCCCAGGGGAGGTGCAGGTCAGGGGAGTGGTCACTCCCCTTTCCTTTGTCCAGTTTCGCGCCAGAGCAGGGCTAAGGGGTCCCCTGAACCGGTGTAGACTGGCTTATGCAGAATTGGGCACATCTGTGCCCAAGAAAGCATTTCCAGAGGCTGGGGGAGGCTACTCCTCCCCTGCCTTCACACCATTTTCCAAAGGGAGAGGGTGTCACACCCTCTCTCAGAGGAAGTTCTTTGTTCTGCCATCCTGGGCCAGGCCTGGCTGGACCCCAGGAGGGCAGATGCCTGTCTGAGGGGTTGGCAGCAGCAGCAGCTGCAGTGAAACCCCAGGAAGGGCAGTTTGGCAGTACCAGGGTCTGTGCTACAGACCACTGGGATCATGGGATTGTGCCAACTATGCCAGGATGGCATAGAGGGGGCAATTCCATGATCATAGACATGTTACATGGCCATATTCGGAGTTACCATTGTGAAGCTACATATAGGTAGTGACCTATATGTAGTGCACGCGTGTAATGGTGTCCCCGCACTCACAAAGTTCAGGGAATTGGCTCTGAACAATGTGGGGGCACCTTGGCTAGTGCCAGGGTGCCCTCACACTAAGTAACTTTGCACCTAACCTTTACCAGGTAAAGGTTAGACATATAGGTGACTTATAAGTTACTTAAGTGCAGTGTAAAATGGCTGTGAAATAACGTGGACGTTATTTCACTCAGGCTGCAGTGGCAGGCCTGTGTAAGAATTGTCAGAGCTCCCTATGGGTGGCACAAGAAATGCTGCAGCCCATAGGGATCTCCTGGAACCCCAATACCCTGGGTACCTCAGTACCATATACTAGGGAATTATAAGGGTGTTCCAGTAAGCCAATGTAAATTGGTAAAAATGGTCACTAGCCTGTTAGTGACAATTTGGAAAGAAATGAGAGAGCATAACCACTGAGGTTCTGATTAGCAGAGCCTCAGTGAGACAGTTAGTCACTACACAGGTAACACATTCAGGCACACTTATGAGCACTGGGGCCTGGGTTACCAGGGTCCCAGTGACACATACAACTAAAACAACATATATACAGTGAAAAATGGGGGTAACATGCCAGGCAAGATGGTACTTTCCTACACAACCCCCCCCCCCCCCCCCCCAAACGAAGGACAATAAGACTAGCCATGACCTGATGAGTCTTCATTGTCTAAGTGGAAATATCTGGAGAGTCCATCTGCATTGGAGTGGCTACTCCCAGGTCTATGTTCCACTGTATAGTCCATTCCCTGTAGGGATATGGACCACCTCAACAATTTAGGATTTTCACCTTTCATTTGTTTTAGCCAAAGTATAGGTTTGTGGTCTGTCTGAACAATGAAGTGAGTGCCAAACAGGTATGGCCTCAACTTCTTCAGAGCCCAGACCACAGCAAAGGCCTCCCTCTCTATGGCAGACCAACGCTTTTCTCTAGGGGTCAACCTCCTACTAATAAAAGCAACAGGTTGATCCTGGCCCTCAGAATTAAGTTGTGATAGGACTGCCCCTACTCCTAATTCAGATGCATCAGTTTGGACATAGAATTTTTTAGAGTAACAAGGGCTTTTCAGGACAGGTGCAGAGCACATGGCCTGCTTCAGCTCCTCAAAAGCTTTCTGACAGCTAGCTGTCCACAATACCTTTTTAGGCATCTTTTTGGATGTGAGGTCATTAAGAGGGGCTGGAATGGAGCCATAGTTCTTAATGAACCTCCTGTAATACCCAGTGAGGCCTAGGAAGGCTCTCACCTGAGTCTGAGTGGTAGGGGGAACCCAATCAATAATTGTTTGGATTTTCCCCTGAAGTGGTGCAATCTGTTCCCCACCAACAAAGTGTCCCAGATAAACCACCTTCCCCTGCCCTATCTGGCACTTTGAAGCCTTGATAGTGAGGCCTGCCTTTTGCAGGGCCTCCAAAACTTTCCATAGGTGGACCAGGTGATCATCCCAGCTGGAGCTAAAGACAGCTATATCGTCCAAATATGCTGCACTGAAAGCTTCCAGCCCTTGCAGGACTGTGTTCACCAACCTTTGAAAAGTGGCAGGTGCATTTTTCAAACCAAAAGGCATTACAGTAAACTGGTAATGTCCTCCAATGGTTGAAAATGCAGTTTTAGGTTTAGCATCTTCTGACAATTTGATCTGCCAATACCCTGCAGTCAAATCAAAAGTGCTTAGATACTTGGCAAATGCCAGTGTATCTATGAGCTCATCTGCCCTGGGTATAGGGTGAGCATCAGTTTTGGTTACCAAGTTGAGACCTCTTTAGTCTACACAAAACCGCATTTCCTTCTTTCCATCTTTGGAATGGGGTTTTGGTACAAGTACCACAGGAGAAGCCCATGGACTTTCAGAGTGCTCAACCACTCCAAGTTCTAACATTTTCTGGACCTCTTGCTTTATGCAGTCCCTGACATGGTCAGGCTGCCTATAGATCTTACTTTTGACAGGTAAACTGTCTCCAGTATCTATAGTGTGCTCACACCAAGAAGTGGTACCTGGCACAGTAGAGAAGAGTTCAGAGAATTGATCTAGGAGATTTATGCAATGGTCTTTCTGCTCAGCAGTAAGACAATCAGCCAAAACTACCCCTTCCACAAGAGCATCTTGTTCTGTGGAAGAGAAGAGATCAGGTAGAGGATCACTGTCTTCTTCCTGTCCCTCATCAGTTGCCATGAGCAGGGTGAGATCAGCCCTGTCATAGTAGGGTTTCAGGCGGTTTACATGGAGTACCCTAAGGGGACTCCTTGCAGTGCCTAAGTCAACTAAATAGGTGACTTCACCCTTTTTCTCAACAATTGTGTGGGGACCACTCCATTTATCTTGGAGTGCTCTTGGGGCCACAGGCTCCAAGTCCCACACTTTCTGCCCTGGTTTGTACTGAACCAAAACAGCCTTCTGATCATGCCATTGCTTCTGGAGCTCTTGGCTGGCCTGAAGGTTTTTGCTGGCCTTTTTCATGTACTCAGCCATCCTTGATCTGAGGCCAAGTACATAATCCACAATATCCTGCTTAGGAGCTTTTAAAGGTTGTTCCCAACCCTCCTTTATAAGTGTGAGTGGACCCCTAACAGGGTGTCCAAAAAGAAGTTCAAAGGGGCTGAAGCCCACTCCTTTCTGGGGTACCTCCCTGTAGGCAAAAAGGAGGCATGGTAGAAGGATATCCCATCTCCTGCAGAGTTTTTCAGGGAGACCCATAATCATGCCTTTGAGAGTTTTATTAAATCTCTCAACCAGTCCATTTGTTTGTGGATGATAGGGTGTTGTGAACTTGTAAGTTACACCACACTCCTTCCACATGGCCTTGAAGTATGCAGACATGAAATTGCTTCCCCTGTCTGATACTACTTCCTTTGGGAAGCCCACTCTGGAAAATATTCCCAGGAGGGCCTTTGCCACTGCAGGTGCTGTAGTGGTCCTTAAAGGAATTGCTTCAGGGTATCTTGTGGCATGGTCCACTACCACCAAGATAAACCTATTGCCTGAAGCAGTAGGAGGGTCAAGGGGGCCAACTATGTCAACCCCTACCCTTTCAAAGGGTACCCCAACCACAGGTAGTGGAATAAGGGGTGCCTTTGGAGTTCCACCTGTCTTGCCACTGGCTTGACAGGTTTCACAGGACTTACAAAAATCTTTTGTGTCCTCAGACATCCTAGGCCAATGAAACAATGGAACCAGTCTGTCCCAAGTTTTCATTTGACCCAGGTGCCCAGCTAGGGGAATGTCGTGGGCAAGAGTTAGGAGGAACTTTCTGTACTCCTGAGGAATCACTAATCTCCTGGCAGCTCCAGGTTTAGGATCCCTATGCTCAGTGTACAAGAGGTTGTCCTCCCAGTAAACTCTGTGAGAGTCACTGACATCCCCATTAGCCTGTTTGACAGCTTGCTGTCTGAGACCCTCTAATGTGGGACAGGTTTGCTGTGCCACACTCAGCTCCTCCCTGGCAGGCCCCCCTTCACCCAAAAGCTCAGCAGTGTCTGCTTGAAGCTCCTCTGGTGTAGGTTCTGCACAGGGAGGGAATTCTTCTTCCTCAGAAGTTGAATCCACTGTAGAGGGAGGGATAGTAGGAAGTGGTTTGCTTCTACTAGCCCTAGCTTTAGGGAGCACTTGGTCCATTGTTCCAGGATCCAAGCTTCCCTGTCCTTTTTGCTTTTTGGCCTGAGCCCTTGTCAAAGCAAAAATATGCCCTGGGATGCCCAGCATTGCTGCATGGGCCTCCAACTCCACATCTGACCAAGCTGATGTCTCCAAATCATTTCCTAGTAGACAGTCTACAGGTAAATCTGTGGCTACCACAACTTTCTTTGGACCAGTAACCCCCCCCCCCAGTTGAGATTAACAACAGCCATGGGGTGGCTAAGTGTGTTGTTGTGAGCATCGGTTACTTGGTACTGGTGACCAAGTAGGTGTTGTTCAGGGTGGACCAGTTTCTCTATGACCATAGTCACACTGGCTCCAGTGTCCCTGTAGGCCTGAACCTCAACACCATTTATTAGGGGTAGCTGCTTGTACTTATCCATATTAAGGGGACAAGCAACTAAGGTGGCTAAATCAATAGCCCCCTCAGAGACTAACACAGCCTCTGTGGCCTCCCTAACAAGGCCAACTCCAACTAAGTTGCCAATAGTGAGCCCAGCTACTCCCTTGGATTGGCTATTAGTAGGTTTGCTCCCACCACCACTGCTATTAGTAGGGACACTAGGGGTAGCAGTAGGGGTTGTAGTGGTAGGAGGCTTGGTGCTTTTCTTTGGACAACTGGGATCTGTTGTCCAATGGACTTTTACTTTACATAAATAGCACCATGGTTTCTTTTCTTTGTTTTGATTAAAGGAGGATTTGGACCCACCACCCCCACCAGAGTGTTTTTGTGGGCCTGATGAAGACTCATTTTTAGATTTGTCCCCACCCTTGTCAGAAGACTTACCATCCTTCTTTTTGTTGCCATCTTTGTCACCCCCTGTATGAACTTTTCTGTTCACCCTTGTTCTGATCCATTTGTCTGCCTTCTTTCCCAATTCTTGGGGAGAGGTCAGATCAGAGTCCACCAAGTACTGGTGCAACAAATCAGACACACAATTATTAAGAATATGCTCTCTCAGGATCAAGTTATACAGGCTGTCATAATCAGTAACTTTACTGCCATGTAACCACCCCTCCAAGGCCTTCACTGAATGGTCAATGAAATCAACCCAGTCTTGTGAAGACTCCTTTTTGGTCTCTCTGAACTTTATCCTGTACTGTTCAGTGGTTAAGCCATAACCATCCAGGAGTGCATTCTTAAGAACTGTAAAATTATTGGCATCACTTTCTTTCACAGTAAGGAGCCTATCCCTACCTTTTCCACTAAATGATAGCCATAGGATAGCAGCCCACTGCCTTTGAGGGACATCCTGTACAACACAGGCCCTCTCAAGTGCAGCAAACCACTTGTTAATGTCATCCCCCTCCTTATAAGGGGGAACTATCTTGTGCAGCTTCCTGGAATCATGCTCTTTTGCAGGATGACTATGGGGAATACTGCTGCTGCCACCATGGGTATCTAAACCCAACTTCTGTCTTTCCCTCTCTATTTCTAAAGACTGTCTATCCAAATCCAGCTGTTGCTTTTTAAGCTTCAGTCTGGTTTGTTCCACCCTCAACTTATTGAGTTCCCTTTCTAACAATCTGTCATCAGGGTTGGTGGGAGGGACATTCCTAGATACAGAGGTATGATGGGAATGAACAGAAGGAGACCTGTCCCTTACAGAAGCCATCCTAACAGCTTGGCTGACAGTGTAATGTGAGAGCACATCATGTGGATGATGTGACTCCACCTCAGTACCAACTATGCTAGACTGTCTAGTAATGGGCAGGCTAGGAACTTTCTTTCCTAAATCTTTTCCTGGGGGAGTCCCTGGATCAGATTGGGAACCATTGGCTACTTTTTCAACAGATGAGGCACTTATAGCCTTATCTTGTTCTCTAAGCATGTTAATTAACAATTCCAAGGAAGGATTCTTCCCTACACTCAAACCTCTCTCTATGCAGAGACTCCTTGCTCCTTTCCAGCTAAGGTGATCATATGCAAGTTTGGACAGATCAACATTTTGGCCTGTGCCAGACATTTTTAGAGAGAGTTAAAGTGATAGAAAAAGAGAAAAAAGTTTGTCAGAGCTTTTAGAAAGACAGAGAAAAAAACTTTTAAAACTTTTTAGAACTTTTTAGAAAGTTAGAAGTACTTTTCAGCACTTAGAAAAGAGTGAAAAGAGGAAATGCTAAACTTTTTGGCTATGTGTAGATACACTGACCTTGTTTTGTATATTTTTCTCTTATGAAAAGTACAATGACAAGAGTGGTAAGTAGTCTCAAAGCACTTATCCCACCGCTGCACAACCAATGTAGGAGGCTGGACTGGCTTGTAGTGAGTACCAAGGGGTACTTGCACCTTGCACCAGGCCCAGTTATCCCTTATTAGTGTATAGGGTGTCTAGCAGCTTAGGCTGATAGGTAATGGTAGCTTAGCAGAGCAGCTTAGGCTGAACTAGGAGACGTGTGAAGCTACTACAGTACCACTTAGTGTCATATGCACAATATCATAAGAAAACACAATACACAGTTATACTAAAAATAAAGGTACTTTATTTTTATGACAATATGCCAAAGTATCTTAGAGTGTACCCTCAGTGAGAGGATAGGAAATATACACAAAATATATATACACAATAGCAAAAATATGCAGTATAGTCTTAGAAAACAGTGCAAACAATGTATAGTTACAATAGGATGCAATGGGGAAACATAGGGATAGGGGCAACACAAACCATATACTCCAAAAGTGGAATGCGAACCACGAATGGACCCCAAACCTATGTGACCTTGTAGAGGGTCGCTGGGACTATTAGAAAATAGTGAGAGTTAGAAAAATAACCCTCCCCAAGACCCTGAAAAGTGAGTGCAACGTGCACTAAAGTTCCCCTAAGGACAAAGAAGTCGTGTTAGAGGAATAATGCAGGAAAGACACAAACCAACAATGCAACAACTGTGGATTTCCAATCTGGGGTACCTGTGAAACAAGGGGACCAAGTCCAAAAGTCACAAGCAAGTCGGAGATGGGCAGATGCCCAGGAAATGCCAGCTGCGGGTGCAAAGAAGCTTCTACTGGACAGAAGAAGCTGCGGTTTCTGCAGGAACGCAAAGGGCTAGAGACTTCCCCTTTGGAAGACGGATCCCTCTCGCCTTGTAGAGTCGTGCAGAAGTGTTTTCCCGCCGAAAGAACGCCAACAAACCTTGCTAGCTGCAAATCGTGCGGTTAGCGTTTTTGGATGCTGCTGTGGCCCAGGAGGGACCAGGAGGTCGCAAATTGGACCAGGAGGTAGAGGGGACGTCGAGCAAGACAAGGAGCCCTCTTAGCAGCAGGTAGCACCCGGAGAAGTGCCAGAAACAGGCACTACGAGGATGCATGAAACGGTGCTCACCCGAAGTCGCACAAAGAAGTCGCCGGAGAACAACTTAGGAGGTCGTGCAATGCAGGTTAGAGTGCTGTGGACCCAGGCTGGACTGTGCACAAAGGATTTCCGCCGGAAGTGCACGGAGGCCGGAGTAGCTGCAAAAGTCGCGGTTCCCAGCAATGCAGTCTAGCGAGGTGAGGCAAGGACTTACCTCCACCAAACTTGGACTGAAGAGTCACTGGACTGTGGGGGCCACTTGGACAGAGTTGCTGGATTCGAGGGACCTCGCTCGTCGTGCTGAGAGGAGACCCAAGGGACCGGTAATGCAGCTTTTTGGTGCCTGCGGTTGCAGGGGGAAGATTCCGTCGACCCACAGGAGATTTCTTCAGAGCTTCTAGTGCAGAGAGGAGGCAGACTACCCCCACAGCATGCACCACCAGGAAAACAGTCGAGAAGGCGGCAGGATCAGCGTTACAGAGTTGCAGTAGTCGTCTTTGCTACTTTGTTGCAGTGTTGCAGGCTTCCAGCGCGGTCAGCAGTCGATTCCTTGGCAGAAGGTGAAGAGAGAGATGCAGAGGAACTCGGATGAGCTCTTGCATTCGTTATCTAAAGTTTCCCCAGAGACAGAGACCCTAAATAGCCAGAAAAGAGGGTTTGGCTACCTAGGAGAGAGGATAGGCTAGCAACACCTGAAGGAGCCTATCAGAAGGAGTCTCTGACGTCACCTGGTGGCACTGGCCACTCAGAGCAGTCCAGTGTGCCAGCAGCACCTCTGTTTCCAAGATGGCAGAGGTCTGGAGCACACTGGAGGAGCTCTGGACACCTCCCAGGGGAGGTGCAGGTCAGGGGAGTGGTCACTCCCCTTTCCTTTGTCCAGTTTCGTGCCAGAGCAGGGCTAAGGGGTCCCCTGAACCGGTGTAGACTGGCTTATGCTTATGCAGAATTGGGCACATCTGTGCCCAAGAAAGCATTTCCAGAGGCTGGGGGAGGCTACTCCTCCCCTGCCTTCACACCATTTTCCAAAGGGAGAGGGTGTCACACCCTCTCTCAGAGGAAGTTCTTTGTTCTGCCATCCTGGGCCAGGCCTGGCTGGACCCCAGGAGGGCAGATGCCTGTCTGAGGGGTTGGCAGCAGCAGCAGCTGCAGTGAAACCCCAGGAAGGGCAGTTTGGCAGTACCAGGGTCTGTGCTACAGACCACTGGGATCATGGGATTGTGCCAACTATGCCAGGATGGCATAGAGGGGGCAATTCCATGATCATAGACATGTTACATGGCCATATTCGGAGTTACCATTGTGAAGCTACATATAGGTAGTGACCTATATGTAGTGCACGCGTGTAATGGTGTCCCCGCACTCACAAAGTTCAGGGAATTGGCTCTGAACAATGTGGGGGCACCTTGGCTAGTGCCAGGGTGCCCTCACACTAAGTAACTTTGCACCTAACCTTTACCAGGTAAAGGTTAGACATATAGGTGACTTATAAGTTACTTAAGTGCAGTGTAAAATGGCTGTGAAATAACGTGGACGTTATTTCACTCAGGCTGCAGTGGCAGGCCTGTGTAAGAATTGTCAGAGCTCCCTATGGGTGGCACAAGAAATGCTGCAGCCCATAGGGATCTCCTGGAACCCCAATACCCTGGGTACCTCAGTACCATATACTAGGGAATTATAAGGGTGTTCCAGTAAGCCAATGTAAATTGGTAAAAATGGTCACTAGCCTGTTAGTGACAATTTGGAAAGAAATGAGAGAGCATAACCACTGAGGTTCTGATTAGCAGAGCCTCAGTGAGACAGTTAGTCACTACACAGGTAACACATTCAGGCACACTTATGAGCACTGGGGCCCTGGGTTACCAGGGTCCCAGTGACACATACAACTAAAACAACATATATACAGTGAAAAATGGGGGTAACATGCCAGGCAAGATGGTACTTTCCTACAAGGATCCACCTACAGTTTCTGGCAACTGAATGGATCTGGTTCTTGAAAGATAGGTAATTGTGAAAGGTGACTCCCAGGTTTCTAGCTGCCCGAGTAGGCAGAAGAGCAGAGGGTCCATTTTTGGCCAGGCGCCGGACCAACCTGGTTTAGTGTTAGCCTTAACAGTATTATTGCTATTTTATCCTGGTTGCATTGTAGTCGGCTTTCTTTGAGCCAGCGAAGGCTGCTGTCATGCCGTTAGAAAAGGATTCCTTGCAGGTTTCTGAGTCACCCTCGTAGGAGAAGACCAGCTGAGTGTCATCGGCATATGAGACTATAGTGATGCGAAAGAACTCTACCATGGTTGCCAGTGGAGACATATACACATTCCAGCATTGCAACTGGAACTTTAATGTACAGCCCACTGGATCAACGCATCGCCGAGCCGGAATGAAGCTCCCTGCGGGAGGAATCAACGCAGCGCCTGCTGTGCAAGAAACTCTGATACATCGCCTACTGGATCGACGCAGCACTTGTGACTTCGTCCTGCATGCCCAGGATTTCCACGCATCGTCCTTGAGCGTCAAAAGACCCTGAATCGCAAAAAGGATTCAAGCCTGTGCGCCAGAATTTGACGCAAAGCCCTTGCCGTGTGGAAAAGAATCAACGCATCGTCTGTGTGTGCCTAGAAATTTGACGCACACCCTTCACTTTCCACGCATCTCCTCCTCTGCAGTCTTTGTTCTTGCAAGAGACTCTTGTTACTTTTTAAAGACTTAAGACTCTTCTTATCATTATAAAAGTGATATTTCCACTTGAACTTATCAAATCGTGATCATTTTAACCTTAATTCACTCAGATAAATATATTATATTTTTCTAAACCTGTGTGGTGTATGTGTGTTTTCACTGTGTTCTTGCATGATTTATTGCACAAATACTTTACACTTTGCCTTCTAAGTTAAACCTGACTGCTCAGTGCCAAGCTACCAGAGGGTGGGCACATGATAATTAGGATTGTATGTGACTTACCCTGACTAGGATCGTGGTCCCTACTTGGACAAGGGTTTATACCTCTTCCAACTAAAGACCCCATTTCTAACAGTTCTCTTCTGCTGTTTTGACCCTGGGTGTTTGCAAAGTTGGGTTCCTTTGAGCAGAAAAACAACGAAATAGAGAGAAAAGCAGAGAGCATCAAGATCTCAGAGTAGCCCCAAAAAAAAATATAACTGTTTGGTCCTCAACCCTGTCTGTGAAGCACTACAGCCCCTCATGGAGGGATCTCATTTTCTTACAACAATGCTTCCAATTCAAAACTGTTATTTTCCTTGCCACTGCTTTAAATGTATGCACATGCAGAATGTATTCTCCGTCTTTCGTCTGATTTGCATTTGGGTTTTTGAAATGTTTTATGATTCCTGAGTTTTTGTGGATTTTTACAAAATGCTTAAAGCTATGCCACGTGTGAGAATGACTGGTTCCCTTCCGCTGTTTTGAACCCGGCCGTTTGCAAAATCAGGTTTCTTTGAGCAGAAAAACAAAGGAATCGAGAAAAGAGCAGCGAGCATCAAGATCTCTGGTGAGTTGCCCGATAAACAAAAATAACTTTTCACTCCTCTGCCCTCTCCAAGAAACAGTACAGCCCCTCATGGAGGGATCTCATTTATTTAAACCAATGCTTCAAATTCCAAACTGCAGTCATTTTCCTTTCCCTTGCTTCAAATGTAGGCATGCGCATTAAATAAGTTTGCATCTTTTTTGAGGGGTGCTTGGTGATCTTTTTCTGGTATGTTCACAGGTCTGCCAGAACTTACTGGAGTCTCCAAAAATAGCACACTGTAATTTAACATGCCTTTTTAGCTCTCAAATATCCCTGAAATGGAGAGGTCCCAGACCTTCTTGAAATTGACTCCCTCATTTGCCACTCTGGGCAGTTCACAGTGCCAAGATGCCACATTACTGGGTGATTGGCACTGTATAAAAACCTACAGGGGTAAACAATGTTTGCACATCTCATTGGAATATATATATATATATATATATATATATATTAGGATTGTTTGAAAAGCTTTGTATCAGTGAACAGTGCCGACTGTCAAATGCGCCCACAGAACATACTCCCATCTGTTTTTGCCCCCCCTCCCTCACCTAAGCTGCTACTGCTCTTGACTCGTTGCAGGCAGTAAGGAAGCCCTCACAACAAACCCGGATTCACAGAGATGAATTTATAGCCAGATGTTCCTGTTAAGAACATTCCTGCTGTACCTTGAGTTGGCCCTCCCACTGCTGTAATCTCCATGATGCCCTCTCTTTCAAACATTTGCTGTAATGGCAAAGCTAGTCAACCATATGCTGCAGATGTTTATTAAAGTCCATTGACAACACCACTAGCTCTCCAATCACTGAGACTCGTTGGCTTTGCCAATGCTTGTTCTTCCTTTCCCATTACCTTCCTGTCCTTCCTCTCCCCTCCTTGTCATTATTACTTTCTTTCTTAAAATCATTCTTTTTCAATAATTTATTTGACCTGCCTTCTTTTCTTTCCTTCATATCCCATTCTTCTTTCCATATTGATAATTCATACTGTATTTTTGTTTTTATTCTTTTTTCCTTCCAATTTGCTTCTTTCTTTTCTTCCTTCCAATTTCCTTACTTCCAAATTATTTTTCTTTCTTTCTTTATTTCTTTTATTGCTTGTTTCTTTTTTCTTTCCGCCCTTCCAATTTCTTTCTTTTTCTTTCCCTCCTTCCATTTTCCTTCTTTCTAATTCTTTCTTGACAGACGAGCCCTGCCCAACCCTGCAGCAATCATTCCCAGGTGTGACTTTCATATGCCTGGTCCACATAAGCACAGGCGACTACTAAGACGGTCTTTTTGCCCCAATCGAAATGCAAGCATAAAAGGGAGCTACTCTGGTTGCACGCAAAGGAAACTTTCTTTCAGAAAAAAAGAAAAAGAGACAAGAGAGAGACGAACCACATAATAAAGTGGACAGGAGGCAGAGACACCTCCATAGAGAAAGTGAAACATAGCACAAGATCCACCTCACAAACCAAAAGGCAGGTGCATCATGCCCACAACACATTAACGTCAATGTCCTTGAACTCAGCAGCTCCTTAAACTCCAGTGAAACAAGTGGGTTCCTCATGCAACACCCAGGTATGACGCAACATGCACTACTAGGCATACTACAACCATTCAGTGAGCTGGATGATCCTGCGCTGGCTGATCCTGGACAGCATCGCCCTGCTGGAAGACATTAGCAGTGAGGCTGGTTAACTACTGGATAACTACTTCATTGCCACTTGCGAAAATGATAGAGTTGTTAAAAGCTTCACCATATTCCATCACGCAGGGGATTAAATTGAGTGCCTCCACAACACTGGTGTGGCAAATGCCTACGACGCAGCAGAGAGAGCCCTTAACATAAATTTTGACCTACAACTAAACCCAGACCTTGAACGCTTCAAACTCCGCAAAGCCTGCCAAAGAGAAGTGGAGTCCATAGACACATTTTACGAATGCCTGAGCAAACATGCACTGCAGATGACCAACCAAAGGAAATAAGAGTGCAACTTATCCACGGATGCTGCAACAAGACTCTTCAAGGCCTCATTCAGAAGGCGACTGAAAAATCAGCCTAGATGACATCCTCATCATTGCGAGGTCCCATGACTTATCTGCTGCAGGAGCCACCAAAATGGATAATGCCATGACCAAGAATCCCTAAAAGGCCCAGCAGTGAAATGGAATGGGCTGATGCAATACACACGAAAGGAAAGACAAACATACCCAAGATACCTGCTCCTCCACAAACAGGGTCTTGCTGCAAGTACTGCTGTTGCAAAGAACATGCTCAAATAATTGCCCAGCACAAGGCCACATGTACTCAAACTGTGGCAAACTGAATCACTTTGGGACAGTGTGCAGAGGAGGGCTCAGAGGGAGAGGTGCTAGAGGGAGGCAAACCCCAACACGAGCAGTAAGACAAACATCCCTGGACTTACCAGAATGACAAGGAGCCACCAAATACCCACAGTGACTCAGACACCACCTAGATGACTTATCACTGGAAGACAAAGAAGAAGTCTTCTTCATCTCATTCACTAATGACCTAAAATGACACAGAAGGCTGCAGCCCACATGTATGGTAGAAATCGCTGGAGTGGATGTCAAAGCCCTCATAGACACTGGTGCGTTTGTGAACGTGATGGGCATCCAGCAATACTGACGTCTCCAGCCCAAACCAACACTGGTTCCATCCAATACCAAGATATTCACATGCAGGAGGCAATCTCTGCTGCCACTGAAAGGGTTCATGACTATGAGCATACGCTCAAATGACCAAAAGATCTTAATGAAGTATCACATGTTTGATAAAGAAGCCGACACACTGCTACGAAGCCACTCTATGGAAGATTTAAGACTGATATCATTTTAATTGAACTTGAAGGCATACGAGATTGACAAGATGATAAACCAATTCACTGAACTATTCAGTGGCCTGGGATCCCTGAAGGCCCCACCAACCAACTAGTCATTGATAAGTCAGTCAAACTTGTCGCCCGACGTGTGCCATTCCATCTATGGGCACTAGCCAAACAAGAATTCAACAAGCTTCAAAGTCAAGGTGTAATAGAAAAAGTATCTGGACCAACACCCTGGGTGTCATCCATGATAATCGCATAGAAGCCAAAGCAAACAGGAAAGATATGATTCTATGTCATGCGCCTCCCATATCAAGCCATAAAGCGGGAGAGGCACATCACGCCCATGATGGATGACATTATCGCCAGTCGAAACAGGTCACAATGGTTCTCGAAGCTAGATATGAAAGCTAGATACCACCAGCTGCTCCTCTCAAAGGAGAGCAGATAGATAACAACCTTCTCCATGCACCTTGGGCTATGCAGGTACAAAAGGCTAAACTTTGACATCTCTTCAGAAGTAATTTATTCTGCAACTACCAAAGATCACCAGAGGCATCTCCAAGCTACCCTCAAACGCATCTGGGAATATGGTGTCACCCTACACAAGGAAAAGTGATCATTCTTCCAGACATCCGTAGTTGTTTTTAATATGTCTTCAGTCAGGAAGGGGTGCAAGTCGACCCCCGCAAATTGCAAGCAATCAAACAAGCCCAGCCACCGAGCACCGCATCAGAAGTACACACTTTCCTAGGCATAGCTACATACTGTGGCAGATTTAGCCCCAATCTAGCAACAATCGTTGAGCCTTTGAGGGCCCTCATCAAGGTTGATGCCCCTGGACATTGGGCCAAAAGGAAGAAGAAGCATTCCAACAGATAAAGACAGCCTTCCTGAGCAAGGCAACAATGGTCTACCTTGACCCACAGAAAAAGACAGAGCTACTGGTCGATGCAAGCCCTGTGGGCCTTGAAGCCGTGCTTACCCAGGAGGTGGAACCAGGGAGATGGGCACCATTAGCATTCATGAGCAAAGAGCTTATGCAGAACTAAGCCTGTTATGCCCAAATTGAAAGAGAAGCACTACCCATCAAATGGTCATAGAGACACTTCCACTTGTACCTCTGCGCAAGGCCCATTGGACTGGTCACTGATCACTAACCACTTGTCCACCTATTTCAAGGTAAAGCACCTTTCCCACCTCCATGGATCAAAAGCTGGACCATCAAACTGCAGCACTACCCTATCGAAGTAGTCTATCAGCAAGGCTCCAAAAGCCCAACAGATTTCCTCCCAAGCTATCCACCCCAAGTCATGGAAGAAAGTGCCAACAGCATTGAGGTGACAGAAGAATACATCTGCATGGTGTCACCATGAGCCTGTCCAAAGGCACCCAGCCTGCACAAAATTGAAGACTCAACGACCAATAAAGCAGTACTGATGAAGGTGAAAGGCGCCCTGTAGAAAGGGTCATGGCTAGACTTCCTAGACAACACCAATATCTGGCAGGGGCCAGACAAAGAGAGACTCACAAAACTATGGAGGGTACACAATGAACTCAGTACCACACAAGATAGCCTCAAACTGCAGGATCACTGGCTGGTAATCCCAGAACGTCTTCAACATTGAGTGACAATGCTGGTCCATGGGGGACATCACGGCATGGCAAATATGGAGTCTCACATGGGGAAAAAAAGTATGGTTCCCAAACCTTAAATCCACAGTAGATGACCTTGTGCGACAATGCCTCGTGTGCCAACTCACCAGCTCCCATATGGTCCCAGCACCCATCATAATAGAACCTTGCACTGCCCCCTGGTCCAAACTGAGCCTAGACTTTGGGAGCTTTCCAGACAGGAGAGTCACCATTGCCCTAGTGGACAGCTACACAAAAATATTCAATTTTAGAAGTAGCTGACTCAACAGCATTCACTAATATCGCACGAGTGTTGGGAAGTCTTTTCACTATTCGGCCTCCCAGAAGAAATCAAAACAGGTAATGGGCCATCTTTCCAGGGAGTAGAATTCAAGGAACTGCTTGAAAATCTGGGGACACAACATTGCTGCATCACACCTGATAGCGCGTCCAGTCCTTATAAATTAGTTATGCTTGGACACGCCGGAGGTTGGTGAACCTTTTGACCGGGTTGAGTTCTCCTCATCCAAAGAATTGTCGGATCCCTCAAATAAATAATCATTTATAATCAATAACCAATACTCGATTAGTAATCAATCAACAAATTAGTTAAACAGAAAATCAGTAATTAGACACACCATGACCTTTCAGTCATGAATAACCACACCTGTTTATTAGAAGTTAATGAGTTTATTTCCCTATATTAACAAAGCTAACACAATATAAGTAAGTCTCAAAATCAAATGATACAAATATACCAACATTACTGGCTGTCCATAACGACGGAAGAAATGCAATCTACGCAAAATTTGGATTATAATGCACTTGGCTATAGCAATGCAAATCACTAATAAAAATAACTGAAATTGACTAATTGCATACATCGGTCAGCATAACAAGATTTCAATTCAGCATGGTGCATCAAATGAATACCTCAACTAACCTTTGATTAGCATTGGCATGTGGGGCTTCATGCAAAAATGAATTTAATCAACATCAATTTAGAAACCTTCTAGCTCAGGATCTGTCAAAAATAAGCAGTTGGTACCAAAGAAGGAAAATACAACGAATAATACATTTATCCTTTTATAATTACCAAATACAATCAGCATTCAAGGAAAGTCTTCGTCCTTCAGGTACCGGTTCGATCAGCATGGGGCAAACTTCAACGGGGCAAAGTTTAAGGCAAGTTTTCCTTGCAACAGCAAAGGAAAATGGGGGAACAAAAGTTATTGAATGGGCAAGGCAAAGTAAAGTTAAAGTTGAAGTCTCTAGGGTGAGAATTCTTTAAAGTCTCTCTCTCTCTGGGATAGAGAAAAAGCATCAAAGTGTCATCAAAATGGATTCCCGAATCTGGTTACAAAATGGCATCAAAGAAAATGGTTGGCTTCTCTTCGTCCGGTGGGATTAAGTAAGAAAAGTTCCAAATTCTTCAGGTTCTTCCATTGGAGGGTCCATGGGGTGATTTCTGTTTGACCAATGAATAGTGTCTTTTCTCTTAATACTCATCTACGCATAAGGTGTCCTGGGAGTTTTGGAACACAAGTAGCAACAAAGTTGCCAATTAATTCTGCATCAGTGTCTTTATTGTCTGCACCTGCAGAAACTGACCTTGCTTCAAAGGGGATGAAAGTTGCCTAACACGCAACCTTGAGATAAGTGTATTAGTCATTCTACTAGAAAAATACAGCTTTTAAAGGTTTAAAACACGTCTTTGTTAATACAAGTGAAAACTTATGCAGTTATAATTGAGACCAGGCAACTAGGCCAAATCCTCTGCTAAATTTAAGCTATGCATATAACAGTTAAACGAGAAAATCATAGAATGTAGCTGCAATTATGACACATTTGTACATTTGACGATTTTCATGATTAATTTAAGCTTGTTTATACTAATGGCGATCTACTTCGTGGGCACATTTTCTACATACATTATTTTTCTTGGCTAAAATCACATTGTCTTATACGATTTTGTTACATGATATATGAATGTTTGTTAGTCTTTCTTTTTCTGCTTCATCAATCCTCCTCTGATGACTAATTATGTCATCACATTAAATCTTCCATCACAAATTTTATTTCATTAAAATTCTGTTTTAATAATTTTTCATTTCAATCATTTACCTTTTCCTTTTTACTCCCTTTGATTTTTCCCTGTATAATTTTACCATTTCCTTTTGTTCTTCCTTTTCAATTCTTCTCTTGTTTCTTGATTTCAGTATTTTAATAGCTTTCCATATTCCCCAAATACCTATTAAGCAAATTAGTATTTTTAATATCCCTTTTACTATTTTCAGTAATATTCCGTTCCAAATGTTGCTGAGCCAATTTCCCACAGAAGCAAATCCTTTTCCAACTTTTTCCCATACTCCTGGTTCTTTCAATTCTTTCAAATCTGTACTATCGTTAGTTAAATTTGTAAGCATATTTCTAATTTGTTTACTGTTGTCTGGTATATATGAGCAACAGTGACGTGCACTAAGCAATTTGCAAACGCCGCCTTCTTTGCTAAAAGAATGTCTAAAGCAAGCCGGTTTTGAAGAGTCATAGCTCTTTTATTGCTCCTGAGAAATTTGTCAGCATGTTATCCACAATAGTAGACAGCTTTCGTATTTTGATTTAATTCAATATAACTCCTACTGAAGGAATTATTGCTCCAAATATGTCTCCTACCACACCAGAAGCTGTCTCCCTTTTCTGATTACAATGTAATTCAGATAGCTTTGGAAATTTCTTTAAGTCGTCTAGATGATAAATCTTTGGAAATACTATTCCCAAATAACATCTCCCATACCATCCTTTTGGAAGACGATAATAGGCATTAAGTCCATAATTATAATATACCCCTGGAGTAGCTGGATCTAGTCCATTTAACATGAATGTCCATTTACTCTGGAATAAAAACATGTGTTTACATTCACTCGTTCCTACAAAGATTGTGTCATAGTATGATTTAGGTCTATATATACAAAGTTTCCCTATGTGTAATGCATCTAAAGCTAGTTTCCCTTGTGTCTTTATTGCGGCAAAGGCATAATTATCTACAGATGTCCTTTTATGTAATTCTTTTTCTAATTTTTCCTTTATCATTTTCCTTCTATCTTCAGTGTGATCTAAAAAGCTTTTCTCTACGGGTGAAAGTAAGCATGTAAGGTTTTCTTTATGAGCGTGAACTGTGGAAAAAGGTGATAATGGTTCAAAGAAACCCCTAACTATTTTTATATAATAATCTCTTGCTACTTTACTCAAGTACTCAATTATGGGGACATATGAAAATACGACATCATGATTGGAATAGAAGTATTGAATATACTCCTGGCCATAAAATCTGGTTAGTAACAAACTACATGTTATTCCATACGTAAGGGGCATGCTATGATATGTCACCCCTTCTATTACTAAGGTAGGGATTTGTGTACATATATAACAATCTTTCACGTCCATTGTCTCAACATACTCACTCAGCAAGCGATAGAAGACATTAGATGAGAGTTCTTTCTTGTCGTTAGTATAATCATGTAAATATTTTTCGTCTTGTTCGAGTTTCTTCAAAGGAGTTACTTCAGTAGTAGTTTTAAAAGTAGAAGCATCATTTGCGTCTCTTTCATTCCCTCCATGCAATCCAAAAATCATTGCCATAATTATTAGTACACATGCAATTATTAGACCTATACACATGTATTTACAATATTTCATTTTATGTCCTTGTGTAGTATTGTCTGCCATGATCTATAGAGAATCAGAAAGTTGAAGATACTTTATCAAATAAAATTTGCAGATATATAAAGGATCAACGAGGTCAAAGTTCACACGGTTTTCTTTAGCAGCTTAGTCTCTTATCTGTTTAGCAGCTTTGTCTCAAAATCGGTTTCAAAAGTCAATCAGGTTATCAATGTCTTATTCGGTAATGTTCATGAAATTTCACTTTTCAAGTACCAAAGTGTCGTTCTGCTTCTTCATTTTCAAGACTAAGAGATAGAAATTCGTCTGACCAATCATTAGTGGCTGTGTATGCCCATTCTGGACCAGAATATCTTCTGCTCGCTATTCTTTTCCTTTTCAATTTTGAATCTCCTTTCGATTCCCTTTCGCTTATGTCTTGTTCTTTGACTGCGTCTTTTTCTTCATTCGATGTGGTTATGATAGACACTTCCTTTCTTTTCTCCTTCAATTTTGGCCATTTGTTTTTGTTTAATGTTTCCTTAGTCTTTGATTTCACTGGTGATATGCTTTGTCTCCGTTTCGCGTTGTTTTCACCTGATGGACCTGCAACCGGTTCTGGAAGAATTGGAACAATTTCACTTTGCTCTGTCTTGTCTCCTTCACCTGGGAGGTCAGTCAGGTTTTCTCCTTCTTTTCCTGTATCGTCTGCTTCTGGGAAAGCCCTCCTCTTATTAGGCTCTCCTGCTTCTTCACCTGAGATAGGATCTTTGTCACCTCCTGAGGCTTCTTCTCTGTTGTCCTCAAAAGGAGTGACTGTGTCTTCCTCAGAGAATATTTCTTCTGTCTCAGTTTCTTCTTGTTTGCTTTCAGGCTCTCTTCGTTCTGTCTCGGTGCCTGGTACTTTCCTGTTAGCTGTTGGTAATTTCAGTGCTTCAATTTCCTCTTCTGTGGGACACGTCACCCTTTTCGTGTGACTGGCGTGAATACAGTTGGGAACTCCCGCACACTTCACAGCGGTGGTAGTTGTCATAATCACTTGAAAAGGTCCTTTCCAACGGGGTTCCAAACACGATTTTCTCACGTGCTTCTTTACCACAACCCAGTCACCTGCTTTCAGGGCGTGTCCTGGACCTTGGATCTGTGGCAAGGTGGTTGCCTCTACCTGGTGAGAAAAAGAGCGGACCACATCAGCCAGACCTTTGCAGTAGTCCAATACCATATCATCTGTAATATTTACAAGGGCATTCACAGGAACTGCTGGAAGTCTCATGGCTCTGCCCATGAGAATTTCATGTGGTGATAGTCCAGTTTTTCTATCAGGTGTGTTTCTCATTGACATTAACACCAAAGGCAACACGTCAGGCCATTTCAAGTTTGTGGATGCGCATATTTTCGCCATTCTTGATTTCAGCGTGCCATTCATTTGCTCCACTAGTCCTGATGCTTCAGGGCGGTAGCTACAATGCAATTTTTGTTCAATGTTCAATGCTGCACATAATAATTTGATTACTTCGTTACTGAAGTGACTTCCCCTATCTGATTCGAAAGAGATCGGAAATCCGAAATGTGGTATTAGTTCTCTCAAGAGTAGTTTTGCAACTGTGAGACTGCCATTTCTGCGTGTAGGGTATGCTTCAATCCAGTGACTAAAAATACACACAATCACCGACACATATTTCAAGCCTGCATGCATAAGCATCGCAATGAAATCCATTTGCATCCTGCTGAACGGCCCACCTGCTCTTCCAATGTGGCTCAAATTTACTACGATTCCCTTCCCTGCGTTCATTTGTTGGTAAATGGCGCAACAATGCAAACTGCTTCAGCAACTTGGCGAAATTTGGGATTAAAACCAATCAATTTTGAATAATCTAATCATGGCATCTCTTCCAATGTGTGCTTGTCCATGATATAGCCTAGCTATTTGTGTCAAAAGACTGTCTGGCAAAACTAATCTCCCTTCACTTGAAACCCACAAATCCTCTCTTTTTTTTACGCATTGTAATTTATTCCATGAGAGTTTTTCATCCTTACTAACATTATTTTGTAGGAATTTCAATTCTTCTATTGTGTCTACAACTTTTAGAGCAAAGGCTTCATTTGGTTCAAGTTCTGGCTCACTTATCAAATTCCATTTGTCTCTGAGCAATATACAGTTCAATGCGCAAAACCTTGCGACTTGATCTGCATATCCATTTCCCAAAGAAACGAAGTCTTGTGATTTTGAGTGTGCACTGCATTTTACCACTGCTACTTCTCCTGGTGATTGGATATCATGTAACAATTCTCTTTCACCATTTTTCACTGGTGATCCTGAAGAGGTCATAAAACCTCTTTGTGACCACAATTGTCCAAAATCATGTACTATTCCAAATCCGTACTGACTGTCAGTGTAAATGGTGACTTTCATTAATGCCGAAAGTTGGCAAGCTCTAGTAAGGGCTACTAGTTCCGCTACTTGTGCAGAGTAAATTCCTTGAAGCCAAGATGCTTCTAGAACACCAGTTATTGCACATACAGCATATCCTGCTTTCAGTATTCCTAGTGCATCTCTCAAACATGAACCATCAACAAAAATAATCTGATCATTTTCTTCCAATCGATTATCTTTGATATCAGGTCTTGGTTTAGTACAAAATTCAGTCACTTGAAGACAGTCATGTTCTATATCATCTGTGTTTTCAATTTCAACATTTTCACTGGGAAACAAAGTTGCTGGGTTCAATGTAGTGCACCTTTTTAATTGCACATTAGGTGATCCCAAAATTATTGTCTCGTAGCTTGTAAGCCTAGCACCAGTCATGTGCTGTGTTCGGGAACGTGTCAAAAGTATTTCGACTGAGTGAGGGACCATAACTGTTAAAGGATGTCCCATCACTATTCCTTCACTCTGATTTAAGCTCATACCAACTGCTGCTACAGCACGCAAGCATCCTGATAAGGATGCTGTGACTGGATCCAAAGTAGCTGTAAAATATGCTACTGGTCTGTTTACACCACCATGGGCTTGAGTCAAGACAGACAAGGAACATGCATCACGTTCATGACAAAACAATGTGAAAGGCTTTGTGTAATCAGGCATACCTAAAGCTGGAGCTCTGCACATGCATTCCTTTAATTCAATAAAGGCATCCATTTCATCTCTTTTCAACATTATTTCATCCTGCGCATCTTTCTGGGTCAGTTTCAGTAAAGGTTTGGCTAGAGTTGAGAAATTGGGAATCCATTGGCGACAGTAGCCCACCATTCCCAAAAACGTTCTCACCTTTTTTTCTTGTTTTGGGTGGACTCATTTGAAGTACACTCGTTATTCTTTCTTTCATGATTTTTCTCGACCCTTTTTCTATTTGGTGACCCAAATATTTAACTTTCTTTTGGCAGTATTGCAATTTTGAAGGAGACACTTTGTGTCCATTCCTTCCCAAATGGTCCAGTAAGGCAATAGTGTCAACTGTACAGTCATTTTCTGTTTTGGATGCAATCAGTAAATTGTCAATATACTGTACTAAGGTTGATTCAAAAGGTAATTCCAATGATTCCAGATTTTTCTTTAGAATCTGATTGAAAATTGATGGTGACTCCGAAAACCCTTGAGGAATTCGACACCAACTGTAGACTCTGTCCAGGAATTCGAAACAAAAGAGAAATTGGCTGTCCTCATGAAGAGGCACAGAGAAGAATGCTTGTGACAAATCGATGACTGTGAACCACTCTGCATCACAGGGAATTTGAAACATTATTACAGCTGGATTTGGTACTACGGGACAACATTTGACTATTATGTCATTTATTTTTCTCAAATCTTGAACAATTCGGACTTTTCCACTTGGTTTTATTAGTTCCATGATTGGTGAATTACATGGACTACTTAGTACTTCTTTCAGTACACCCTGTTTCACAAATTTGTCAATGAGTTGGGCGACTTTCATAAGAGTATCTTGTGGCATATGGTATTGTGGAGTCTAAAGAAAATTTACATTAGGCTTTACAGTCACTTTCACTGGTTCTGCTCCTTTGATCAATCCTACTTCTTTCCCCGTCATATCCCACACTTCCTTTTCAACAGTTTCTTGTAAATCAGCTGGAATATCTGCTTCAGTGAGCATAGGATAAAGAGTAATCAGGGGATACTCTTCATCAACAGTTTCCATTTCTTCTTCTTCTAAACTGTCCTCTTCTTCCTCATCACTGTTTGTCTGAATTGTAATTCCAATATGTGAGCACATAATCGAGCATCCTAGTTTGCATAATAAATCTCTTCCTAATAGGGATATTGGACTTGAGTCACACACCACAAATTTATGTAACCCTTGAAAGTTATCAATTTTGACTTGCACAGTATCTGTAATTGGGTTTGTCAGATACCGATTTGCTACTCCCACTACTTGAACTGTTCTCCCTGAAAGTGGCAAATTTGGTACTTCAATACTTCTAACTGTAGAGCGTGTAACTCCTGTGCCAACCAAAAATGAAACGCTGTGACCCATAACTCTCCCTTCCACATATGGTCCCTTTTGATCAACTTCCAAAGATGCTGCAAGCATACAATTTCTCTCCTCATCTGAACTTTCACTCTCCCATTCATTGTTTATTCCATTCTCACTGTGTAACAGGAATTGGTGTACCGTGTTACTTTGATTCATTCCTTGACCTGTGACCTGTTAAGGAAGCATTACTTGTTGCTGATTCATTGGTGCTAAGGGTACTTGCATTTGCTGATTAGGTACCATAGGAAACTGCTGTTGCATTGGCTGTGATTGTGCCATTTGTACACAAGGCATTTGCACCTGCTGTTGTTGTATAGGTTGTAGACCCTGCATCTGATTTACATTATTTTGGAAATTCGGGTTTGGACCTCTCAATTTTGGTCCTCTCATATTCTGAAATGTATTGACATCATTGTTTTGCTGACCTACACCTTCCTGCACCAACATTGGGCACTCCCGTTTCCAATGTCCGACGATTCCGCACGTGTGACATGGCATCACTTTCTTCATTGCCTGTATACCATTAGGAATCACAACAGTATTTAAATCAGGACCATTATTCACAAAACCTCCTCGGCCTCTGCCTCTCATCTGTGGCTGAAACATAGCATTTCCCTGCTGTTGCTGCTGTGGCAACTGTTGTTGGAAACCTTGCAAACCTGTCTGAGCTGCTCTAATCTGCATCACCATCACTTTTTCTTTCAACCTTTTCTGTTTTGTCTCAATCTCATCACTGCAGTATTTTGCCTAGTTCAACACTTCATCGATCGATTTTGACTGCCAGCAAATCAAATGCATTTTAATCATCTGGCTAGTTTCTGGTCTCAATCCTTCCAATCTGAATACAAAATGGAGCATGTCCTTTGCCTCAATCGTTTCCGTGCCACTGTAATTTTTAAATGCTTTTAACAATCTCTCATAGTATGCATGTATCGACTCTTTAACTTCCTGTGCTGTTCTGTCAATTTTCTGCCAATCTACATTTTTGGACGCAACTTTTGTTTTCAAATACTCAATCACTTTATGGTATATGCTCATTACCCTAGGCGATGGTGCACCTGTGTCCTTATCTCTTTCCGGTTCACTTGTTGGCCAATCTACAGCCCTTTTACAATCTTCCCACAAATCTGCTGTAACTACAATTTCGAATAAAGTATTCAGGTCTTCCCAAAGACATTTTGTGAGTTTCACGAATCTATCTGTTTGTTGATACCATTCGATCGGTTTCTTTCTTAACTTAGGGTAATCATCCGTAAAAGATTGAATGTCACACCTGTGCCATGGTACATGGGTAAGTTTTCCTCCTGCTGTTTCTCTCATCGGTAACATGGTTATAAGATCATCATTCTGTTGTATTTTAACATTTTGATCTGGGGTACTTTCTTTCTTCTTATCCTTTTTCTTAACCCACCTACTCTCCCACTTGTCTAAACATCTCCAAACCTGCGCGCTTTGCAATATTTCTTTAAGGTGTGTTTTTATTCCTGCAGACCTCATGTGCTCAAAATGTTTTGCCTCAAAGTCTAACCTGTAACTTCTGCTCAAATGCTTGGTTTTATTTATGTCTATTTTGTGTCTGTCTGCAATTTCTTGTAACCTCTTATGTATGCTGCTTACTTCTCTTGTAATTCTAGGGCAAATGTATCTCAGCTCTTCTTCTGTATATGATTCTAACCTGTTCAGATCCATCGTTCCATCTACGAGTTCACCTGCTTCCATGCCCAATCTTATTTGATTAAAATATTCTTCTCCTTTCCCCTTGGGTGTACTCTGTGGGATATTCAGACTGGTCAACCATTGTGTTAACTGTTATGCGTTTAGTCCCATTAATGTAGCATCTACGTTTACTGCTACTGATGGTTTCTGTAATGTTTCTGTTTTTGAGGTTTGCAGTATTATTAGTGGTGGATTTGACCTTACCACAGTTGACGGAACACAAATTGGAATTGGACTAAATTCCAACAAAGACCCAGATCTATTTGACAGTGTTCCTACGGGAGTCATTTCTTTAGTATTTTCTATGTATCTCCTTCCTGTCTCATTCTGTGTCATTACACCTTGATCGCATACACTTGGCTTTGCTTGTATATATAATGGTACTGGCGGACCTACAGTGATAGGCAAAGATATTGCGTCCGGGTTCTGTCTGTTACCCAAATTCTGTGGCATGTTAATTCCCACATTATGGTTCATCATTGCTGACATGTCTAACTGTGTTTCTGCTGTTTGAATGTACTTTGGCATTTCTTGTATCTGCTTTTGAGGCATCAAAATTTGTGTTGGTTCGGTTTGAATCAATGTCGGTCTTTGGTAATTCTGTCCTCTCTGCACCATTAAATTAGAAGTTATTTCCAAATTATGTTCATCATAATAGTGACTTTGGACCAGTGGCTGATAATCATTAACAGGTTCCAGTTTAGTTATGTCAGGATATATTCTCTGAACTTGTGGTATTTCTTGTGTAAAAGGCATATCAGGACTACTTTGCCTCTGCAATTTTCTCAAATTCGGTGTTACAGTACCCTGTATCGGTTCTGGAGGGGCAGTACTAGTGCTTGGGCCATTTTCGTTTTCCACATATGGTGGTGGACGGTCATTTAACAATTGCATAATGAACTCCTCATCGTCTGATTCATCTGACCTTTTCGAGGTTCTCTTATTTTCTCTGTCTTTGGACTGACTCCTGTTTGTTTTATGGGTAGCTTTCTTTCCTTCCATCTCTGCTTCGTCAGTAATTGCTGGAAACAATTTGACTCCCTGCAATATATCTGATCTCCAAACCTTTTGAGCACTATCCCATCTAGCATCCGCTAGTGTCTTTTCTACTTTTCTCACTCTTGTCTCAAATTTCTTTTGTAGTTGCCTTCTAGCCACTTGTTCGCAAATTGCTAATGCTTCAAACTGTGCTGGTCTTGGAGGTATTTTCATGTCATATTGCGCAAATCTTAAATTCTCCAAAACTCTTAGATTAAACGTCCCATGGATAGGAAACGCTACACTTCCATGCTTTTCTGTTAATTTACACCATTGCTTTAACTAAAGACATGGTGCAACACCCTTTTCATCAATTACGATGTAAGCTGGTGTACCCTCAGACGGTGTTTCTTCTCCTACATTTGCTTTAATATATACATCTCCCCTCAAGGCACTCTTAAATGCTTTGAAAAATTTCATCTTTCCGTCCTTTATTTTCTCAAAATGTAATTGATAAGTGACTTTAATTCCCAGAATACTCTTTGCTTGCCTTTCCCCACCAATTGCGCTTCACGGACTGCGTCCAATCCGTGCGCGACCCTTCTCACCAACCTATCCCAGCGCGGCTCCTAGTGACGTCACACTCACACACTGCAGCTGACAAAGTCTTGCGGCTTGTCCTCCTTCATTCAGCTTCACTCAAAACTAATTTCTGCAATATATTGCGAGCACTAATAAAAAAAAATAAAAAAATATATAATAATCTGTCGGTTTACTACAGGAAAGGTAATACAATCGCTTCAGAAACCTTAGGGATTTTTCACTAGCCTCTGCAGTTATTCCATCTTTCTCGGTTTCCCACTTTCGCAAGCAAAATTTGACCTGCAAACTTTACTCTCAACTGATCAATGAACTATTCTAGTGCACCTTAGAATTCGTCAAATCTCAAAGTCGATTTTTTTTTTATTCCTCAACATTCGTACTGACTTGTTGACCACGCCCGATCAACCTATTAAACCGAACAAATTACAACATCAATCAAGTGTCTCATACACTTTTCAACATACTCCAGAGTCTCTTGACCTCGCTGGGCCCGTCTCAACATCAACAACCACGTGGACAATTTTTCCTGCACAAAGCGCTACACACATATGAAGTTCGACGACTTCCCTACTTTCACACTTTGGAGTACCACTCCTTTAAAATTGTTAATTGGAGTTCATGACCCCCTATAATCCTCACAAACTTCACAATTCATCTGCGGCATAAGCTATGCAAGCGCAAAACCCTAACTTCACTCATACTGTCACCAGAAACGCTGAAAACATTCTCACACCTCCATTTCCTCCATTCGCAAGCTCCGAGATTCCAGGAAAGTTATTGGGAATTTAGGGCATCATCATCTCTCCAACTTGTTTTATTAAAGAAAATTCTAACTTGAATCCGTCTATTGTTCGGATGGGGTCCCAAAGGGCCAAACCATCAAGCTCTGCTACCATCTACTGATAGCGCGTCCAGTCCTTATAAATTATTTATGCTTGGACACGCCGGAGGTCGGTGAACCTTTTGACCGGGTTGAGTTCTCCTCATCCAAAGAATTGTCGGATCCCTCAAATCAATAATCAATAATAATTTATAATCAATAACCAATACTCGATTAGTAATCAATCAACAAATTAGTTAAACAGAAAATCAGTAATTAGACACACCATGACCTTTCAGTCATGAATAACCACACCTGTTTATTAAAAGTTAATGAGTTTATTTCCCTATATTAACAAAGCTAACACAATATAAGTAAGTCTCAAAATCAAATGATACAAATATACGAACATTACTGGCTGTCCATAACGACGGAAGAAATGCAATCTACGCAAAATTTGGATTATAATGCACTCGGCTATAGCAATGCAAATCACTAATAAAAGTAACTGAAATTGATTAATTGCATACATCGGTCAGCATAACAAGATTTCAATTCAGCATGGTGCATCAAATGAATACATCAACTAACCTTTGATTAGCATTGGCATGTGGGGCTTCATGCAAAAATTAATTTAATCAACATAAATTTAGAAACCTTCTAGCTTAGGCTCTGTCAAAAATAAGCAGTTGGTACCTAAGAAGGAAAATACAACGAATAATACATTTATCCTTTTATAATTACCAAATACAATCAGCATTCAAGGAAAGTCTTCGTCCTTCAGGTACCGGTTCGATCAGCATGGGGCAAACTTCAAGGGGGCAAAGTTTAAGGCAAGTTTTCCTTGCAGCAGCAAGGAAAATGGGGGAACAAAAGTTATTGAATGGGCAAGGCAAAGTAAAGTTGAAGTCTCTAGGGTGAGAATTCTTTAAAGTCTCTCTCTCTCTGGGATAGAGAAAAAGCATCAAAGTGTCATCAAAATGGATTCTAGAATCTGGTTTCAAAATGGCATCAAAGAAAATGGCTGGCTTCTCTTCGTCCGGTGGGATTAAGTAAGAAAAGTTCCAAATTCTTCAGGTTCTTCCATTGGAGGGTCCATGGGGTGATTTCTGTTTGGCCAATGAATAGTGTCTTTTCTCTTAATACTCATCTACGCATAAGGTGTCCTTGGAGTTTTGGAACACAAGTAGCAACAAAGTTGCCAATTAATTCTGCATCAGTGTCTTTATTGTCTGCACCTGCAGAAACTGACCTTGCTTCAAAGGGGATGGAAGTTGCCTAACACGCAACCTTGAGATAAGTGTATTAGTCATTCCACTGGAAAAATACAGCTTTTAAAGGTTTAAAACACGTCTTTGTTAATACAAGTGAAAACTTACGCAGTTAAAATTGAGACCAGGCAACTAGGCCAAAGCCTCTGCTAAATTTAAGCTAAGCATATAACAGTTTAACAAGAAAATCATAGAATATAGCTGCAAATATGACACATTCGTACATTTGACGATTTTCATGATTAATTTAAGCTTGTTTATACTAATGGCGAACCACTTAGTGGGCACATTTTCTACATACATTATTTTTCTTTGCTAAAATCACATTGTCTTATACGATTTTGTTACATGATATATGAATGTTTGTTAGTCTTTCTTTTTCTGCTTCATCACACCTAAGTGGCCACAAGCTAAATGAGAGGCCCAGCGCTTCATGCGCACCCTGAACAAGGCTCTTCGACTCACCACAGTTGAGAGGGACAATCCTAACTCAGCCTCCAGAGATTCCTACGAGAATACTGAGGGACACCGCATTGCACCACACAATGCCCTCCCTGGTTGCTAGTACTCAATGGGCCCAGAAGGGTCATGAACCCATTCCATCCAGGATGGTCACCACCACCCTATAATCTGTGGGTGCCCAAGCCTGGTGCACACAGAACAATTTGCTTGTGAGTCTGAGATGACATATGACAACAGGGCACATCATACCAGGCAATAAAGTAATTATCAAAGACCGAAAGCCTGGGTGGAAATTTAGAACACCTTTGTTCAATGTAGCTAGCACCATGATCCCTGCCTGAAAAGGGAATGAAAAAGAAACCAAAAACATATTGTGGTTTTGGAAAGTTGGTCTTCCAAGCTCATAAGAACCTGAAGTGGAAGAGGAAAACACCACGATGGACATCTCAATTGACAAGGATGTACATCCTCTGGCCAGGCGTGTCCAGGGGCTATAAAATGAAGGGATTCTAGATCGCGCGTGATCTTTCACCAGTACCAGCAATCTGTGTTCATCTGTGTATTCATTGGTGTCAGCGGGGCCTAGTATGAGACAGGGTGCCCGTGCAGTCTGGTGTCACCCTGCTACAAAAGCCATTTATTTTATGTTCTTATAAAACAAACTCCCACTTTGGGAGGTTGTTTTAGAAAAACAAGAAAGCTTGCCCAGGTAGATAAAAAATATGGCGCCCGCTCAGCAAACTGCACTGCCTACACTGTACCCACAGTAAGTTGTTGTCTTATAGGCAGCAAAATAGCCGGCTAGTTATCTCCACCTGCCCATTAGAAGGCAGGGCCGCTCCAAGTTGTAAGCTGGTGGGCTGCAAGCTGCAGTTTGAATGGCCTCCAGATCGTTTCCGACCCATAAAGCTTAAAAATCCATGCATATTCTGACAATAGTGTTCAGTGAGTCAACACTCCTTGTCATTTTTTTCATTTGATCGGAAGGTTATGGGTTTGAACCCCAGCAAGGCATATTCTGTTTTTTTAACCTTTGGGTGATCAGCAGCTCTGCCAAGTACCACACATCTGGGGTTAGACTAATGCATTTTAGTGTGGTGGTCTGCATTACCACACTAAAATGAATTAGTCAGGCATTTACAGCTCCTCTGATGAAGGTGCAGGGAGGCACTACAGTATGATTCTGGTGCTTGCTGTGCGTTGCCTTCGGTGTCCCAGGCAATGTACTTAACCATGCTCAGTGTTCACCACAATGTTTCCCCAAAATAGAGTCAAAAGAAAAAATAAACAGTCACGTGGTTATGAGCTTCAAAGTTTAATATCAAAAGGTACTGCCGTATCCAAGTAGGCTCCGCTCGGCCCAGCAAGCACTTGGCTTCTTTTGTTTTCCAGGCAATAGGGGGAGCATGCCCCACTTCATGGCTCAGGTGGCCAGGATTCACCTAATTTTCCCCCACCCAACCACTGCACGGGACAATTGAAGAGAGGGGGCATAGCACAGCATGATCTATCTGCCTATAATGCCACCACCTCCACTCTGGAGCGGCCACCTGCTGCTGCACTAGCCCCCTGGCAACGTGTTATTTTGCCAGCCGTTCTTGCCCATCCCTTCTGGATTGCTCACGGACCTCATATACTCTCAAGGTAGATCATCATATGCCTTGAAGCCAGTACAGAGGCACCAGACTTACGTTCTGGGCACAATCAGTGTCCGGTCACAGTAAGCACTTAAGTCAAATAAAGCATTTAATTTTTCATATACTGATTTAAATTGTTGTGAAAACTGTTAGACATGGGGTCTTTGGTTGGCAGTCAGGTTGCCCCCTGTCCACGCAAGGACCCTCACTCTAGTCAGGGTAAATGAGAATCACACTCCGTTAACCCCAGCTGACCCCCTTGGTAGTTTGGCACGAGCAGGCAGGCTTAACTCAGAAGCAATGTGTAAGGTATTTGTACCAACACACACAGTAATACAGTGAATCACTACAAAATGACACAACACAGGTTTAGAAAAATAGTAAATACTTTATCTAAATAAACATTAAAAATATGATCTTAGCACTTAAAAACACACCTTTTTACCTTTGTAGAGCAAGTAGGAAACAGGCTGATACACGAAGTCGGGGAGCGAGGCATCACTGGATCCGAGGCGGTGTCGGTTCTGGTACTACGGTGTAGAGGAGCAGAGGCATCGCGCATCGACATAGGGTCCTTACTGCAGAGCGGTGAAGGTGAGGTGGCGTCAGTTGCAAGGTGTCGGTCCCTTGGTTCCGGCAAGAACGAAGTCCGGCAAAGTCACAATGCTGTGGGGGCGACCTCACGGGGTCGCGATGATGTCACAGGGCCGCAGGTGTTCCAATGGCATCAGGTGTCACCGACGTCAGACTTACGACACTCTGATCTCTGCAAATTCATGTGGGGTCAGCGGCTGCGGCGACACAAAGGCTGTGGGGTCGATGGGGTTGTTGCGCTTCTGCGAGGTCCATGGCTTCGGGGGAGGCAGTGTCATGGTTTCTGTGCAGCGGCGTTCTTAGCAAAGTCGCAAAGCATTGTCTGGAGTCGTTAGACAGGCTTTCTCCAGAAATTCAATTCCAGGGGCTCAGTAACTAGAATGGCACCCTCTTGCAAGGTAGAGTCCAGAGCATGTAGACTCAAAACTGGATGGTGAAGCCTTTGCTGCCCATGAGGCTTCAAAACAGGAGGCAAGCTCTACTCCAAGCCTTTGGAGATACCTCTCAGGCAGGAATGCACAACAAAGTCCAGTCTTTGTCTCCTTTCACAGGCAGAAGCAGCAACTGCAGGCTAGCCCAACAAAGCACAGTCACAGGCAGGGGCAGTACTTCTCCTCAGCTCTTCAGCTCTTCTCCTTGGCAGAGGTTCCTCTTGACTCCAGAAGCGATCTAATTTTCAGGGGTTTTGGGTCCAATACGCATACCCCTTTCTGCCTTTGAAGTAGGCCTACTTCAAAGGAAAGTCTCTGTTGTTCACAAGATCCTGCCTTCCCCAGGCCAGGCCCCAGACACACACCAGGGAGATGGAAACTGCATTGTGAGAGGGCAGGCACAGCCCATTTAGGTGTAAGTGACCACTCCACACGCCACTCTAGCACAGATGGCTCATCAGGATATACAGGCTACACCCCAGCTCCCTTTGTCTCACTGTCAAGAGGGGATTCACAACTAGCCCAACTGTCAAACTGACCCAGACAGGGGAGCCACAAAAAGGCAGATTCACAGAAGGGTTTAAGCAAGAAAATGCCTACTTTCTAAAAGTAGCATTTTCAAAATAACAATCTAAAAACCAACTTCACTAAAAGATGTATTTTTAAATTGTGAGTTCGGAGACCCCAAACTCCATATTTCTATCTGCTCTCAAAGGGAATCTGCACTTTAAAGTTATTTATAGACATCCCCCATGTTAACCTATGAGAGAGATAGGCCTTGCAACAGTGAAGACTGCATTTAGCAGCATTTCAGTGTTAGGATATGTAACACACATCAGTACATGTCCCACCTTTAACATACACTGCACCCTGCACATGGGGCCACCTAGGGCCTCCTTTAGGGGTGCCTTACATGTATGAAAAGGGAAGATTTAGGCCTGGTAAGTGGATACACTTGCCAAGTCGAATTGGCAGTTTAAAACTGCACACACACACACACTGTAGTGGCAGGTCTGAGCCATGTTTACAGGGCTACTAATGTGGGTAACAACCAGTGCTGCATGCCCACTAGTAGCTTTTGATTTACATGCCCTGGGCACTTCTATTACACTTTAGTAGGGACTTAAAAGTAAATCAAATTTGCCAATCATGGATAACCCAGTTTACACATACATTTTATATAAGAGCACTTGCACTTTAGCACTGGTTAGCAGTGGTAAAGTGCCCAGAGTATGGAAAACAGCAAAAACAGAGTCCAGCACACATCAACAACCCGGGAAGCAGAGGCAAAAAGTTAGGGGAGGCCAAACCAAGGATGCCAAGTCTAAAAAAAAACATAGTATGCCAGTCAGCAAATATTTAAACTGTTTTTACAGTTATAAAATTGTGTCAGTAACAGCTTTGCAGCTCTCTGATTTTAGAGACAGATGCCGACCTTCACTCTTAGTAGCCCTTAGTTGAGTGCAGAGGAATTGTGGCCAAACCTTTTCTGTGTAACAGTTCTTTTTTACAATTGTATATAGAACAAACTCGACCCAAAGGTATTGGAGGGCTTCATTTTCCCATCTCCAGCACTGTTGTTACTCAGAAATTTGGTAAGTAAATCCAAAATGACCGAATGCTCTGAATATAAATGTTCCTCCTCAAAGGTCGGAGTTTTGAGGCAGTTTGGGATGCCATGATGTACTAGCATAGAGGGTTAATATTCCTGCTGCAAAGAATTTGTACCAAAGTGCATTTTCGTAAAACTGGATTTTATGAGGTCGGCTACCTGTGTGAGTTACTGCTTTTCTCACAGGAATCCTTTTGTTACTTGTGGAACGTCGGCCGCACAGCACCTGGTGGAGGGTACCTTTGCATAATTACATGGGTTTAAAAACCACCTAACAGTGGGGCTGAATTCCTTGTGTGTCCAGAAGGCTTCAGGCAACTATGACAATGTGAAAATGACTCTGGTCAATAATGTTCCTGTGGAGCGAGATCCGTGTTTAATTTACTGGCAGTTTTCATTCATCATAAAGTAGTGCAAAGGGTTAATATGCCTAATGCAGAGAATATGAACCACTCATATTTGCAGAACTAAATTACTGCTTTTGCTACAGAAATCCTTTTGTTCAGTGCTTAATTTGTAAATGAAAATGTGTCAGTACCCAGAGCTCGCCTCTGAAACATGTGGCTGCTGCAATTAACTGTGCAAGCATGGAATACTGAGGCAGAGTAAACCTGAAGCCATCTCGGGCCTCTTTATTCCATTTACAGCCACTCCTTGCCCCTTCAGCTCCCTCTTGCATATTTCTGCTTTCTCCCTTTGTGACGATTTTTTGTTTTTCTCTTCCTCTGTCTTTCCCATGTAAGTCTTTTGCTCGCAGTAAATGCTTGAAACAGGAAAAAAAGTGCCACCCACAAAAATAAGTGCTGGTGCTCTGCATCGGAAACCACCGGCTCAAATTAAGCACTGAATTTGTTACATGTGGAACTTGTGCACACAGCACTTGGCACTGAGCTAAGAGGGCAGAGGGTGCTTTGAATAAATAACACATTTGTTTTACAGTATGATCCGGTTAAAAGGGCATTAGGATCTTCTTATAGTTTCTCATTGCTCAGATGGGTGTAATTTCTGATATTTATGTGTGTCCCTCGTCTCCATTACTTGATTTTGATCGCAAGAAAGTGTCACCCATGGTCAATGAAATGTCACTCATAGTTACACTGAAATTATGAAAATATCACATATAGCAATCTGAAATCTTGGCAGCTAGGGTCCAGTACCATTTAAATGCTAAAAGTTAAAGCTGTTATTTACAGCACTTACAGATGACCGGATTGTGGTCGTGAGCACTGCATTAGAAGTGAAATACACGTTACTGCCTACAAAGAATTTCCTCTCCACAGGACATTATGAAGGGATTCCACAGCAGCAATATATATAATGAACACTGGAGGGCAGCGTAGGATTTGTCATTGAAGGAATCATGGCCAGGTCAGCGAAACATCTGTGTGTACATATTGTCAATTGCTTTAACCCCTTCTGTGCCGCGGACGTAGTGGTTACGTCCTGCGGCACAGTGCTGCTGTGCCGAGGACGTAACCACTACGTCCTCGGCACACAGCCCAGAGGGAGCGCTCTCGCTCCCTCTGTGGGGTTCCCCCCCACCCCCCCAAGTCAGGGATGGAAGGGGAAGCCCTTCCCCTCCCACCCCCGACCCCCCCCAACCCCCCCTGGGACGTCAGCGCGCGAGCGCGCGCTGATTAGTCACAGGGTCTCCCCCATCGCGCTGGAAGCAGAGCTTCCAGCGCGATTGAAAAAGAAATGCTTTTGCATTTCTTTTTCAATCCCATGGGGGAGGCCCCGAGAGGCTTCAAAGGGAAGGAAATGTATTTCCTTCCCTTTGAAGTCTCTCACAGGTTTCAAAAGCTGGATTGCTTGCAATCCGGCTTTTGAAACCCCACTAGACACCAGGGATTTTTTTTTTTTCTTGAAATTGGCAAAAGGGAGCGACCCCTTGGGCAAGGGTCGCTCCCAGGGGGGCATTTTTTTAGGAAGGCCTTTTCTGCCCCCCCTGGGGGCAGATTGGCCTATTATTAGGCCGATCTGCCCCCAGGGGGGGCAGAAACCTCTAGGCACCAGGGACCATTTTTTTTTTTTTTCTTTTTTTTGTGATGAATTCTTTTTTTTTAGGTGGGGAGCGATCCCTTAGGCAAGGGTCGCTCCCCTACGGGGCAATATATATTTAGGCCATTTCTGCCCCCCTTGGGGGCAGATTGGCCTATTTTGATAAGGCCAATCTGCCCCCAAGGGGGGCAGAAACCATTAGACACCAGGGAGTTTGTTTTTGCGCGCGAATGTCACGCAACAAAGCGACCCCTTTGGCAAGGGTCGCTCCCAGGGGGGGCAATTTTTTAGGAAGGCCTTTTCTGCCCCCCCTGGGGGCAGATCGGCCTATTATTAGGCCGATCTGCCCCCAGGGGGGGAAGAAACCTCTAGGCGCCAGGGCAAATTTTTTATTTGTGTTTTTTTTTTTTTCTTTTTTTTTTTTTTAGAGATGGGGAGCGACCCATCAGGCAAGGGTCGCTCCCCTGGGGGGCAAATTGTATTTAGACCATTTCTGCCCCCCTGGGGGCAGATTGGCCGATTTTAGGTCAATCTGCCCCCAAGGGGGCAGAAACCACTAGGCACCGGGGATTTGTTTTTTGGCGCCAATGTCACGCAGGGGGAGCGACCCCGTAGGCAAGGGTCGCTCCCGGGGGGGGGGTGGGGGGGGCAAATTTATTTTAGGCCATTTCTGCCCCCCCGGGGGACAGATCGGCCTATTATTAGGCCGAACTGCCCCCGGGGGGGGGGCAGAACACTCTAGGCGCCAGGGCAATTTTTTTTTTGTGTTTTTTTTTTTGTTGTTTCTTTTTTTAGAGATGGGGAGCGACCCATCAGGCAAGGGTCGCTCCCCTGGGGGGGCAAATTGTATTTAGACCATTTCTGCCCCCCTGGGGGCAGATTGGCCAATTTTAGGTCAATCTGCCCCCAAGGGGGCAGAAACCACAAGGCACCGGGGATTTGTTTTTTGGCGCCAATGTCACGCAGGGGGAGCGACCCCGTAGGCAAGGGTCGCTCCCGGGGGGGGGTGTGCCGGTTGGGGGGGCAAATTTATTTTAGGCCATTTCTGCCCCCCCGGGGGACAGATCGGCCTATTTTTAGGCCGAACTGCCCCCGGGGGGGGGGGGGGCAGAACACTCTAGGCGCCAGGGCAATTTTTTTTTGTGTTTTTTTTTTTTGTTGTTTCTTTTTTTAGAGATGGGGAGCGACCCATCAGGCAAGGGTCGCTCCCCTGGGGGGGCAAATTGTATTTAGACCATTTCTGCCCCCCTGGGGGCAGATTGGCCAATTTTAGGTCAATCTGCCCCCTAGGGGGCAGAAACCACTAGGCACCGGGGATTTGTTTTTTGGCGCCAATGTCACGCAGGGGGAGCGACCCCGTAGGCAAGGGTCGCTCCCGGGGGGGGGGTGGGGGTTGGGGGGCAAATTTATTTTAGGCCATTTCTGCCCCCCCGGGTGACAGATCGGCCTATTATTAGGCCGAACTGCCCCCGGGGGGGGGCAGAACACTCTAGGCGCCAGGGCAATTTTTTTTTTGTGTTTTTTTTTGTTGTTGTTTCTTTTTTTAGAGATGGGGAGCGACCCATCAGGCAAGGGTCGCTCCCCTGGGGGGGCAAATTGTATTTAGACCATTTCTGACCCCCTGGGGGCAGATTGGCCAATTTTAGGTCAATCTGCCCCCAAGGGGGCAGAAACCACTAGGCACCGGGGATTTGTTTTTTGGCGCCAATGTCACGCAGGGGGAGCGACCCCGTAGGCAAGGGTCGCTCCCGGGGGGGCGGTGGGGGTTGGGGGGGCAAATTTATTTTAGGCCATTTCTGCCCCCCCGGGGGACAGATCGGCCTATTATTAGGCCGAACTGCCCCCGGGGGGGGGGGGCAGAACACTCTAGGCGCCAGGGCAATTTTTTTTTTGTGTTTTTTTTTTTGTTGTTTCTTTTTTTAGAGATGGGGAGCGACCCATCAGGCAAGGGTCGCTCCCCTGGGGGGGCAAATTGTATTTAGACCATTTCTGCCCCCCTGGGGGCAGATTGGCCAATTTTGGGTCAATCTGCCCCCAAGGGGGCAGAAACCACAAGGCACCGGGGATTTGTTTTTTGGCGCCAATGTCACGCAGGGGGAGCGACCCCGTAGGCAAGGGTCGCTCCGGGGGGGGGGGGTGTGGGGGTTGGGGGGGCAAATTTATTTTAGGCCATTTCTGCCCCCCCGGGGGACAGATCGGCCTATTTTTAGGCCGAACTGCCCCCGGGGGGGGCAGAACACTCTAGGCGCCAGGGCAATTTTTTTTGTGTGTTTTTTTTTTTTGTTGTTTCTTTTTTTAGAGATGGGGAGCGACCCATCAGGCAAGGGTCGCTCCCCTGGGGGGGCAAATTGTATTTAGACCATTTCTGCCCCCCTGGGGGCAGATTGGCCAATTTTAGGTCAATCTGCCCCCTAGGGGGCAGAAACCACTAGGCACCGGGGATTTGTTTTTTGGCGCCAATGTCACGCAGGGGGAGCGACCCCGTAGGCAAGGGTCGCTCCCGGGGGGGTGGAGGTTGGGGGGGCAAATTTATTTTAGGCCATTTCTGCCCCCCGGGGGACAGATCGGCCTATTATTAGGCCGAACTGCCCCCGGGGGGGGGGCAGAACACTCTAGGCGCCAGGGCAATTTTTTTTTGTGTTTTTTTTTTTTGTTGTTTCTTTTTTTAGAGATGGGGAGCGACCCATCAGGCAAGGGTCGCTCCCCTGGGGGGGCAAATTGTATTTAGACCATTTCTGCCCCCCTGGGGGCAGATTGGCCAATTTTAGGTCAATCTGCCCCCAAGGGGGCAGAAACCACTAGGCACCGGGGATTTGTTTTTTGGCGCCAATGTCACGCAGGGGGAGCGACCCCGTAGGCAAGGGTCGCTCCCGGGGGGGGCGGTGGGGGTTGGGGGGGCAAATTTATTTTAGGCCATTTCTGCCCCCCCGGGGGACAGATCGGCCTATTATTAGGCCGAACTGCCCCCGGGGGGGGGGGGCAGAACACTCTAGGCGCCAGGGCAATTTTTTTTTTGTGTTTTTTTTTTTGTTGTTTCTTTTTTTAGAGATGGGGAGCGACCCATCAGGCAAGGGTCGCTCCCCTGGGGGGGCAAATTGTATTTAGACCATTTCTGCCCCCCTGGGGGCAGATTGGCCAATTTTAGGTCATTCTGCCCCCAAGGGGGCAGAAACCACTAGGCACCGGGGATTTGTTTTTTAGCGCCAATGTCACGCAGGGGGAGCGACCCCGTAGGCAAGGGTCGCTCCCGGGGGGGGGGGTGGGGGTTGGGGGGGCAAATTTATTTTAGGCCATTTCTGCCCCCCCGGGGGACAGATCGGCCTATTATTAGGCCGAACTGCCCCCCGGGGGGGCTGAACACTCTAGGCACCAGGGCAATTTTTTTTTTGTGTGTTTTTTTTTTTGTTGTTTCTTTTTTTAGAGATGGGGAGCGACCCATCAGGCAAGGGTCGCTCCCCTGGGGGGGCAAATTGTATTTAGACCATTTCTGCCCCCCTGGGGGCAGATTGGCCAATTTTAGGTCAATCTGCCCCCAAGGGGGCAGAAACCACTAGGCACCGGGGATTTGTTTTTTGGCGCCAATGTCACGCAGGGGGAGCGACCCCGTAGGCAAGGGTCGCTCCCGGGGGGGGGATGGGGGTTGGGGGGGCAAATTTATTTTAGGCCATTTCTGCCCCCCCCGGGGGACAGATCGGCCTATTATTAGGCCGAACTGCCCCCGGGGGGGGGGGGGGGGCAGAACACTCTAGGCACCAGGGCAATTTTTTTTTGTGTGTTTTTTTTTTGTTGTTTCTTTTTTTAGAGATGGGGAGCGACCCATCAGGCAAGGGTCGCTCCCCTGGGGGGGGCAAATTGTATTTAGACCATTTCTGCCCCCCTGGGGGCAGATTGGCCAATTTTAGGTCAATCTGCCCCCAAGGGGGCAGAAACCACTAGGCACCGGGGATTTGTTTTTTGGCGCCAATGTCACGCAGGGGGAGCGACCCCGTAGGCAAGGGTCGCTCCCGGGGGGGGGGGTGGGGGGGCAAATTTATTTTAGGCCATTTCTGCCCCCCCGGGGGACAGATCGGCCTATTATTAGGCCGAACTGCCCCCGGGGGGGGGGCAGAACACTCTAGGCGCCAGGGCAATTTTTTTTTTGTGTTTTTTTTTTTGTTGTTTCTTTTTTTAGAGATGGGGAGCGACCCATCAGGCAAGGGTCGCTCCCCTGGGGGGGCAAATTGTATTTAGACCATTTCTGCCCCCCTGGGGGCAGATTGGCCAATTTTAGGTCAATCTGCCCCCAAGGGGGCAGAAACCACAAGGCACCGGGGATTTGTTTTTTGGCGCCAATGTCACGCAGGGGGAGCGACCCCGTAGGCAAGGGTCGCTCCCGGGGGGGGGTGTGCCGGTTGGGGGGGCAAATTTATTTTAGGCCATTTCTGCCCCCCCGGGGGACAGATCGGCCTATTTTTAGGCCGAACTGCCCCCGGGGGGGGGGGGGCAGAACACTCTAGGCGCCAGGGCAATTTTTTTTTGTGTTTTTTTTTTTTGTTGTTTCTTTTTTTAGAGATGGGGAGCGACCCATCAGGCAAGGGTCGCTCCCCTGGGGGGGCAAATTGTATTTAGACCATTTCTGCCCCCCTGGGGGCAGATTGGCCAATTTTAGGTCAATCTGCCCCCTAGGGGGCAGAAACCACTAGGCACCGGGGATTTGTTTTTTGGCGCCAATGTCACGCAGGGGGAGCGACCCCGTAGGCAAGGGTCGCTCCCGGGGGGGGGGGTGGGGGTTGGGGGGCAAATTTATTTTAGGCCATTTCTGCCCCCCCGGGTGACAGATCGGCCTATTATTAGGCCGAACTGCCCCCGGGGGGGGGCAGAACACTCTAGGCGCCAGGGCAATTTTTTTTTTTGTGTTTTTTTTTGTTGTTGTTTCTTTTTTTAGAGATGGGGAGCGACCCATCAGGCAAGGGTCGCTCCCCTGGGGGGGCAAATTGTATTTAGACCATTTCTGACCCCCTGGGGGCAGATTGGCCAATTTTAGGTCAATCTGCCCCCAAGGGGGCAGAAACCACTAGGCACCGGGGATTTGTTTTTTGGCGCCAATGTCACGCAGGGGGAGCGACCCCGTAGGCAAGGGTCGCTCCCGGGGGGGCGGTGGGGGTTGGGGGGGCAAATTTATTTTAGGCCATTTCTGCCCCCCCGGGGGACAGATCGGCCTATTATTAGGCCGAACTGCCCCCGGGGGGGGGGGCAGAACACTCTAGGCGCCAGGGCAATTTTTTTTTTTGTGTTTTTTTTTTTGTTGTTTCTTTTTTTAGAGATGGGGAGCGACCCATCAGGCAAGGGTCGCTCCCCTGGGGGGGCAAATTGTATTTAGACCATTTCTGCCCCCCTGGGGGCAGATTGGCCAATTTTGGGTCAATCTGCCCCCAAGGGGGCAGAAACCACAAGGCACCGGGGATTTGTTTTTTGGCGCCAATGTCACGCAGGGGGAGCGACCCCGTAGGCAAGGGTCGCTCCGGGGGGGGGGGGTGTGGGGGTTGGGGGGGCAAATTTATTTTAGGCCATTTCTGCCCCCCCGGGGGACAGATCGGCCTATTTTTAGGCCGAACTGCCCCCGGGGGGGGCAGAACACTCTAGGCGCCAGGGCAATTTTTTTTGTGTGTTTTTTTTTTTGTTGTTTCTTTTTTTAGAGATGGGGAGCGACCCATCAGGCAAGGGTCGCTCCCCTGGGGGGGCAAATTGTATTTAGACCATTTCTGCCCCCCTGGGGGCAGATTGGCCAATTTTAGGTCAATCTGCCCCCTAGGGGGCAGAAACCACTAGGCACCGGGGATTTGTTTTTTGGCGCCAATGTCACGCAGGGGGAGCGACCCCGTAGGCAAGGGTCGCTCCCGGGGGGGTGGAGGTTGGGGGGGCAAATTTATTTTAGGCCATTTCTGCCCCCCGGGGGACAGATCGGCCTATTATTAGGCCGAACTGCCCCCGGGGGGGGGGCAGAACACTCTAGGCGCCAGGGCAATTTTTTTTTGTGTTTTTTTTTTTTGTTGTTTCTTTTTTTAGAGATGGGGAGCGACCCATCAGGCAAGGGTCGCTCCCCTGGGGGGGCAAATTGTATTTAGACCATTTCTGCCCCCCTGGGGGCAGATTGGCCAATTTTAGGTCAATCTGCCCCCAAGGGGGCAGAAACCACTAGGCACCGGGGATTTGTTTTTTGGCGCCAATGTCACGCAGGGGGAGCGACCCCGTAGGCAAGGGTCGCTCCCGGGGGGGCGGTGGGGGTTGGGGGGGCAAATTTATTTTAGGCCATTTCTGCCCCCCCGGGGGACAGATCGGCCTATTATTAGGCCGAACTGCCCCCGGGGGGGGGGGGGCAGAACACTCTAGGCGCCAGGGCAATTTTTTTTTTGTGTTTTTTTTTTTGTTGTTTCTTTTTTTAGAGATGGGGAGCGACCCATCAGGCAAGGGTCGCTCCCCTGGGGGGGCAAATTGTATTTAGACCATTTCTGCCCCCCTGGGGGCAGATTGGCCAATTTTAGGTCATTCTGCCCCCAAGGGGGCAGAAACCACTAGGCACCGGGGATTTGTTTTTTAGCGCCAATGTCACGCAGGGGGAGCGACCCCGTAGGCAAGGGTCGCTCCCGGGGGGGGGGGTGGGGGTTGGGGGGGCAAATTTATTTTAGGCCATTTCTGCCCCCCCGGGGGACAGATCGGCCTATTATTAGGCCGAACTGCCCCCCGGGGGGGCTGAACACTCTAGGCACCAGGGCAATTTTTTTTTTGTGTGTTTTTTTTTTTGTTGTTTCTTTTTTTAGAGATGGGGAGCGACCCATCAGGCAAGGGTCGCTCCCCTGGGGGGGCAAATTGTATTTAGACCATTTCTGCCCCCCTGGGGGCAGATTGGCCAATTTTAGGTCAATCTGCCCCCAAGGGGGCAGAAACCACTAGGCACCGGGGATTTGTTTTTTGGCGCCAATGTCACGCAGGGGGAGCGACCCCGTAGGCAAGGGTCGCTCCCGGGGGGGGGATGGGGGTTGGGGGGGCAAATTTATTTTAGGCCATTTCTGCCCCCCCCGGGGGACAGATCGGCCTATTATTAGGCCGAACTGCCCCCGGGGGGGGGGGGGGGGGCAGAACACTCTAGGCACCAGGGCAATTTTTTTTTGTGTGTTTTTTTTTTGTTGTTTCTTTTTTTAGAGATGGGGAGCGACCCATCAGGCAAGGGTCGCTCCCCTGGGGGGGGCAAATTGTATTTAGACCATTTCTGCCCCCCTGGGGGCAGATTGGCCAATTTTAGGTCAATCTGCCCCCAAGGGGGCAGAAACCACTAGGCACCGGGGATTTGTTTTTTGGCGCCAATGTCACGCAGGGGGAGCGACCCCGTAGGCAAGGGTCGCTCCCGGGGGGGGATGGGGGTTGGGGTGGCAAATTTATTTTAGGCCATTTCTGCCCTCCCGGGGGACAGATCGGCCTATTATTAGGCCGAACTGCCCCTGGGGGGGGGGCAGAACACTCTAGGCACCAGGGCAATTTTTTTTTTGTGTTTTTTTTTTTTTTTTGTTTCTTTTTTTTAGAGATGGGGAGCGACCCATCAGGCAAGGGTCGCTCCCCTGGGGGGGCAAATTGTATTTAGACTATTTCTGCCCCCCTGGGGGCAGATTGGCAAATTTTAGGTCAATCTGCCCCCAAGGGGGCAGAAACCACTAGGCACCGGGGATTTGTTTTTTGGCGCCAATGTCACGCAGGGGGAGCGACCCCGTAGGCAAGGGTCGCTCCCGGGGGGGTGGTGGGGGTTGGGGGAGCAAATTTATTTTAGGCCATTTCTGCCCCCCCGGGGGACAGATCGGCCTATTATTAGGGGGGGGGGGGCAGAAACCTCTAGGCGCCAGGGGAATTTTTCTTTTTTTTCTTTGTTTTTTTTTTTTTAGAGATGGGGAGCGACCCATCAGGCAAAAGTCGCTCCCCTGGGGGACAAATTGTATTTAGGCCATTTCTGCCCCCCTTGGGGGCAGATTGGCTGAGTTTAGGTCAACCTGCCCCCAAGGGGGCAGAAACCACTAGGCACCGGGGATTTGTTTTTTGGTGCCAATGTCACGCAGGGGGAGCGACCCCGTAGGCAAGGGTCGCTCCCGGCGGGGGAGGGTGGGGGTTGGGGGGGCAAATTTATTTTTGGGCATTTCTGCCCCCCCCCCCCCCTGGGGCCGGCTGAGCTACAGGCCAAACACCACAGGTAGGCACCTTGCAAAAAACACCTCTGTTTTCTGTGAAAAAATATGTTGTGTCCACGTTGTGTTTTGGGCCATTTCCTTTTGTGGGCGCTAGGCCTACCCACAGAAGTGATGTACCATTTTTATCGAGAGACTTAGGGGAACGCTGGGTGGAAGGAAATTTGTGGCTCCTCTCAGATTCCAGAACTTTCTGTCACCGAAATGAGAGGAAAAAGTGTTTTTTGGGCCAAATTTTGATGTTTGCAAAGGATTCTGGGTAACATAACCTGGTCAGAGCCCCGCAAGTCACCCCATCTTGGATTCCCCTGGGTTTCTAGTTTTCAAAAATGCACTGGTTTGCTAGGTTTCCTCAGGTGTCGGCTGAGCTACAGGCCAAAATCCACAGGTAGGCACTGCTTTTTATAAAAAAATGTGATGTGTCCACGTTGTGTTTTGGGCCCTTTCCTTTCGTGGGCGCTAGTCCTACCCACACAAGTGAGGTATCATTTTTATCGGGAGACTTGGGGGAACGCTGGGTAGAAGGAAATTTGTGGCTCCTCTCAGATTCCAGAACTTTCTGCCACAGAAATGTGAGTAACATGTGTATTTTTAGCCAAATTTTGAGGTTTGCAAAGGATTCTGGGTAACAGAATCTGGTCCGAGCCCCGCAAGTCACCCCTCCTTGGATTCCCCTAGGTCTCTAGTTTTCAGAAATGCACAGGTTTGGTAGGTTTCCCTAGGTGCCGGCTCAGCTAGAGGCCAAAATCTACAGGTAGGCACTTTGCAAAAAACACCTCTGTTTTTTTCCAAAATTTAGGATGTGTCCACGTTGCGCTTTGGGGTGTTTCCTGTCGCGGGCGCTAGGCCTACCCACGCAAGTGAGGTATCATTTTTATCGGGAGACTTGGGGGAACGCTGGGTGGAAGGAAATTTGTAGCTCCTCTCAGATTCCAGAACTTTCTGCCACAGAAATGTGAGGGACATGTGTTTTTTTAGCCAAATTTTGAGGTTTGCAAAGGATTCTGGGTAACAGAACCTGGTCCGAGCCACACAAGTCACCCCTCCTTGGATTCCCCTAGGTCTCTAGTTTTCAGAAATGTACAGGTTTGGTAGGTTTCCCTAGGTGGCGGCTGAGCTAGAGGGCAAAATCTCCAGGTAGTCACTTTGCTAAAACAGCTCTGTTTTCTGTGATGTGTCCACGTTGTGTTTTGGGGCATATCCTGTCGCGGGCGCTAGGCCTACCCACACAAGTGAGGTATCATTTTTATCGGGAGACGTGGGGGAACGCTGGGTGGAAGAAAATTTGTGGCTCCTCTCAGATTCCAGAACTTTCTGCCACAGAAATGTGAGGAACATGTGTTTTTTTAGCCAAATTTTGAGGTTTGCAAAGGATTCTGGGTAACAGAACCTGGTCCGAGCCACACAAGTCACCCCTCCTTGGATTCCCCTAGGTCTCTAGTTTTCAGAAATGTACAGGTTTGGTAGGTTTCCCTAGGTGCCGGCTGAGCTAGAGGCCAAAATCTACAGGTAGTCACTTTGCTAAAAACAGCTCTGTTTTCTGTGATATGTCCACGTTGTGTTTTGGGGCATATCCTGTCGCGGGCGCTAGGCCTACCCACACAAGTGAGGTATCATTTTTATCGGGAGACGTGGGGGAACGCTGGGTGGAAGGAAATTTGTGGCTCCTCTCAGATTCCAGAACTTTCTGCCACAGAAATGTGAGGAACATGTGTTTTTTTAGCCAAATTTTGAGGTTTGCAAAGGATTCTGGGTAACAGAACCTGGTCCGAGCCACACAAGTCACCCCTCCTTGGATTCCCCTAGGTCTCTAGTTTTCAGAAATGTACAGGTTTGGTAGGTTTCCCTAGGTGCCGGCTGAGCTAGAGGCCAAAATCTACAGGTAGTCACTTTGCTAAAAACAGCTCTGTTTTCTGTGATATGTCCACGTTGTGTTTTGGGGCATATCCTGTCGCGGGCGCTAGGCCTACCCACACAAGTGAGGTATCATTTTTATCGGAAGACGTGGGGGAACGCTGGGTGGAAGGAAATTTGTGGCTCCTCTCAGATTCCAGAACTTTCTGCCACAGAAATGTGAGGAACATGTGTTTTTTTAGCCAAATTTTGAGATTTGCAAAGGATTCTGGGTAACAGAACCTGGTCCGAGCCCCGCAAGTCACCCCTCCTTGGATTCCCCTAGGTCTCTAGTTTTCAGAAATGTACAGGTTTGGTAGGTTTCCCTAGGTGCCGGCTGAGCTAGAGGCCAAAATCTACAGGTAGTCACTTTGCTAAAAACAGCTCTGTTTTCTGTGATATGTCCACGTTGTGTTTTGGGGCATATCCTGTCGCGGGCGCTAGGCCTACCCACACAAGTGAGGTATCATTTTTATCGGGAGACGTGGGGGAACGCTGGGTGGAAGGAAATTTGTGGCTCCTCTCAGATTCCAGAACTTTCTGCCACAGAAATGTGAGGAACATGTGTTTTTTTAGCAAAATTTTGAGATTTGCAAAGGATTCTGGGTAACAGAACCTGGTCCGAGCCCCGCAAGTCACCCCTCCTTGGATTCCCCTAGGTCTCTAGTTTTCAGAAATGCACAGGTTTGGTAGGTTTCCCTAGGTGGCGGCTGAGCTAGAGGCCAAAATCTACGTAGTCACTTTGCTAAAAACAGCTCTGTTTTCTGTGATATGTCCACGTTGTGTTTTGGGGCATATCCTGTCGCGGGCGCTAGGCCTACCCACACAAGTGAGGTATCATTTTTATCGGGAGACATGGGGGAACGCTGGGTGGAAGGAAATTTGTGGCTTCTCTCAGATTCCAGAACTTTCTGCCACAGAAATGTGAGGAACATGTGTTTTTGTAGCGAAATTTTGAGGTTTGCAAAGGATTCTGGGTAACAGAACCTGGTCCGAGCCCCGCAAGTCACCCCTCCTTGGATTCCCCTAGGTCTCTAGTTTTCAGAAATGCACAGGTTTGGTAGGTTTCCCTAGGTGGCGGCTGAGCTAGAGGCCAAAATCTACAGGTAGTCACTTTGCTAAAAACAGCTCTGTTTTCTGTGATATGTCCACGTTGTGTTTTGGGGCATATCCTGTCGCGGGCGCTAGGCCTACCCACACAAGTGAGGTATCATTTTTATCGGGAGACGTGGGGGAACGCTGGGTGGAAGGAAATTTTTGGCTGCTCTCAGATTCCAGAACTTTCTGCCACAGAAATGTGAGGAACATGTGTTTTTTTAGCCAAATTTTGAGATTTGCAAAGGATTCTGGGTAACAGAACCTGGTCCGAGCCCAGCAAGTCACCCCTCCTTGGATTCCCCTAGGTCTCTAGTTTTCAGAAATGCACAGGTTTGGTAGGTTTCCCTAGGTGGCGGCTGAGCTAGAGGCCAAAATCTACAGGTAGTCACTTTGCTAAAAACAGCTCTGTTTTCTGTGATATGTCCACGTTGTGTTTTGGGGCATATCCTGTCGCGGGCGCTAGGCCTACCCACACAAGTGAGGTATCATTTTTATCGGGAGACATGGGGGAACGCTGGGTGGAAGGAAATTTGTGGCTCCTCTCAGATTCCAGAACTTTCTGCCACAGAAATGTGAGGAACATGTGTTTTTTTAGCCAAATTTTGAGGTTTGCAAAGGATTCTGGGTAACAGAACCTGGTCCGAGCCCCGCAAGTCACCCCTCCTTGGATTCCCCTAGGTCTCTAGTTTTCAGAAATGCACAGGTTTGGTAGGTTTCCCTAGGTGGCGGCTGAGCTAGAGGCCAAAATCTACAGGTAGTCACTTTGCTAAAAACAGCTCTGTTTTCTGTGATATGTCCACGTTGTGTTTTGGGGCATATCCTGTCGCGGGCGCTAGGCCTACCCACACAAGTGAGGTATCATTTTTATCGGGAGACGTGGGGGAACGCTGGGTGGAAGGAAATTTGTGGCTCCTCTCAGATTCCAGAACTTTCTGCCACAGAAATGTGAGGAACATGTGTTTTTTTAGCCAAATTATGAGGTTTGCAAAGGATTCTGGGTAACAGAACCTGGTCCGAGCCACACAAGTCACCCCTCCTTGGATTCCCCTAGGTCTCTAGTTTTCAGAAATGCACAGGTTTGGTAGGTTTCCCTAGGTGGCGGCTGAGCTAGAGGCCAAAATCTACAGGTAGTCACTTTGCTAAAAACAGCTCTGTTTTCTGTGATGTGTCCACGTTGTGTTTTGGGGCATATCCTGTCGCGGGCGCTAGGCCTACCCACACAAGTGAGGTATCATTTTTATCGGGAGACGTGGGGGAACGCTGGGTGGAAGGAAATTTGTGGCTCCTCTCAGATTCCATAACTTTCTGCCACAGAAATGTGAGGAACATGTGTTTTTTAGCCAAATTTTGAGGTTTGCAAAGGATTCTGGGTAACAGAACCTGGTCCGAGCCACACAAGTCACCCCTCCTTGGATTCCCCTAGGTCTCTAGTTTTCAGAAATGCACAGGTTTGGTAGGTTTCCCTAGGTGGCGGCTGAGCTAGAGGCCAAAATCTACAGGTAGTCACTTTGCTAAAAACAGCTCTGTTTTCTGTGATGTGTCCATGTTGTGTTTTGGGGCATATCCTGTCGCGGGTGCTAGGCCTACCCACACAAGTGAGGTACAATTTTTATCGGGAGACTTGGGGGAACATAGATTAGCAAAACAAGTACTATTGCCCCTTGTCTTTCTCTACATTTTTTCCTTCCAAATATAGGAGTGTGTGTAAAAAAGACATCTATTTGAGAAATTCCCTGTAATTCACGTGCTACTATGGTCACCCCGGAATTCAGAGATGTGCAAATAACCACTGCTCCTCAACACCTTATCTTGTGCCCTTTTTGGAAATGCAAAGGTTTTCTTGATAGCAATTTTTTACTCCTTATATTTCAGCAAATGAATTGCTGTATACCCGGTATAGAATGAAAACGCACTGCAGGGTGCAGCTCATTTATTGGCTCTGGGTTCCTCGGGTTCTTGATGAACCTACAAGCCCTATATATCCCTGCAACCAGAGGAGTCCAGCAGACGTAACGGTATATTGCTTTCGATAATCTGACATTGCAGGGAAAAGTTACAGAGTAAAACGTAGAGAAAAATTGATGGTTTTTTCACCTCAATTTCAATATTTTTCTTTTTCAGCTGTTATTTTCTGTAGGAAACCCTTGTAGGATCTACACAAATGACCCCTTGCTGAATTCAGAATTTTGTCTACTTTTCAGAAATGTTTAGGTTTCTGGATCCAGCATTGGTTTCATGACCATTCCTGTCACTGACTGGAAGGAGGCTGAAAGCACAAAAAATTGCACAAATGGGGTATGCCCCAGTAAAATGCCAAAATTGTGTTGAAAAATTGGGTTTTCTGATTCAAGTCTGCCTGTTCCTGAAAGCTGGGAAGCTGCTGAGTTTAGCACCGCAAACCCTTTGTTGATGCCATTTTCAGGGGAAAAACCACAAGCCTTCTTCTGCAGCCACTTTTTCCAATTTTTTTGAAAAAAACGAAATTTTCACTGTATTTTGGCCAATTTCTTGGCCTCCTTCAAGGGAACCCACAAAGTCTGGGTACCTCTAGAATCCCTAGGATGTTGGAAAAAAAGGACGCAAATTTGTCTTGGTTAGCTTATGTGGACAAAAAGTTATGAGGGCCTAAGCGCGAACTGCCCCAAATAGGCAAAAAAAGGCCCGGCACAGGAGGGGGAAAAGGCCTGGCAGTGAAGGGGTTAAAACATAGACGTACGTTGATAATACGTAGGACTATATAATGGCAGAACATAGCAAAGTTAATGATTTCGTATTCGCACAAGAGAACATTTATCACTCAGCGATGGAAGTAGAAGAGACAAGAAAGTGAAAGAGGATGCAGGGATGACAGTGGGTACTTATCACAATTCTTCAAGTCTGAGGCAGAGCTTAATTCGAGCCGTTGGGGGCCCCTTGAACTCAGTTTTGTGGACGGCACTTATATTTCCGCATCACACGTTTCTTGAGGCAAGAAAAGGAGACACACAAACGAGAAAGACAAATGAAGAGAAAGACGGAGACCAGTCATAGAGGGAGAAAACAGGGGCAGATAAGTGTAGGATAAAGGGACAAAGAGTAACTAGTAGTGAATTAAAAGGCACTGAAGTTAACTTAAAACTAGGGAACGTTGGTATTCATCACGGCAACATTCAATTGGGGGGGGGGGGGGTTCGGGTGGGGCGGCATCGGGCTTCGTGGTTTCATGGGAGGCGGGTGAGCATTCCCCAGCCTTACTGGCAGCACAAAAAGGATTTCTGAAAAACTGTTTCTACTTTTTGTAAAACAACAGTCGGGAAACGGTTAATTTCAATATTGTAAATGCTTCATCTGAAGTGTCATTCAGGGAGTGCTGGGAGGGCAGCCAGATTAACATCTTCCTGCCAGGGTGCCTGCTGCCTGAAAGAAATGCAAATCTGCTCTAAGAGCTAGTCTGCAAATATGAAAGGTAATCTGCAAATGTAAAGGATGCTTGGGAGCCAGTACTGGCTTTAATTCATCAATCTTTGTGGTCACAAAGATTTATTCTTTTTGAGTGGTAGTGCAGTTAAGAACTGAGCTGTGATGTGAGTGCTTTTGTTTGTATTTGCATAGCGCTTACTACCATGAATAGGTGTTGAAAGGGCATGCATGTAAAAATAAATTGCATTACACAGACCGGCAGCAAGTGGCAGATATGTTTCTTTTTCGCGCTGCTGCCTGTGACTCCAGTTTGGTGCATGCCTCATTGACAATGTGCAACCACTGACTTCATTTTGGGCTAAATTGAACCCTGTATATGTTTTTTACTGGGAGGGGCACCTCACCTTTAAGTTGTGCAGACATGCACTGTCCTACAGTACTATGCTAGCTGCTGCCACAGCTGCTCTCCCGCCCAGACAATGCCTGCCTCAGCATATGGCTGCACCCCTGCATCTAGGCCAGCTGTCACTCGCAGGCAGCAGCAGAAAAAGAAGGCAGTGTGTCACAGGTGTACGCATTAATTAAGTCCTATGCTGGATGGGGGCACAGGATGTTATACCACTGGGTCGGGAAGCGCTATCACATTGTTGTCCGTTCTCAGACTCTCAAGGCCTTCCAATCTCCACCCTGCCCCAAACATGACTGAAGCCAACAACTGCAGCAAACTAACATAACTAGGAGTCATCCACAAAACTTTGGTTTGCTAAACACTGGCTAATATTATTTCTCTACTGTAAAAATGATTTGCTGTGAGAACTGGGAGCAGTTATGGTTGTTGATGATGAGGAGTACCGGGTTCTAGAAATGTTTGTCAGGAGAGGGCCCTAACGCCTAAAGATTTTTGACAGGGCGTGTCTTGGCATCAAAAAGTTTGAAGACCTCTGAGCTAGGGTGTTCTATAGGAGTCGTGTTTGGCAGATCTGGACTTGGATGAAGTGCTATGGTGGTGGGGCGGGGTAACGGCGTCGTGGGAGTGGAATGGGGTGAACCTGTGCAGAGCAGAGAGCTTTATGTGAAGAGTTATATTAGTCAGGGACAGGAAGGTGAATTGCCCATGCCTGCTTTGAAGACAGCCATGACACCTTAGAAGAGTGCCCGCGTTTAGCCAGTAACCAGAGTGGCTCTCACGGTCTCAGATATGTGAGTTATCTTTATTCTACTGTTCATTCAAGACTTAAAATATCATCTCTAGTACAAGGAGCAAACGTGAACATCCACTGCGAGCAAGTTATGTGTGGAACTATGTTATTTCAGTAATTGGTTATTAAACAATTGAATAGAATTAATGAATTATGCAAAGAAAATCTACAAGTGTGTGAGAGCCATAAGTTTCCCTACAACCGTAGCGCATGGCTCCTGAGCATGATGAAGTGTCCTTGTGCAGGTGTTAATCATGAACAGGCATGTAAGTGTAGCGTAATATCTTCTTTTGGAGCGGTTCTCATAGTTCACGATCAGATTCAACCTATTGCAAAGGCTTGTTCTTCACCTAATATCGAAAAGTTTGTAACAGTGTGAAATATGCTTTAAAATTTGTTTAAATGTTTTACAACTAGACGATACATTTAATTTGCGAACATAGGAATTCCTAAGTTACAAATATAGCAAATTAGAGGACACACATTTGCTGAAATTTAAAGGGGCACCAGCCATTCCCTGCCCTCTGTCATTAAAGCCCTACAAGTGCAACTGATATGCATCAAAGTTTCAGATTTATATTTAGCAGGTCAATATTTTTGTGGATGAGGCAATTTACAGCTTTTGATGACTAGGGACTAACTTCCAATATCTACTTCATCTTCATCAAAGGAGAGTTGAGTATTTTTTTTATTTATTGTCCTTTTCAATGTAGAGAATGGAATGTTAGTTTCCCACAGTTCACACATCTATTGAGCTGTTGGGTGAGAATTTAAACAAGCGTGGCAAGATTTTTTTTGTGGGAATCTCAGGGTTAATTTCTGCCCAAATATGATTTTAAATAATGTTTGAGCATTTTCTAATTTAGAGCAATATTTCAAGAATGCTTCTTTTAAGACCAAGTTTTGATCCATTATGTCGTACTGTGTACGGATTTGGGACTGAGAAGAATTCTGTGGGAGCTTGAATAGCAGCCTATGGGGCTCATTTATGAGCCCCTAGCACCACTGGTGCGTCACTTTTTGTGACACTTTGGTGTCCTGTGCACTGTGCTGTATTTACAAGGTGGCATTAAGCCACTTTTCGCGGCTTAAAGCTGCCTTGTAAATACGGCCCCTTCAAATGAAGCACTTTGCGTGGAAGGGGCATGCAATGGGTGTTGCTGTGGGCGTTCCACCATTGTATTTTGACACTGCCCCAGATTTATGAGGTTTCATGAACCTGAGGCAGTGCCAAAATCTAACACCACCCGATGGGGGGCATTAGCATGGCGCAACAAGGAGACATGGTTTCATTTCTCCTTGTTTTTTACTCTTTCTATGTCACCATTGATGATTGTTTTTTTTTCTTTTTGCAGGAAGGTATCCCTTCCAGCACAAAAACAATCTCCCCCACAATGCAGCCATCCTTGCACCATGGTGCAAGGGTAGCTGTGTTGGCGCTCAGCAGAAAATTTAGCACTAGTGCAGGGGAAACACAGGGGGTCGTTATATTCTTGTTCATATGGAGCATCCTTGCGTTTTGAAAATGATGGAGCGTGGCACAGCGTAGCACCTCCGTCATTTTCTTGTAAATGAGGCCATATGTGTTTTGCATTATGAAGTGTTAATAAATTAACCAAATTTACTGGAAAAATCTTCAGCACCCTATAAGAGTATGAAGGTTAAGTTGGCCATTAACACTCTGTGTATGGGTGTCAATGTAGAATTTGTTTTGTTGAATTCAATAAAGTATGGAAAGCAAAGAATGGAGACAACACTTTGGGTTTAATAAATTCAAATTTAGTCAGTGGCCATCTCTTTCTTCAAGCTAGACTCCCAAATATTTTTATTTGGAAGATTTCTCTTCTGATTGGTTATCAAGATGCCATGATCCTGATTTGTGTATCATTCTACTGAACACAACAATTTAAGTTTTATCAAAGTTAATAGACATAAAATTTGCGTGCCCTCAAGAGGCTAACACGTTCAGTTGTTTATGAAGGCCAACACTTGTGTGATTCAATAACACAATACCATTGGCATAAAAATGAGAGGTAATAATTTGGGAACCTAATTTAGCTGGATGGATCTCAACAGCATCTAGATTGTGGCTAAAGTCCACAGTGAGGAAGTTAGACAGCAAAGGTGCTAAGACACAACTTTGTTTAAGGCCACTCTTCATATAAACCTTGGAGGACAGAGATTATTTTGCACCCAGATTGATCATCACTCAAGGGCTGAGTAAAGCAATTGTATGGCTCCATACAAGAGTGGAGGAACCAGGCAGCTTGTTCCATTAGTGGTTTCTGTTGAGTCCGTCAAATGTTGCACTGAAGTCGACAAAGCAGGTGTATTATGGTATTTTCTTAGCATGGAGTGCAAAATCCAGATCCATTGAACGAAATAAGATTGAGAATGGATTGAGATTGCTTAACCAAGTCTCCAGGTCTTTCAGGAGCAAGTTAAGAAAATACTTTGGCTCTTCGTCCAGAAGTGCTGTTAGCATGTAACAGCTTGGGTCTGAAGTAGAGCCCTCCGTGAACTGGATGTCATATTGAGCCACGCCAAGAGTCCGGTATTGTTGTAGCTGAGCAGTTAAAAAATAAACTGATAGGTTGCAGCCCAAGGATACTATCACTAGGAAGCTGGCATCCTCTTGAAGCCCGGCGAGCTGTCAGATCTACTTTTTCTGATACGTTCTATCACTTGTTGCAGAGTCTAGTTCACCGAGCTAGAAGTCCCACTTGGGGGTACATGATCTACGCGCTTTTCCGGAGTCAGGGAGCCCCCTACAATGTGCAACTATCATGCGAGCTAGCCATACCTGTGCGGGACATTCTTCCTGGGCCTTCCCGTTCCTGTTCACTAACTGACAGAATTTCCTTTGATTTTTTTATGAGCGCAAACCTGAAGAGGTCCAATCAACCTTTATCTGTCTCTCTCTTTTCTGCCTCCAACATAGCTCTTTTGTATCGTGTGTGTAATTCTTTTGCCTTTTGTATTGTGAGGCATCATCAGGGGTTTTAATTAACGATCTTATCTCCTTCCTTGAAAGGGACCCTTTACTCTACAGGGTTTTGGAAATCCAGTTATGTACTTGTTTGGGGGTTATTGTTATCTAGCTTCCTTTGACAACCCCACGAGTGCATACACTTGTTATCAGCTGCTTCTGCATTTTTCCCAGGATATTTATTATGTGTGAGCACAACGATAAACTGAATATTAGATGTGTGGTTGGGCACAATAACTTACAATAATAAGCTGTTCTCCTATAAATAATGCATTGGCATTTCTGCCATTACTAGGCGCTTCAAATAACCGATGCTACAATTATCCATTTTAATAGTACCTACCTTGGTATTCATGATGATCTGAATCGTGTCTGAGTCCCATTGTTTTTTATTTCATTGCAAACAAACAAATGCATGTTGTAGGCAGCCAGCTGACCAGCTGTTGTAGTAGTCAAGCTTGTTCTTGACGGTGGTGTTAACCGTGGGGATGGCAGATTGGAAGGGGGTTTATATGAGCACAGGCAGGATTGTACTTGGTGGAGCTTGTGGGCGTATTAGGCAATCCATCTCCACTTCCCTTATGTAGTTCAAATCCCCATAAATCCAGGGGGCCTGGCAAGAACCCCCATTCTACTCACTCATAGAGTTGAAGGCGAACATTTGAATTTTTCAGTGTTCGTAATTTAGTGCCAGAGGTGGTGGATGAAATAAAGGACATGAGCTTCATGCAGAAGTTGAATTTTACACCCAGATATCTTGGAAATAGAAAGAGAGAAATTGTGACAGGAGCAAAGCAGATAATCACGAAGTCTGTGAAGAGTTGAGCATGAGAGTGGATGGTAGTTGCGCATAAGAGTGGATGGTAGTTGCGCATGAGAGTGGATGGTAGTTGCGCATAAGAGTGGATGGTAGTTGCGCATGAGAGTGGATGGTAGTTGCGCATGAGAGTGGATGGTAGTTGCGCATGAGAGTGGATAGTAGTTGCGCATGAGAGTGGATGGTAGTTGCGCATGAGAGTGGATGGTTAAAGAGTGTCAGATGTCTGTGAGGCAATCATGGATTCTAAATTGGAAGCAAGAGTTGAAAGATGAAAATGTGTGTGTGTCATTGACCCTGTTCTAATAGTAATGCTGAAGGAGGACATACTGCTGAGAAAAGTTTTTTTTAAAGGAGAGGGTACAAGACTAAGTCATGGTGGTAAAACACTAACCACGCCACAGACGACAAGTGTGAATGTGCATCAGGACACATACAATGTGAGGCTGAAAAAGTGTGACTAGAACTAACTGAGAGCGATACTGGTAAGTCCCAGGGATGCTGGCTTGTTTAGTATGGTGGGACAGTAGACGTTACCAAATTCTGCAGAGTTCTCAAGAAGGATAGTTTGGAGAGAACCTGATGAAACTCATGGGGTGAATCGATTAGGTGAGGTTGGGTTATACTGATTGAGCCTCTGAACAATACGAACTGAATCTGCAAGTCTGCGGAATCTGCTTTTCTCTGATGTGAACTCCATTACCACCGATCTCTAAATCAAGCTGCAAGTGTACTCTAAAGTCTGACTTGTGTTTGAGTGACCATGGCTAGATTTGTCTCAGTGGGTTATTTAAACTTCCCATATAGAAAACATTAAACCGTCAGACCAACCAACCTGAAACCTGTAGTTTTGAAAGGCTTTAGGAAGTCTTGTTGTCGGTGAATGCTGTTCTTTCAGTTGGAAACATTATGAGAAGGACCAAGAAACTGAGCAAGGTCAGCCCAGTAAGGTCAAAGTCAAAGGCTGTTTTCAGCGAGGTCTCCATGAGGTGACATGGGCTTTGAGGAGATGTCAGTGAACACCCTTTGAAGAGATTGAAAAGATCATTTAAGTGGGGCAAGAATGAAACTATTTATACATGGATTTTCTTAGGAGTCTTTAAGGCAGGCAGGCAGGAGGCACGGCTTCCATTGGTACATCAGGTGCAGTGGCACCGGGGTCCAGAGGCTTGATGCCCCCTCCAAATCCTGATTATTGCTGTATTTTACAATTCAAACAGTAGCCAGAAGGCCTGTTTCCTTCCTTGCACTAGGGCCAATGACACACTGACTGCATCACTGAAGGCAGGTCAAAGTGACTCCAGTCCCCTTAGATAAAGTTGTTGGGAAGTTTTTCTCCACCTGAAAGAATCATAGAAAGCCAAACTGCAGCCCCTCAGTCCATGTTCCAGCTATTTGAAGTTCCTCAAAATGGACAGAAGGCTTCCGCTGGTAAAGGACCTTCACAGATTCTAGGCATCTTAGAGGTGCACTGAGAGGATCCACCAATTCATTGGAAAGCAGCTCTCCCACCTCATCTGGTGCAGATTCCCAAAGTCTCTAACGTCATCTTGGGAAAGCAACGGTCACATGGGTATCTTTCCAGCTGGTCAGTAGCTGCTTATGGAACAGGACATGCTCAATACTATCTTTCAAGCTTCCAGGAGATGCCCAACAGGCAACTAACTATCCACGGTTCTACAAAACAATCCTTGAATAATGAACAAATATGGGAACAAACATTCTAGTTTTCTCAGAGAGGTAGATCATGATGTATCTTGAAACAGTTAGGGAAGCCTTTCACTCTTCTCCTCTGCAAGTTCGTGTGTCCACTAAAGTATGCTGAACAGGGGCTCCTTAAGGCTACAACATATTTGCTGTATGTGGATATCCCTACACTAGTACCTTAAAGAGCTCTATTACTGGTTGGATCAAGTTAGCTTTTTTATATCGAAACTTAGTTCCCAGCTGGATAAATTGTGAACGCCAGAGACTGGCTCACCCCCTCATTTCACCAACGTTCTGGGTTGGAATACATCAATTGGAACAGGTAACTGATCCAGGTGATCATGTGTTTGCCAAAAGAAAACAGAGGTGCTAGATGCAACGTTCAAATACAAACAGTAATTTACAAAAGACTGGGCAAGATGTTGCTTACAAACCAGAGCAACAGCAGGAACAAATGGCAGCATTTGTCAGTAAGGTCTCACCCAAACAGGCCACAAGATGTAGTCCCAAATGCTCAGTTTTCCATTCAGAGAGTTTTGTGGCAAGACTAGTGAACCCAGAGAGTCCTTGTTTACAAACTCATGCAGTGGAGCTCAGGAAGCGCGTGTTTATTTAAACAAAAAACAATTACGACATACTGAGCCTCCAACACTTAACTATTCAGCCCAATGACTACAGAGAACTACAATGCAGATAAACCTGCTAACAGTTCCCTATTTCATCACTTTGAGATGTGGGCTTTTGCTGCAGCTTTTCCAACGTGAATATTTTCTTCAACCTTAGCCAGTAATGGTCTCATTTAAAGATGGAAAGTAACAGGACAGCTAAGAAAATGTCAGTTGGCCCGTGTGTCTCATTTCTAGGTCAAGGTATGTTGGCGATTCTGATGTCAGAGCTACTGAGGGGATAGTCATGAGGGAAAACCCCTTACTGTAGACAAGCCACCATTGTGCTTAGTGTTGAAAGTGTTGAAAGTCCTGTCCTGTTTAAAGGGGCCATTTAAACACCATCTCCACTGGCTTCTGTTCCTTTTCAGCACCGATGCTTTGGAGAGCTTGGCCACAGAAATTGAAAAAAATTGCTGCTGAGAGGTCTACCATGCTGCCATAGTACGTCAAACTTCCCATCATTGTTTGTTTTCTTACTGATCCAGTGGGAATCTCTGGATGTGGCAGGACGTCTGGGCCTGGGCAGGTGGAAGCAATGCCTCTGATACCCACGTCATTTAGGGGCACGAGCATCATACTCTAAAGGCTCCCTTAAATTCCAAATAAGTTCTTCAGGTAAAATTGAACCAACACACAGCTGACGAAGGTCCCTTTTGAGCTGCATAAACCACGGAATTGGACAGTTTCTAATACATGAAAGATTCACACATGCAGTCCCTGTGTTCTTAATCTTGCTTTAGTTACTCTTGAGAGATCTTCAGGCCTTTCCCAGGGGTAGACAATGGAGCCCTTGGAACTAGGGCCCATATTTATACTTTTACACACAAAACTGCGTTAGCGCAGTTTTGCATGTAAAAGTATAGCTCCGGCCAGAATCATTCCTGGGCCCCAACCGGGCACCATATTTATGGAATGGCGCTAGCCGGCGCTAATGCCCTGTTAGCGCCATTGTAAATTACGCTAAATGGGTAGGGGAGGCGTAGGGGGAACCGGAGGTTGTGTGCCGAATAATGGCGCTACACTGTTTAGAGGCAAACAATTCCTCTAGGCAGTGTAACGCCATTTCCTGGCGCACAACCCCCATGGACATGTCTTAATAAAGAGAGGAGCCATGCCCACCACCCCTATGGCCATGCCTGGGCATGGCCATTGGGGTCAGCACCATGCAGGGGGCATCAAGTCACGGCCTCCAAGCGGGCTTAAAATAAAAAATAAAAATATTCACCGGGACTTACCTGGTATGGGTCCCCCATCCTGTGGTGTCCCTCTGGAGTCGGTAGGGGTGTCCTTGGGGATGGGGAAGGGCATATGTGGGCTCTTTCCATGTTCTCTGACCATGGAAAAAGGCCCACAGGTCCCCTAATGCCTGCCCTGACCCAGGCGTTAAGTAATGGCACTAAGCAAGCTTAGCGCCATTATTTAAGGCCCCCGTCCCTCGTGCTAGATTTTAGCACAGGGGATAAATATGGTGCTAAGGCCATATCATAATTTTCCATACGGGAACACCTACCTTGCATCTCATTGATGCAAGGTAGGTTTTCAAGTTCAGAAAATAACGTTAACTCCATAACTTTGGAGCGAGACATGCCTAGCGCCAAAGTATAAATATGGAGTTAAGATTGCACTGAATTAGCGTAAAAAAATGACACTAATTCAGAGCAAACAGAGTATAAATATGGCCCATGGTTGTGCAAGAGCTGTCACTTTCTCCAGAATTAGGAGTAGTCTCCCATCCTCCTGCAAGAAAGAGGGCCTAATAAGAGATCTTCTCCGGTTCCTAGGTACTCCTTTCCCTGGAAGTCCCCTGGTTCTTCCTGGATCTCTACTTACCTATAAGAAAGAAGGGCATTATGAGAGCATGTCCTGTCAGGATCCTAACTTCTTCTCTACTCACACTCCTTTGCTTTATATATATAGTGGGAACCTTTCAATAGTCCTCCTCTAGCTCCACGCCTCTATGGGAATGGACCTGATTCTACTCAGGGAACGTCTTCTCTTCTCTGTGGCTGGGTTGAATTTTTAAAGTGTTTACTGTCCGCCCCTTATAATAGAAAGTCCCACACATTCTTTGCCCAGGCAGAAGGTAGCATTGTACGAGGCCCATGATAGCTTCTTATAAATTTATTTGCCCTTGTAACCCATGACCTTTCCCCTTGAGGGTAAATCGCTATCTTGTAGGGAATTCTATGAAGGCCTGCCCTCTAAACATTCTCTCTGCAGTCCCGCTTATGGGAGTTGACCTGAATGAACAAGTTCATCCCTTGGCTTGAGACAGCTGAGGAGTGTAAAAAGACACAGTGTACAATTTTTTGGGCCCAGTGAGTGGACCCCCTCGACCACTCAAAGTGCAGTTCATTCCCATAAAGTCAGATTACCCATAAATATTTTACAGCTCCCTGGTCGCAGTGTAAGACCGCAGCTGCTCCTGTTCCAGTGCTTGTGTGGCAGAGGAGGGCACCACTCTATATTCTTTAGTTTCTTTACAGCAACTTCGCTCTCCACAGGTCTCCACAGTGTTCTAAGGGCCAGAATTCTTAAAGCATTACTCCCACACATACTGAGCCCCTTATTTTATACTTTTGTATTACCCCAAAATGCAGCTATATTAGATAAGTTGTTTTAAGACGATAATTCTAAATCTCTATCCAGGGAACTTACTCGGTATGGCTGGAGACCCTGTGTTTGCTTCAGTGACAGATAATGCACCATAGACATCAACTGCTCCATCTTAGCCCCCCACACCCAAGTCCATATCCCCATAGGGTGCCCCCAAAACACTTAAGCATAGAAGATTGACTGCCTGAACAAAATACATTTCTCAAATTTGTAGGAATAGAAAAATATATAAAGTTTTCATTGGGCCTCAGTGGCTGTTCCCAGGGTGGTAGGACTGAGTAAGCATCTTACTCACCATAATCATGAGCCTCTCAAAGAAGAGGGTCTATTGAACATTAAGAAAGATGCGCATGTCACCAACCCTCATGAGAATAACCCTAAATTCCTCTAAATAGCACCTAACTGAGATCCAGGAGGAACGTCGAGGAAACACCTTCAAATCACCTCTTTAGTACCACTTTACTTCTTACGGGAGGAACTCCCCAGATCTGCACTCCAGATGTGACCAGTTGGACCACCTTCCCCGTATAGGCACAACATTCTGGAGCTGTCATGAACCCCACCATAGGAATGATCAAATGTATTAGAAAGATTCTTTGCTGATAATACATACCCTCATAAAACATCAACATGGGTCATCCATCGGAATACGGTAAACCATCTGAGAGCCCCGATATTTAACCAGGGATACTTTTTCTATCCGGTTCCTATTACCAAATTATTCATATTTTGACTTATGGCAAATATCATGACGTTGATTTTAAAATATTTATTGATGGTTGACGTCTTTTATATACTCACATAGTTGGTCTGATCAATTAGAGTCACTTCGTCAGCATTCATTAATTTGGGGACTCATCTACATCTCCAATAATGAGCATAAATACATTCCTGCTAGGCCCAGATAGTGGGAAATCCTAAGTAAAAATGGTAAAACGTTTGGGACTCAAATGGTACCCTGCCTTAAGGCACTTTTAATACTTATTTTGTTAGACAGTCCCTTTGTTCCCAGTTGTACAGTCAACTAAGAACTACAATACAATATATTAATTGAGATCATAAGTCCTATTGACATTTTTAGTACACTCATCCTTTCTCAGAGTAGCCTCATGGAGACTTTATCAAATGCATTTGTCAGGTGTGTGAAGGCTACACATACATTGCTCCAATGATCCCACCAATATTTCCCTAAAAAATGATAGAAGATTATAGAACATAAAAAGCTGATGCGTATAGCGATTAGATTGGCAAACAATTGACAAATAGCAGGATGACTAAAAAGGACTTAGGTTGTGCTCTCTGAAAAGTAAATCCTGCTGGTTTTGTGACGATGGACTGATTTGGCTTACCAGATATAGGTGCAGGATTATGCTTATTTCATACTATTTTTAAGACCCTTTGAGATGCACTGCCATAAGGCTTTTATAGACTTCTTAGGCGAAAGTTGGCTATTCTCCCCAAAGATAAGGGTGCTGCGCTGGGATTCTCTTTTAAGAAGAAGGGACTCATAGAGGAGACTGTAATCTGCAGGGGCCTTCATGAAGGAGGCGATTAATCGACCATTGTTATTAGAATATCGCCTCTATTCGGGCTGCCACCATATAATTCAAGATCCATTACATACCTGATGGTTTGTTCTGTGTGTCTCTTCTTGGGGCACTACTGAGAGCTGGCCTTAGTTGTATCCCCCCGTAATTAAGGTGAAGCAGGGTATCCCCCGTGCTGAAGAGTTTAACTCACGATCCGTGTTAGACTGGCTTGAATGATTACTTTCAGCCCTGGCACCCGCTCCCCCTTCTCTGCAGAGTTAATGGGAAACTCTGAATGTAGGCCAAGATGAAGACATTTTGTGGGTACAGACTCAAAAAGTGGGCTAACCATCGAGAAGACAACTTAGGTGGGCATGACGATGCACTGGGGAGCATAATGTCAACGGGCCTCAGATGCAAGGTGGGGTGTGTGCAGTGTTGGACTGTCTTTTTGGGCAGTTTGGTGCTGTCAGGTGGGCCAGCTTGCAAGGGTAAGTGTGTAGGCTGTTTTTATTTTTGGTCCCATCAATGACCAAGGGACCATATAAAATGTCCAACAAACAGGCCCTTTCAAGCTGGCCCACCTGCCAGACTGGTTAAAAAACCAGTCCAACACCGGCTGCATGTGAGGTGTGCTGCATGTGAGGTGTGGGGCTCTAAAGGGGCACTCCGAAAACTCCACCCCCGGCACTCAAATACTTCCCAGCATCCACCTTCACATCTTCACCCCTTCAGTCTTTTGTTAATTCATTCATTCATCTTCACACTCACATCCACGCTCAAATTACAAGAGGGCGAATTTGTATACCAAAGTGTTTCTGGAAAACACACTTGCTTCCTTGTTAGTTTAAGCATCTTTGCTAAATTTCGGTGTTCTTAGTCCATTGCCAGGTTCTTATTGGCTGACTCTAAAAACAAAACTATTATGCCTTTATAATTAGTTACGCAGGCTTCCTGCAAACGCCAGGGTTATCACGGTCCAAGGCCCTAGTAAATATAAAGAACACTTCGGTCTGACCCTCTTTGCCAGTCTCATCAAACCACTGCACAATTCTTCAGTTTTTCAAATACGATGTAATTGCACCTGTCATTTCTCATGAGATGTCCGCCTGAACATTAAATTCGTCAGTGCTGTAGAACCGTCTGCAAAAATTCGCACCATAATATTTAAATTGACTCTGAATGACCAAGCTCTTACTACTAGCTAAGAACTCGCTTCTCTGTTCTTTTATACTTAATTTTAAAGTGCCACTCACCCCGTCCCAGGGCACACTTTTCTTATTCTTTGTGGTCGGTTCATCTTCTGGGTCCGGCTGCGCCATCGGACCCGAAAGTTAGGAGGTCTCTCGGGCATGTTATCAACCAACCACGTCCGTAGGTGGGTGATAGACGACTGGTAACATTATTTTGCATAACTAATTAAACACTTCTGCAGTCTTAACAAGCATTGGCAAAGCATGGCTAAAAGTGGCGTCGAGCAGAGTCGCATCGAGTGTCGTAAAGTGGAATGACGAAGCGTGGAATACAGTGTTGTAGAGTGGAGTGGCAGAGAGTGTTGTGTATTGGAGTGGCATAGTGTGGAGTTGCTTGGAGTGGCGTAGAGTTAACTGGTGTAGAATGCATTGGCATGAGTGCTGCAGGGTATAATAATATATAGTGCAGTGTCATTGAGTGCAGTGGCACTGAATTCAAGGGCATACAATGCAGCGTTGTAGTATGCAGTTTCATAGATTACAGTGGTGCATAGTAGAGGGCAGTGGTGCAGAGTGGAGTGGCGAAGAGTCGAATGACGTGGAGTGGCCCAGAGTAGAGTGGCACCGAGTGCAGTGGCGTAGAGTGCAGTCAGTTAGAGTGGCTTATAGTTGTGCATAGTCGAGTGGAGTGGCATAGAGTTTAATGATGCAGTGGGCAGTCATGCAGAATATATTTGAGTGCCATAGAGCCCAGTGGCATTGAGGGCAGAGTACAGTTGAAAAGCATAGAGTGGTGCAGAGTAGAATAGCATAGAGTGGTGCAGAGTAGAGTATAGTGCCGTAGAGTGCAGTGGCATAGAGTGCTGTGGTGTAGAGTGGAGTAGCATAGAGTGGAGCAGTGCAGAGTAGAGTTCAGGGGTAGAGAGTGCAGTTTTGCAGAGTAGAGTGTCAGAGTGCAGTGGAGTAGAATGGCATTGAGAGCAGTGGCATAGAGTACAGTGATGCAGAGCAGAGTGCAGTGGCGTAGAATGTAGTGACATAGAGTGCAGTTGTGTAGAGGCTGGTACCAATGTCCAGGGGTTTTTACATACCCTTTGATGCACATTGGCTGTTCAAAACCTTGAAAGATGCGTTATTTGGCATACCACTTGTATCTTGCCGCTAATTAATGTTTTCAGTGGGAGATTTTCTCTTAGTAATGGACAGGGAAAAAGCTGTTCTGATGATCCTTTGCCTCCAGGTTTTTGGATTTTATATGCATAGTGTACTTTTACCTCTGGAAGTGCATGTGCAATCTAACATGCAGATTTGTATTGCTTGTGTTTTAGGGGTGGTTAACTGAATAGCGGTTTAGATTACACTGTTAATTTATATTTAAATATTTGTTCTGATGGAAGCGTCTGAAGGTCATGTACCACTGTGGTGCTAAGATCCCTTTGGTTGTTCCCAGCCTCTAATCGGGCAGACGTATGCACTGCTGCTTTGAGTGGGACCAATCTGGATATGGGAAATCCAAATAGGACTGTATTACAGTACTCAAACCTGTTCAGAACCAAGGCCTGTACTATGTGTTTTTAGTAATTTTGGGTGTTGATGGTATTGAACTCGCTTTTCAATGTTCATGATATGATCAACTAGGTGTAGCTCACTCTCAAGGATGAAGCCCAGTGATTTGGCTTTGTTGACTGCGTTTGTTGAACTTCCTAGAGAACTCAAGTTTGTAAGCCAGCTTTGTGTCAAACAGGTGTTATCCAATGGCAAGATCTGCAGGGATTCAGTCTTATCTGAGTTTAGTTTGTACTGCGCCATCCAGATTTTGATTTGGTCTCTACGTAGTTTGCAACAAAGAATACATCCCACCAAAGATTGATTCTGAGGTACAGATGTTTGTCAAGCAGATCCTCTTGAAGGTTCATGTACAGGTTGAACAGTAGAGGTCTGAAGATAGGCAATTGTGGAACTCCACAAAGACCAGGGTAGTGAGGGTCGCTGTGGTTATCTTAATACGTTTCCATTTCTCTATTTGTGAGATTTGTTGAACCATTTCAGTAGCATACCATCAACTGCCAGTATTGTCTGCAGGGTGTGCTAGAGACTGGTCAAAAGAAGGTAGAAAATGAGAAGATTGAGGAGCTGTTTTGCTGCCACCGAGAAGCTAACATGTGCTTTGCATAGTGACACTTTTTTGAGGGTTGTATGATGAAACAACACATGCGCCAACCACGCATGCCTGAACAATGCGGTTGGAACAACAACTGCATTGTTACCACAAATGCCTTTACCACGCATGCCTTTGCAACGATTTTTCATTGTAAAGGCATGCCTAGTAAAGGCATGTGTGGAACAGAACGTGTGATTGTAGCATGCCACCCCCACCCAAAAAACACAACTACCCCGACTCCCCCACCCCAAAAATGCCAACGCCCCTAAAAACAAAAGTACCCCAACACCCCCCACCCACCCTAAGCCCAAAAACCTTGCCCAACCCCCACCCCCCTAAAAACAACGGCCCTCCCACCCACCCTTAAATCAAAACTTCTTCGACCCCATCCCACCCCTAAAAAAAGAAAAAACCTACCTGACCCCCAAACCTAAAAACAAAACTACCCTGACCCTCCCACCCCCATCCCTGACGACAAAACCAAACCGACCCCCCACCCGCCCCTAAAAGCAAAACTACCCAGACTCCCCCACCGCGCCCCTAAAAAGAAAACTACCCCAATACCCCCACCCACCCTGAACCCTAAAACCTTCCCTGATTCCCCCAACCACCCTAAAAACTACAGACCCCCACCCCAAAAGTAAAACTACCCCTAACAAAACTACCCCCGCCCTAAAAATCAAACTACCCCAACCTCCCACCCCTGCCCTAAAAAACAAACTACCCCGACCCCTCATCCCTAAAAACAACTACCCCAATACCCCCACCCACCCTGAGCCCTAATACCTACACTGACCCCACCCCCCAAAAAACTACCCGTCCCTAAAAACTAAATTACCCCTACCCCCACCCCGCCCTAAAAACCAAACTACCCTGACCCTCCGCAAATAAAGACAAAATTACCCCACCCCTTAAAAAAATAAAAATAAGCCAACCTCCCCCCACCCCCAAAAACTACCCCAAACACTGCTTCAGCCCCACTTACCTGAATGCATCCTCTCCCGATGCATTCTCCCTTTTTCTCTGCCTTAACCACGCATGGGCGTTGTTCAGTACATGCGTGGTTAAGGCAGAGAAAAAGGGAGTCATTGTTAACGCAAGGGTCATTCTGCTTGCATTAACAACATAATCGTTGTTCCAGGGTCATTGTTCCAGATCTTTCCCTTTTTTGAGTCCTATTGGATTCATATAAAAAGACTAGGTAATCCATTGAGTGAATTGCAGTAAAGCATAGGATATCATTCTCACAAAGGGTGTTGTAAGATTTTTGAACGAGGGAAATACAGCACACTAGTGCAGAAGTGCAATAGCTGGATGTGATAAAAGCATGATAGTGGTCACTGTGATATTACTGTGCAACTGATCATTTAACCATTTAGATGTTGAGAATAGTTTGATTCAGGAAAGAGGCACAGTACCATCTGACAACCCAATGGGGTTCTAATGTGTTGTGACAAGGGGCCAATGGTAAAATGCAGTAAGAGTAAAAGATGGAACAATGATGGTGTTGGCCTTAAGACTACGGCTTTGAATTTGATCGTGTTTGTGACTGGCAGTAATTGCACAGCCGATGCTACATGTGCATCTTACTTTAATTTATGGGAACATGATGCCAGACACACTGGAGAGTGTGAACCTGCTGCAATAGGTGGATGACATTGGCTAGGTTCACTGGATTTAGTGTTTCCACTGGATTATAAAACATATGTTTGACATTTTATGCAAATAAAATGATTCTTGTACTATGATTGTTTTGTTTATGTTGTGTAAGGTCCCCACAAATTATCTGTGTAATTTCACAACCTTAAGGAAGTCCCGGAGTAGGAACTAAATCTGTTGGCTGATTTGATTTATGTGATGCTTTTACCTTAACATATTTTAGACTAAAGTATGGTTAATGAAGTACCTCTATGGAGTGAGCGTTACAGTGACTGCAAATCCATTTCAACACTTTGGAAACATTTGATCCATGTAACACTAATTGAGTGTCTCTCCCAAGCTGGAAATAGTCATTAAGTCAAGTGCATTGGCAGCTGTTTCGGGGAGAAGAGTACTGTTGAACTCAATAGAATACTTAGGGGTTGTGATATTATAATATGATATCACTATTACTTTCCATAAACCGGGACCAGACCTTTCTTCCTAGGTACATTCATAGAATACCCAGGTGCAGCCTTGCATATACTGGTTTAGCTTCATATGCCAATTGCAGCCTTTTATATTTAGTTTCAGATGTTGCTGCATATATTGCTTCATAGACCAGCCTCATATATCCAGGTTTAGCCTCAAACAGTCAGGTATGCTTCAATATGCCTCTGTATGGCAACATAGGTCCTTGAATAAATTTAAATGTCACTTTATGCCCACCCAGTATAGTCTCTTTGGGGCCTTCTCCCCACCACGCTGTCCAAGGAGCCTTATCTTGTAAAGAGCTCCTGTTAGTTCTGGTGGCAGTGCTGAGCAGTGCATTGGGCAGTGCAGTGTAGATTCTCCATCTACCATCACCCTGTACTGTTTCTCTGTTGTTAATGTTACCTATGAATCTGGGGGTCTTCCCTGTGTCTACCATAGATGGGTAGGAAATAGAGGTATAGGAATGTCAATGCACATTAGAAGAGGACACCTCAGCAGTAGCCTTCCTCTACCTCTGCTTAGGCTATGCTCAGAATGTCTGCTACTGCCTCCTGCCACAATCCAGGACTTGAGGCACAAACACCACCACAGAAAGCTCTAGTCATGTTCTGTATCATTTCATACTGGCAGTACAGGCTATTTCACCTGCAGGCTTTCCTGAAGCACTGCAGAGTGAAGAAACAGAAATATTGGGAAAGGTAAGATTGGAGGGTAAAGAAGAGAAAAGTGATGGGAGCTCCCATGCATTGTCTCACACTAGCCTCTCATCAGCTGTCAATATGCTTCTAATGGAATATCTATTTATATGAGTACAGCTGGTGCTCAGGGGCATTTTGGTGCTAGAGCCAAAGAAAGGCAACGGGAAAAGGATTTAACATGTTGGGTGGACAAAATAGTTTCCAACTATTTGTTAAATAGGCCGCTAATCGAGGTCAGGTATAAATCCGGTAGGAAGACATTCCAGAACCTGGAACCAAATATCCTAGAACATTCTGCCTTCACTGGTTTCCGTGTTATAAAATAGGATACTGAGAAGGAAAATGGAGTCAGAGTGCCAGATTATGGATAGTAGGTGAGGCATCAACCAATCGAAGTGCAGTTTTGGACCAGTGTGATAGTAGACCATTTGCAACACACATAGCACCTTAAAGCAGTTGCACTATTGGACCATGCGCCAATGCAGTGCACCACAAGCAGATGAGATTTGGTAGAACTTACAAAGTCCATAGATCAGCCGCAGGGCTATGTTTAGAATAATTTGCAACTTATTGATCAGTCTCGCCAGCAAAGCAAGGTACAAGTTGTTACTGTAGTCAAGGTGGGACAAAATCAAGGAACCAAATGGTAGAATCTTATTCACGGTACTGTTAGTGTAGCAGGAGGTCCAGAGCTTCTCAATCTGATGTTCAAATCTTAATCTAGATCAGCGATTCTTGAATTTTTCAGCAAGGATGGGAAGACAACATAGTATAGAAAACCATGCAGTGTTCGACCAGAATGACAGGTCCCCTCTAGTGAACTAGTGCTCTGTTTTGTCACCATTAATTTTGAGAAAGTTCAAAGACATTGAGCTGTGCATGGCAGTCAAACAGCCTCTCAGTACACAGGTTGTGATCTTATACAACTTGTTCAACCTTAGGAGTAGATACGTATGGTTTCCATAGTATCAAACCTAGAACTCAAATTTCCAAATGAGCTCCCCAGGGGTCTGTTCAGAGATCAGTCGCAGATGGGAGAAAGCCAAATTCAGAAGAATACCTCAGCTGACTTGCCTTTCCTTTGACCAGAATGGAGGCCACAACACCACCAGAAAGCATCCAGAGAGAAAGGAAGTGAACCAGCTTTAAGCATGCTCTGTAAGTCCAATATTGGCCAAACAGTCAATTGGAATGGGTTGAATTACCATATTCAAGGCTATAAAGATGTACAGCAACAGCGTGTCTGCTGCATATTGAGCTGTTTGGCCAGTTAGAGATCATCTAGTGCCACAATCAGCAGTTCGGAGCACCGGTGGTCAACCATTTTACCAGTCATTTCTCTATCATAGAATAATAAGCATGTTGTTCAGGGTATCTGTCTCTATGGCAGTCTTCTTCAGTAAGGGTGTGATCACATCTTTGTTATAAAGGTCAAAGACCATACCACACATGGACAATTCATTAATAGCATTCAACAGAAGAGGAGCCAAGGCAGGAGTCAACATTTAGAGAAAGGCATTTGGAACCGGCCGGATGGTGAACCTTCTAAGCCCACCAATGGCACCAACCATGTTGTCTAGAAAAATTGGTGGGAGAGTGGAAGTCTTGTCCACACACTGAATGGATGGCAACAAAGAGATGGCAACCTTAATTTCGTTGTAGATATCGCTGCATTTGTTGGCCATAAAGCCAAGCCTTCACAAAGCAAGAAGGCTGGGGAAATAAAGGTGGTACAGCAGTGAGTGGAGGAGAAAGACTCAACATAATAATGTAGATGGCATAATAAGGTTTGCATTATAGAACTTGGCCGCTTTAGCTGCAAACCTGACAAATTTGGATTGGTTACATTTTATCAAACCCTATGCAGTACTTTGCATACAAGAAACATGGCTGCTAGAAACTGTTTTTATGATGGTTGTGCGACCTATTTCACTCCTACCATATCGGGATCCATTGGTAGTGCTAAGGGAGGCCTAATTATAAAAGTCTCCCTTAAGTTTGCTGGTCAGGTTATGTGGACAAACTTGGACTCTTCTTATTATCAAATACTGCTTATAAAGTGCCAGACAGAATATATTGTATTGGTTAACGTTTATGATAATATGTTCGATGCCAGCAAATCTGCTGTAACTAAAGCATTGCACGAGGACATTGAGCGAAGTTTGAGTAGCTTAAATGCCACCTATGTAACCATATGGTTGGGGGATTTTAATGTGAAATATTGTTGTTTTTCATCCGCAATACCCTGTGGTTTGTTGAGCACTGATTAGGATTTGATCAGGCACTTTGAACACAGTCCTTATTGTGACAAACTCAATCTGTTTTTGATGAGATATAGTTTGATGTTTGCTTTTGACTCTCTAAACAGTAGTTCAGCTATCACCCCATCTTTGTGGGACCTGGCTGTTTTAGTTTAATTGACTTCATTTCAGTCTCACACAATTTTAGGACATAGATTGGAGAGTATGTGTTATAGATTATCCTCTGAGTGATTAGAGGCTTATTGCTAGCAGTAATACCTTTTTCCAAAGGTTAAGGTGATGACCCTTACACTACCGCTTGCACATACAATTAATAAAGGGATCATTCTGAGCTGGGTTAGAGTTGACAATATTTTTCTATCGAACCTAATGGATTCAACTTATCCTGATTTCTTGATATGTCTTGACGAGATCAAGGGGAAGAGGGTGTGGCAATAATTAACAGCTTTGACAGTATCTATGGGAAAGCCAAGGAAATGCTTACTGTTTCAAATAGTACTCGCATCATTAAACAAGTGAGATGGTTTGATTCTAACAGTGCCAAGGCCCACAATTAGCTACTGCCAACACTTAAACAGGGCCAGGAGACTCAGAGCGGGTGCACATCTGTAGAAAGATGTACAAGGAGTCTGTACTGGTCCAGAAAAAAGCAATCAGAGAGGAAGCCTATCATAGTTTAATTATGGCTAGTGAGCCTAAGGAGAATAAACTTTTCTGGCAAACAGTGAGTCTTAAGTACTTAGAGAAGTCTCACCAAACTGGGCTTGATACAGTGATGCTCCCAGAGGTTTGAGTTAGACACTTCACTCAACAATATTCAGGTCCAGCATATCGAGAGGGTCCTATTTGAATGGGAGACAAATAACAGTTGTAGCCCCTACAGCTCCTTTCCAGCATTTGTGTCTTAGAGACTAAACTGATAGGGGCCATTAACATATGCCCTGCAAGGAAAGCCCCCGGGCCAGATGAAATTCCAGTGAATCTTTCCATGGCAAACATACCCCTTTGGGCCACCCTCCTGACTAATATCCTCAAGGTCTCCCTAACTTTTGGCCCTCCCAAGGTTAGGAACCATGCGACAATTGTCTCTACCTTTAAAAAAAGCTCTAAGGGGAACCCACAATGTTATTGCCCCTTTTCATGAATAAATTCCACTGTTAAAATTATGGGGAAGATTTTGTTAGAAAAGGTGCAGCATGGCGAGTGACAACAAGGTGCTTTCTGAGCTCCAGTTTGATTTTTGCACTGACCTTGGGATGGTGGAGCAGTGGCCAAGGAAGGCAACATTTATCTAGCCATCATGGACTTGAGCTCGGCCTCCGACTGTGTCAAAAGGACCAAACTTTGGTCAATTATGATAGACTTAGTGGTAGAGCCCAGCATTGTAAATTTCTTTGGGAGCTCCATCTAGAGGTAACCAACACTGTGAGATTTGATCCAACTGGAGAAACAGCTGAAGTCATTAGGCTTGCCAGAGGTGTGCCTCAGGGCGGCGTTCTGAACCCCTTTCTTTTCTCATTGTATGTTAATGGTCTGGAGAAGCATTTGCTGGATTTTAAGGTTGGTTGCTCTAGGGTAGGTAACCATAGCATACCTGCTTTGATATCCGCTGACAATATGGTTTTAGTGGTCAGAACTGTGATCGGCTTGTAGTGGTTATTAGACCAGTTCTGTGCTTTAATGAGTAACCTGGACTTGGTTGTTAACCAAGCAAAAACATAATGTTTGTTTGATTCTGTGAAAAGAAATACAAGGTTTTCAGTATAAATTACACAGAAATAAGCAGGTTTTTTGGTATCCTTATTTAGGAATACCTTTTAGTGATAGAGTCAACTGGGATGCTCTGAAAGCTGGCAGGGCTGCCCCTCTAGGAAGAAGTATAGAGGCGGCTAGGCTTTGCGCCTAGATTGGGAAGCAGGTCAATCAAAGAATTAATAACAATCTATAAGGCCAAGTGCTGTCTAGGATTCTGTTCATGGAGATGGTGTATGGGGCATTTGCAACCACCCCAGGCTGGTGAGAGAGAGGGAATCAGCTGATTAAAAAGACTTTTAGTTGTACCCAAATCCACTAGTAACTATATATGTCACACCAAGGTTGGGTAAGGGTACATAAATGATGTTGTGAAGCTACAATCACTTTTGCTATGGTTAAAGTTATAAACTAAGGAAAAAACTCCACTGAATCAATCAATACTACCCTATTGTCTTAAACTGGACAAGGGCCTAAAACACCCTGGATTTATTACATATACAAAATCTGCAATGGGTTGGACCTAAGTGATTTGTTCGAGAATCCGGGTACTTTTTCTCTTAGATTCTCTAAACCACAGAGCAAATTGTTTTCACCTAAATGCATGGAAGAAATAATGTGCAAAAATGCTGGTAGAACCACCGTTCTTGCCCATGCTCAAGTTTGTACATGTCTTGGTATCAGGCCTTATTTAATTTCGGTTAATGCACACCATATTTTTCTGTTAACTGGGCTAAGGCTGAACACTACACTTCCTTGTTGCATTCCCCACACAAGGCATGCATGCATGCTGCCAATATACCTCCTTGGACATGCGAGAGACATTCTCCACAAAGCGCGCTGCACTTTATTCTCTTCTGCAAGTATTATTCCCCCCAGAGGGAGGGAGTGAGTTTTAAAACAAACTAATTTTAGACAATTCCGGGCTAATATGACATTTTTACAGTCAGTGCCAACAGTGAGGATATTTATGAATTATTATTTAACTATGCAAGTTTTATGATCTGTGTATTTTATAAGGATTGTATGCATACTGTGTAATGTGTTATGCATGATTTTATTTTGTTTCTTATATTGTCATTGGATGACCAAATAAAGAAAATATTGACTCAACAGATTTAGGAAAAGTCCATGCTGGATTTTATGAGGACAATGGATGTGATGAGATAGTAAGATTTGGCAGCATGCAATAATAGCTTAAACTATCTGAGTTGGTAGTCCTACTGGATGTGCAGCTCAGGAGCACATTCCTGCATTGTCTCTCTGCCTGCCTGGTTGCCAGGCGGATCTTTTTGGAGATTATTGACTAGTGGAGAGACAATTGATAAGAACTACGTGCAATACACATTGCTCATAAAATGCTCTATTTCTTTTCTATCACTGGCACTTCCCCTACAATCCCTCCACAACATATTCTTGAACAATCATGATAGAATGACACCTACCTATATGAAAAGGGTTAGGCAAGTGTGAGTGTGGTACCGTTTGTGATTTAGCTATCAAAAATGTACAGAAAAAAACAAGTCCAAATGATAGTCTATTATAACATAATTCAAAGGCAAATTGTAGGATGACCTATGTGCAGGACATTGTACAGTGCCCATGTGGACTATTAACTATCAACTCTGTGAACCAATGGTCAGACTATAGGTGAACGGTGATATTTATTTCTGAAATCAACCAACATAATGTATAATAGGGTAAGAAATTGAGCCGGATCGTTTTGTGAGGATTTGCCAACATGTCAATAAAGATTCGAAATTACTAGTAACCATACTGACTTTGATTTTGTCACTATAGTTTAGAATACACACAATCTTCGAATTATGAGATTTTCCTGCTAATGAGAATGATGAAAATGAGTATATATATTTGTTGCATTTGTTTATATCTTTTATAGACATGCCCATTTGAGACTTTATCATGGAACTCTTAGTGGACAGGTTAAGTATTAGATGCTGTGCACCACTATTCTAGCAATAGCTTTGATTAGAAAGAAAAGGCTAGGCCAATGTTATGAATCTAGGAATTTTTGCCTTGTATTTACAGTACAGTCCAACATAATGGTAGCATTAAGTAACTGCTGTGATAAGTGGTAGAGATTGATCAGATTAGCCAGTTAGAGTGGGAATGGCTAGATATAGTCATGGCTCTTGCTCGCTGCTATTGTGAACGCAAGTGCTTGCAAATAAACTAAGCATTGTTGTGGATCATTGGACCCTGAGCAAACTGAATGACTTGGAGAAACCATTACTCCTCCGTGCCTTTGTGATTTTAAAGGAAACTCTTTCTCAGTGGACTATGAAATAAACATATTTTTGTATTTTCGTGCCTACCCTCAGATATGCATCGGTTTATACAGATAGTGAAACTCTGTGATCATGACAGTTTAATGATCTTCTTTTAGGCAGCACTTTTGTTGATTTCACTTTTTTTTAACATATGGGCATCTCGTACATCTGCCCAAAAAAGACACATCTGCGGCTTGTACTGGTTAGAAACCTCGACCAAGATTTACAAAGTCTTTGCATCAGGCTTGCGTTATTTTTTAACAAAGACATGATGCAAAGTCTATTGATGAGATAAACAATTCAATGGAAATTGTGATTTGCGTTGAATTGTAATCCAAAAAACGCAATATAACTCAATGCGTTGCATTGTGTAATTTTGTGTCAAGGGGATAGTGCATGGGAGTTCCTGTGGAAACACCCAAGGCTTTTGATGCAAATCCATGACTATAAAGAATTGTAGATAGGTTTTGTGCAAACCTCCTGTGCCTTCCTGAGGCAGGTGTAACAAGGAGAAATGTTTTCCTGGGCAAAAACTATGCTAAAAACAACACAGACACCCTTGTGCAATGGACATGGATGCCAAAGGGTGCCAGTGCAGGGAGACTGCATAGCTGTGCCACATCTTAGGAGATATGGCACGGTTCTGCTCTCTCATTCACTAAATGTAGTGGAGCATCTTTACTTGCCGTGTTGCCATGTTGCATTGTGCGAACTCTTTGTAGCCTCTCATATCTTGTAAATCAGTTGTACGGTCTGTGTCTAACTCACAGCGCTGTTTTAAAGTTTCAAATTACAAAGAGGATGTACTAATTTTGCTATGGTGTTTTCTACCTTCATAGATATTCTCAGTTTTGATGAGGCAAGTGCCTACCTCAAAAAATATTAAAATAGAAATGTATACATGTGAGCCAGGCATCTGCCCTGCCTGGTGGAGAGAAAATGGAGAAAGTCTGGCTTCAATAAAATTCAAAGTTTTTACACAGAATAAAACTGGATTATACAGTACTGTGTCATGAAGTTTTTTGAAAATGCAAACAACTACCCAGCGGTGGTGTCCTGGCACTGACAAAAAAAACTCCTATGACCTGAAATATAGACCAAAGTCTAATTGGAAATTCTAAATTGCTAAATTTTCCAATGCTTCTTAAAAGAAGCTTGTTCCAATATTTTGCAGACAAGAAATAGAAGGGGCACTTCCTGTTCTGGTGCGAGATGATACGAGGGACCTTGCACCAGCACTACGGTTCTTCTGTTTAACTCATAGGTCTTTATATTTTGTGATTACTAATTATTCTCTGAACGCCTCTAATGGGAGGCATTTTTGTCCATTTTCGCCCCGTACCATCTTCAAAACCTATGTGCATCATGTACAAGCCATTCTGTTTGGAACCCTTATCTATCTAGCTGACAAACTCTTGGGGGCATTTTTATGATGCCCCTAGTGCCACCTTATGCCACATTTGCTTCATTTTGTTTACACAAATGTGGTGTAAAGGTGCCATTTCCAATGCGCCATATTTACAAAGTAGCACAATGGCAAGCATTGCACCACTTTGTAAACACTTGCGCCATATCATGCCTGTACAAGGCATAATGTATGCAAGGAGGCGTTCCCACTTAGGGAGGCCCAGAAAAATGGCGCAGTGAAATTTACTAGATTTCCCTGCACCATTTTTAGCATCATTATTAACACCTGCCTTGTGGGGGGGGGAGGTGTTAAGATAATGCTCATATTGAAACGAATGGGCCTCCCTCTGCTTTGCTGCATTAGTGCCAAAATGTATGGTGCTAATCCAGCAAATCACCACATTAGCGCCATGAATTATAACTCTAATGTGGAAATGACCACCAAGGTGCACCATATTGTAAATATGGGACACACATGGTGTTAGGGGGATGCAGTAGAGTGCTAGAAAAGTGGCACATCATGAATGATGCACCACCTTTCCATAAATATGCCCCCTAATCTTTCAGCACATCCTCAGCAAGGGCATCAAAGTGGTGACGAAGAACTGCAAAGAATAAAAAGAATTCAACAGACTTCCTCCAGCTATGCAAGCATGATCTGTGGCGACATCCCCTTATACATCAAACCTGCCTCAACCCTGTACCAATTTAGAAAAGGGTTAAAGACACACCTCTTTAAAGACCACTACAACATGATGTAGTTACAGCCCACTTCGCTCCTAGAAATCAGCTTCACCTCAGTTCATACAGTCACTGTGCCTTTTCCTTGGCCCCTGTAGAGCACTCTCATCCCTTTCAGCTAGGTTTGCAATACACGAAGAAATATCCATGTGTGTTTATGTGTCTGATGGGCAAGCATCAGGAGTTTTAACGGATGATGAAATATGGGTTCCTTACTGTTCTCCCACCTTGGCAAGGTGACGAGGGGCCTTAAACTCCACATTTCCTGAGTGTGGGGTGCTGTTTTCCATATTCTGATGTTCACAAACATAGGGTGCTTTTTCTTTTCTCTAAAAAAGAAGAAGTAGGTGGTACTTGTTGTTTACTATGCCTCTGGTTTTGGGCAGAAGCGGGCAGAGCAACAAAAGAGGTGTCACCTTCAAATGTGTAAATGTTGGTTACTGGATTACATAATCCTGCTGTTAGCATAGTCATTTTAAAAATGCAGCTCAGATTCCTCAGGTAGATTGTGAGGAGGCATTCCACCAAAACACCCACAATGAATTGAAAAACCATTTGTGGCTATCTCTGGCAAAGGTGATAAGCTCATTAAAAAGTTATAATTTTCCTATCATGGGAATAGAGAAGACATTACAATTTCCTGATGGGCTTGTGGGGGGCAGGAGTAAATAGTTAAAACCTTTATTGTAGTGAGGAGAAGAAGCCCTGCAGAGAAGCTTCAAGTGATCATGTTTGCATTTTTTAAAGATATGAAGGCATACTGCATCGTCAGCAGAGGTCCCCTGGTCTTAGCCGAGATGAAGTGGTGCAGCAGAGGACTTCACAGCATGCACACCAGAAGCCATGCGTGACGGAAAATGAAAAATACGTTTGATTGTACTTCACTCAAAAGAAAGTCTAGTCACCCAGTTAAAATTTCTTCTACTGATTCCAGCTGTTTTGTATGGATTCTTAGCTATCTAATGAATTAGTAGAGAGAAAAGTCCAAATCAAAATGATTAGAGATGTCTTATTGTATTTTAATTGCATTTATATAGAGCTTTCTAACCCTAGAGAGGCACAGAAGCCATTTACGACAAGTAGCAGGCTACTCGGGAACCCAAGGTTAGGGGCTAGTCCAGTAATTATGATGGTTATTGGGATTAACCATGCTGTCTAGGGAAAACAAATCATTCCATGCATTTACTCTAGTTTCTTTGACTAAATTAGTAGGAGTTAGGTGTGAAGACTAGTCCAAACAATGTGGATTCATGCGCATTTCTGGCAAGATGAATAGATGTGCTGACAGAGATTAGTTAATGGGGGGGTTGTAGTGATGGGGGTTCAAAGCCTGAGAAGTTGTGACCTATGAAGTGAGGTGTGAGCCATTTTCAAAAAATAAAATAACAGAGTATAAAGTAGACAGGCATGTGGCTAAGACAAAGCTATGGTCAGAAAGAGGAGGCATGCAGAGGATAGAAGATTACTGAAACATGCATGTCCGAATGCACTGATCTTTTAACCATTATTAACCCGAGCCTGCAGTGTGACAAGCCTAGGGCAGCCTTTTAAACTGTCTAGAGCAGTGGTTCCCACATGGTTTAGAACTATGACCCACTTTTTAAAATGACCAAGGTTTGTGACCCATCTGCCTTTTAATGGACATGAGGTGGGCATTTTTTTGAAAGTAACTAAAGAATTGTCTGTCATTTGCAGACAACACATTTTCTATTGAACTGGCCACTAAATTTGTACAGGCATACTGTTTTACTGATAACACCATAACATGCACAAAGGACAATGTGTGACCATTGGGTTCGGGTTTCTGCCCATATATTTCATTTGTGCATAAAGCAGTAAGGTGTATTGATTTGTTGTGTTCTTACTAAAAACTTTGGACCTCATTGATGAGGTTTTGGCACAGGGCAGCTCTGAAAGGTTTCTTGCTGCACTGCCCTGCTTCAAATGAAAAGGACAGGAATGTGCTGTATCTATTAGATATGGCACATTCCTGTCCTTTTCCTCTGCGCTGGAGCACAATGGGCTGCCATGCGCCAACGCAGGTACCCTTGCACCGTGGTGTAAGGGTGTCTGCGTTGTAGGGATGATTGTTTTTGTGCAGGAAGAGACACCTGCACAAAACACTCATGAGAAGTTTTTTCTTCTATCTATGTGTGCTGCAGGAAGCAGCACGCATAGAAAAAGGAAAAATTAGGAGAATTATAGGTATTTCTCCTCGTTGCGCCTCCCTTATGTCTCCATTGGCTTTGGGGTTGGCTTTTGATGCATTCCCAGGTTTATGAAATCTTGTAAATCTGGGAATGTGTCAGATGCCAAGGGTGCTCCGTGGGAACACCCACCGTAATGCCCATGGCATGTCTCGCTATCACAGGGTGGGGCAATGCAGGGCGGCTTTACGTGGCCTTGTAGATATGGCTCTGCAGTGTGTGCCGCTGAACCGTGACTAAAAGTGATGTTCTGGTGGTGCACAGGGGCTTGTGAATAAGCCCCTATGTTTCCATCACACTTCAGAATTACAAAAAAGTGCTTCATTTTTGCCTTTTCTAATGCTGAATGAATACAGTTAATTCACAGGTATCTACACTTTATTGTGTGTTGCAAAAAATCACCACCACACTTTTCTGTACTCCAGCAAGATTGTCACATAATTCACTAAAAAAATCCTCTCACTTTGGGAGAAAAACAAAGTAAACACCAAACCCTTAAGCAGTAATTTGTCAGACGATATATATAGACAGTCATTTCACCTCTGTCTACAGAATTTAAAGACATCTTTATTTATTGCTTCGACCATCACAACACACCAAAATTCAACTGGAGACCCACCAGTGAGTTCCCACCCACAGTTTGGGAGTATTCCAAGCTTATTAGACGGTCTGTATACTGCACAAGGGAAAGTGGTGAGGATTGCTTCTTTAGAAAATGTTTCATTTAGTAATTTTCCTTCACTAATCTAACATCAGCACTAAACGTTTTGTTTTACTTGCTAAAAACAGACCCTACCCTTGGATTTTGCAGCAGAAAAATATAACTTTTGTGGAACAATTTTTTTTAATTAGCAGCACAATATTGCGTTTTTTAGCATTTTTGCAGCACCTTATTTTAGTGACATTTAACAGATATATGTCCTAATAAAAAGGGAATCTGCGGAAAAAGCCTTGAAGGAAGTGAGAGAAAGGCACATGAGAATTCCATTAGACACTAGTAGTGCTGGCGACCACTGTCAATGGAGGAGAAGCACAGGAGGTAGGTTTGGATTAGGCAGGTCAGATGGACAACACTGGAGGCAGAGTGAGACTGGCTGAGTTAAGCAGGGAACATCATTATTTTGGAAGCTCTCAGTTCAAAACTTCACTCGTACAGGCACTGGTTTTATCACCAAGAGGTCCCCTGGTTGCTTTCATGATCCTATACACAAAGTGTGATTTTTGGCAAGCAATCGTCTTCAAGGCTACCAGCAACCCTCATTGTTTAGGCACAAAATCATACAAGAAATACTGCATCGTTTCTCACTTCAATGTCCTTATCTGAATGGCAAACGCTAGATAGCAAGAAATGCCCTAACCAGGCATTGCTGCACATTAATGCCCTGAAACATGAATAAAATGCCAATTAGCCAAAATAGCCGCCAAGGCTTCGACACAATTAAATGTGCAGAACCAGTGGAAAGGCACAAAATAGAACTAGAATTATAGCTTTATTCTTCTACCCACTATTTCAATATCTCACTGCCCCACTCAATACGTATTTGAACTGGCCCCTTTTCTGCCGAGTAACTGTTATGCACCCGTCCCAGAAGTGCCCAGGTACATGACAAGGAGCACGAGGAAGCACCAAGGTAGCAAATGATTTTGTGCAAACCTCACATTGCATTGTTCACCTTCTACAATACATTCCATGCCTCTCCAATTACATGGTTGTTTAGTTCACTAATATGCAATTCAGACTGTAAAACACATTACTTCCCACTTCACAATGCAAGCATAGTTTCAAAGGACATCATTGCATGTATGGCCAGTCATGAGTACCAACAGCTCACTGTATTTTGGGTCTTATAGGCCCACATTTAGCATATACAATAGGAAAACCACAAGTCCCAGAATGCAAAGTGCACCAGAGACTCATTTTGCTCCTCGGAGGAAGGGAGAATAACTGTGAAGTATGGGCACGTGTTATCTAGGCTGTCACACTATGATTGGTCATTTGGGAGAAGATCTCAATGTTTTCCATCTGAGTTTATTCACTAGAATGATACACTTTAGGCACCTATTGAGTACAGTTATATTTGAAATGTGATTTTGGGGACTATCTTGGTTGAAACCCTGGGTAATTCTGCCACATACACCTTAGCATTGGCAGGGTTTGCAGCATCTCTGAATAGCTTTCCTTCTTTGATTTTTCGATTTGAAGGAAATCTCATAGAAAATGATGGGGGTTGGAGGGGCTATGTTTTTTTCCATCCTTAAACTCAAATATAAATGTCCACACATTTTCTGTGGTTCCTCTTCAAAATAATGCGCTCGTTCTAAGAGCATTACATTGTCATATAACCACCAGAGTCAGGGAGAGAACCATACCTCCACCTTTGGTTACAGGCCTTCATTCAGCAGTCTTCTAGACCACAGTGCTTAAGTTATCTAGTCTTCTAGATTACATTTTCGCCTGCCTTTAATAAAGCACGCGAGTTTTTCCTGAGTTTCTTCCGTCTACATAGTTTAAAAAGCATTCATTGCATGTGTTTGATGTCCACAGGCTGATTTCTTCACACAATGACAAGTCGCATTTGTTCCAGCAGCTAAAAACATTTTGATCACTTTTGTGGCATTTGGTCAAAGCAGAAGTCCCAACAGTTTCCATTAATTCGGGATCAGGTACATTATTGCCTTACGGCACCTTGTACAGGCCCTTTCACCTTAGATAATCAAGGTGGATTCACCAGCTGCTCAACGTCATCTGAAAGCAAGTTAAGGGTATTCCTGTGATTGAGTTTTTCACCTTGGAAAGGGCCAGAAATGTATGCCTATCAAATGCACACATAAATCCTTTCCTGGGTGGGGAGTGAAAGGAAACAACCCCCTACTGTCTAAAATGTTGAGGGTATAGGGGAAGAGCTTTCTCCATTAGGAAAACATCTTTCCCTGTGGAGGGCTAATTGGTAAAAGGTATGCGTTGTCACAACAGTATAAGGAATTTCCATTAGATGTTCTTTGTGGCCAGCAGGGATAAACCTACAACATTGTCATATTGTGTGTGTCATAGACAGCAATAGTATGCAGAGAGTGTGTAGATTTAGTTCTCCCTGCATGAAATGTTCTCTACTGCTGTGTTGAATTGGGTGTGTAAATTCGTAATTGTGTGAGATCTAAAGTTATGTGCAACTATGTGTAATCACACGAGACTGGCATTTGACAGTATATTTTAGTGGGAAATGCGTTCCTTTGCCCATTTTGCATGCAATGAAACATTTTGCGCTACAAATCAGCTCAAAAAACACCAAGTCGTGCAAACAGCAGTCGGGTGCATTCTGGTCATCTGTGCTGTTCCTGTGCGCTTGTGCTAAATGTTTGCTGTGAACGGTGTGTAATTACGTGATATTGTGTAGTAGCATACTTTCAGGAATTTCTCATAATAAGTTTTAACTTGATCTTTGGAAATTACCCAAGATTACACCGGTTTAGTGGAACTTTCACTCAGGCCAAATTTAAATACTGCTTTAGAAAATAAGAGCTAGACACATCTGTCTCGTTCTTTTCGAGACACATTGATGACTGGTGTTAGGAACTAAGCTTTTGCATTGACGTGTGTACATTAGATGTCAGACACCCTGTCAACAGCATTCATCAATAACCACATGCATAGACACTATCCGTACACTTGATATGTAGGAGAGGATATGCGGTCCATTGCATTCTTATGCTGAACACAGGATCAGCCCCAGTAAAAGATGCAAACCTTAGTGATTTTTTTTATTTTTCTCCTATTCTTTGGAAACGAGTCACATTACAGTGATCTAATAACTATGTGCTTTAAAATCGGATTTGCGGTCTCAGAAATTAAATTGCTGTCCCTACGGTATACCCGCTGACAGCCAGTCTGCCTGACAGCTTACTCAGTCATTAGAATGTCCCAGCTCACACAGCTGGAAACATGTCACAGAATAAGGAATTTCACAACCATTTCCTCCTACTAATTCATCACTGCTTGCAAGAAACTGCATGAAAACCCTGAAATCAAATGACGCCTGTAGGCTTGGACATCATTTAGGGGTCGCCAGGGGTCAGTGCCAGGATCACAGTGGCAGCTCGTTCTTATGTAAGTTAGTGCTCCGCTCTCTTTGTTATCTGTCAATTTTTTATAGCACTTATAGTGAATAATAAAATATTATTCACTTTAGTGTAATGAACATGTGAAAATGCCCTCACATGGCAGCTGAGGTAAGTAAAAATGCTTTTAAATGTATGTTGTGTGCTTGTTTGGGGGCGAGAGTGTGTTTATGTGAGAGAGTGTGCATGTAAGTGTGAATTTGTGTGTATGTGTAAGTATGTGTCTGTGAATGAAAGTGGAAGTCAAAGGGCATGTGATGTCACTTCCGCTACCCCTGACATTTTGGTGAATTGACTCCCATGCTTGTAGGAAGAGACATATATTCTATTTGATGTATGAGTGGAAATGGCCTTTTCTGCAGGGCTATCCCCATTGTTTCCCCTTTCTCCTCCTATTATGCTGGCCCTCTTTTGTTGGCTTTAGGACTCTGGCCACTTTAGTATTGCTAATCAGTGCTAAAGTGCATGTGTTCTCTACACTCAAACTTGGTATTATTGGCTTAAGCCTGTTTGCCATATTTCATTTACCTGTAAGTCCCTTGTAAAGTGGTTTACCATATACCCAGGGCCTGTAGATTAAATGCTACTAGTGGGCCTGCAGCACTGATTGTACCAACCACATAAGTAGCCTTTCAAACTTGTCTCAGGCCCGACACTGCAGCACCTACGTGCACAATTTATTGCCACATTGCCTTGGCAGGTCAAACTAATTGCCAAGGCCTACACTCCCTTTTTACTACACCTAAGACACCACTAAGGTAGGTTCTAGATAGCCCTATGGGCAGGGTGCTATGTATGTAAAAGGTAGGACATGTACTTATGTTTTACATGTCCTAGTAGTGACAAACTACCTATTTAATTTTTCACTACTATGAGGTCTGCTCCGTTCATGGAGGGGCATTGAGAATTCCCTTACATATTTCTAAAGTTATAATTCTGATCAGTGAGGAGCAGCATGGGCATGTTTGGTATGTTTGGAATGGTAGTGAGAAATCCTGCTTACTGTTGGATTCTATATTACTAATTCAGAAATGCCACAGGGTCTTTTCCTGTGTTTATAACTCCAAATGCTTTGCAGCCTGACTCCAATCCACATCTAGGGCAGAGTGACAGCTCCACTTGGTGCATCGTGTCCAGACATCCACAACACAGGAAGTGCTGGGTGTGACAGAAGAGGCACCTGCATCCATCTGCATAATGATAGTCATCCTTAGCTGAGGAAGGGGAGGGTCGTTCACACATATTAGGCTGATTAGCCCCTACTGATGTCTGGAGATAGGGCTGGGTTGGAAGGGAGTTGTATTTTACTTGAAAGAGGTCCTTGAAGTCACCCCCTGAACAAAGACATTTTTGAGTATTAGTACAGTGGCTCTGACCCCATGATTTGGAGAGGACTTTTGGCACTCTGTTGGGACAAGAACACTCTGCCAGGAAGAAGGACTGCTGGGATGTCAGGAGAGACTGCCACTCTGCACTGCATTGCTGTGTTGGCCTACTGTTGCTGTGTGCTGTCTTGTAGGGAGGGACTGCCACTTTGTTGCTGCTCTGTGTGTTGGACTGCTGCCTGCTGTGACTACCCTGCAAGGAGAAGGACTGGACCCTTCTAACTGACTTTGCCCACAAGCAGTGCTTTAAATGGAAAAATAGAAGTGCAGGTACTCTGTAACAGAGTACCTGGTTGTTTCTGAGAAGTGCCGGTACTCTACAATTAAAAGTATTATGTTTTTCTTGAGATATGCCGGTACTCTCCCTCTCAAAATAAAAAAGTGCCGGTACTCAGTACCGGAGAGTACCGGCCCATTTAAAGCACTGCCCACAAGAGTCTCCCAGGGTTGGTGGTCTGCCCTGTGCTATCAACAATCAGCACATAGGGAGTGCTTTTTATGGTGCCTTGCCTTCAGTGCTAGCGCGAGGAGTGCTCAATTTCCCCCCACTAAGGTCTCACCATACCAGGATCTGCATGGTTTGAATTGCAGCCGTGCCAGGGTGTTGTAACCCCCCTCGACCCATTGTGATCCCACTGAGGCTTCCCCGCATATTGGGCCACTTTGCTTCAGGAGAGCTCAGGCTTTCAAACCTCTAGGGGGAGGTCTGAGTCTGCATTTGTGCTAGGAGTGCATGATTCCTGAGTCTGCACTCCCACTGGCATGCGGGCCCCACTATGACCCCTTTAGACACCCAGGCAATGGAGTCACGCTTGGTGAGCAGGACCCCTGGGCAGGGCGCCCGAACAATGGCATTAGGTCTGCAGAAGCTCGATTGGCAAACATCAGGAACGCCCTAGTCCCCATCACCTGAAAGAAATCGGTGAGCGGAGCCTGCAAAGGAAGCACAACCATCCTGGAGACACGCTCGTGAGGTAGGAGGGCACTGCACCAGACGGTTCTTGGGTGCTGCCTCCATCACTGTGTTCCTTCACCATTGATCCAGCCCCTCCTGATCCAAAGGCAGGTACTGCACTCCTAAGCGGGAGCCCGCAGGCCATCACCACACCTGGCTCCTATGTAGTAATCAGGAAGTTGTGCCCCGAGTGTTCCAGGCAGGCCTTGATCTTTTTCAAACTTAGGAACATTGGTTATTTGGGGAACTAGGGTGAAACCTCTGTGGAGAATTCTGAGGGAGGCATGGGACCCCCTCCCCCTAAGAGTAGTGACAGCCTGATTTAATCTGTAACTGGAAGATGCTACAGAATTTCCTCGCTATAGGTAGCAGGTCCGCAGAAGCTTCTGGGCCCTACAGTGTGATCACAGGTAACCTTGTTTCGAGTTAACCTATAAAGTACTGGCTATCTGTAGGAAGATGGTTCTCTATATGGTGCACTAAAGGACGTACACCATGCAGATGGTCCAGTGGATCCCCAATTGGTTTGGAGAGGTAAAAGTAGATAAGACTAATGGTCTATTTTGTGGTAGTGTTTGTGAGCTGTTAGGCTTATTAGAGAGTAGTGCTAAGCATTCACAGAGCCAATAAATTAGACACACAGTCAAAGAATATATCCAAGACCAAATTGGAAAAATGACACTTCTTTTTATATATGTTTCAAACCCAAGAACTTCAAAATAAGGTAAGTACTTTTTCAATCATAAACACTTTTCAGATTAAAAAATCAACACAGTGCAATTCTCAGAGTTCTTCAATGTTAACCTTTAGAGGAAAGCAAGGTTCAGCAAACACAAGGTTAATAATGACTTACGAGGCCGATCTCAGAGAGTTAAGGTAAGTTCTGGGCACCGATCATAACCATACCAGCAGATCACTCCGGGCAGCACTGGGGCGACTGGGTGCAAGGGTGCAGTAAGGCTTGGGGTGCCCAATGGTTTTCAATGGGAATTGGTCCTCATGAAGACCGGCTACAGGCTCTGGCTAGAAAGCCAGTCAGGGGCAACAAACAGGTAGGTTGTAGTATTGGGGTGCTTAAGGACCAGGTGCACCTTTGCTCCTTTTCTACAGGGCCGACTGATGCACAGGTGTCCTTACGCGTCACGTTTCTCCGTCCGGGTGCACTCACGGTCAGGGGGACCTGTATGTTGAGGCTGGAGTTGTCATCGTGAAGTCCAGCAGAGGGGGCCTAGGGTGGACTTGAGCTTAGGGGGTCTGAGGGAAGACGTTGGCACCAGTGACCAACCTCAGATAGGGTCAGGGGATGGGTGCAGTGGTTGCATGAGGTGTCATGGTTTCACTCACCGCAAGGATGCAGGAGAGGGGGCTGCGTACAGAGGCTGCAGGCAACTTGGGGGAGCCCAAGAGGGGTGAAAACTGAGTGAACTCGGACTCTGGACAGTTGGGGAACCTTGCTGGCACCATTGGTTGGCTTTGCCTCGGGTTGTGGATGTTGGGTGCAGAGGTTACTTTGGGTGTCAGGTCTCTGTGGTTACAGAGGCTGCAGAGTCCTTTCCTGAGACTTTGTTGCAGAGCAGATCCGCTGATCGCTGGAGTCTGAGTCTTTGTGGAAGGCAGGCAGTCCTCCTGGGTTTCTTGGAGGCTCAGCTGCAGAATAAGTAATCTTTTTGGGCAGAGTCTGTCGAGGACAACAGGCAGACCGGTGGGGCTGGTACCAAGTCAGCTGCTTCTTCTTTTCCTCTTCTGCAGGTGTGACTCCTCTGTGTCCTTTACTTTGTAGGTAGTCAGGATCTGAGTTCTAGGGTTCAGGGGTGCCACCTAAATGCTCAATTTACGAGCATTATATGGAGTGCTAGGTGCTAGCCAAGAGGGTGGTTACACCCTTCTTATAACCACTTCCAGTGGGAAGTGAGCATAACCCTAACCCTCATGGCCTAATTCCATCCAAACAAGATGAAAGAATTTAAAAAGTAGTGTCCACTTCAGCTCGTCCACCTTAAGAGTAGGACTGGCATAAAGTGGGCACTCCCTCCTACTGTGACTAATTTTCCCATCTGTGCTGCCACCAGAGGTGGGGTCAGGACGGGTGGGTCGGTCATCTCCACCATCTAGAGAGACCTGCATTACAAAGGCAGCTAGGCCTATGAAGCTTCCCACCCTGAAATGTCCATCCTGCCTTGGGGAGGTGCTAACACCCTTTCCAAGTGCATGCTATTGCCTCTGGCCTTCGAGAGTGCTGGCTCTCACCTTGGGGAGCCTGAAATGCATCTATGGTGGCTGAACTGGTCAGTCAACCCACTGGTAGCTGGTAGGTTTTCAGGGGGCACCTCTAAGATTCTCTCTGGGTGAAGTTATTAATAAATTCCCCACTGGCATCAATGAGGGTTTATTAATCTGAGATGTTTGATACCAAACATCCCTTTATTCAGAGAAGCCATTATGTAGCAGGGGAACTCGTAGTGATCAGTGTCCAGCACATGCATTTAAAATGGCTTCCCTGGTCACTTACTATGGGGGTCATTTTGACCTCAGAGGTTGGTGGTAATGTGGCGATGGTACCGCCAACAGGCTGGTGGTGCATACCGCCACATCAGCCAACCCGCCAATGTACCACTCCGACCGCCATGGCCGTAACAGCCGCCGGCCTGGAGATAAGAATCTCCAGCCTGGCAGCTGCTATTGTACTGCCTCAGGCATTTTGACCCTGCCTACCGCCATGGTTTTTGTGGCGTTCATGAGGTCATGAAAACCATGGCGGTATGCCCTATCAGTGACAGGGAATTCCTTCCCTGTCACTGATAGGAGGCCCCCTCCCACCAAACTCTCCCCAGATGGCCCCCTTCCAATCCTCCACCACCCTACACACACACACGCAGACACGCACCACGCATACACACACTCACTCACACAGCATGGCCACAGCCAGATTTCCACCCTTCTTGTGGCAGAAATCCGGCTGGGGTCATAATATGGCAGACCGATGTTAGCCGCGGCGACAGACTTTTGGCGGCTGTCGCCGTGGCGGTAGGTGGCATTTACCACCAATGTTTTAATGAGGACCTATGTCTGAGAATCGATAAAGACATAGCAAGGGCTTATCTGCTCTTGCAGATATGACCTCACATGTAATATAATGCACCCCGCCTTAGTGTTGTAAAACCTGTTAGAGGCGTGATTTACGGATATTGCATGCAGTGTTTAGGAGACATGGCACACAGGCTGTGTGCAATGTTGTGTTTTCAATTGTGGGAGCACCTTGTCACGCAGCCTGCAATGGCAGTCTGCATAAGGTTGGTGCTGGGTCCCTGCAGCTTTGTGGGGCCCTCTTCAGTACCCATGCCCTAGGTACAAGGGGTACCATTTAGTAGGGGCTTACAAGAGGCTGAAGGGCCTGGTCACTTGTGGAGCAAGTGACCAGGTGTCTTGTTTTAGGGAAGTAACATTGGCTCTGGGGACCAGGTTAGCAGGAATCAAGTGCACTTCAGTCAAAGTTGCATCTAAAAACCAGGAAAAAAGTGTGGGGGGTATTGTAAAAAGAAACCAGCTCCTTACGCTATCTATGAGGTGCTTCTTCACGACAAGTTCTATTCCCTGCACTACGGGGGGATAATGTGTGACCTAATTATTTGTGGTGGTGTACAGTGCTTCATGTGTTTTAGTCACCGAACCAAGTTGCCTTATTCACAATAATGTGATAGTTCATGTGTTGGTCACAATATACCACCTTTCATGTGATCGGTGATATTAGGAGATATGACATTTTGATCCCTTGCCTTGTCAGGAGAATGAGTGCTAACATGATAATTGCATAGCATGGCCAGTATGTGTGGTGCATGGTGATTCATGTGATTACTGCTATAACCTAACAGCAGCATTTTATGCCCAGATGCTACAATGTATGTTGTTCGGAATCCTGCACTATCAGGATAGTGAGTACTATCCCAGGGTCACACATTGGGCACTGTACTTATAATTCATGCTATTTTGGACTATGACAATGTATTACAATATATATATATATATATTTATATAATCCTTTGTGGAGTCTCTATTGTGGTGTATTTTATTGTGCCAATGGTGTGAGTGTGTTGTGCAAGTGCTTTACACATGACCTTCAGAGATAAGCCCGACTGCTCTGTGCTCTATAAAGCTCCTGATATGCTGTTTTCCAATCTCTCAAACTCAGAGAGCAGCCTTTCTTCTCATCTTCAGGCCTCCCTTTCTGAACAAGGACTTCACTGATTAATTCTCAGATTTCTTTGCTACCTCATGCATCCAATGTGCCTACAATGCTATCCATCTCTTGCACAACTACCAGTCTGGCTTCAGATAAGGCTACAGCACAGAGACTTCAACCTTGCACGATGTAGACAATGCCATCCTGACGACAGATGAAGATGATCCCTGCCTTCTGAAATTGTTGCACCTCTCACCTGCCTTTAATAAAGTCAACCAGCCCATGCTCCTACACACCCTGGAGTCTCGAAAGGGATTCCACAACAATGTTATTTACTGGTTCTTCTCCAAAATTTTCAACTGATACCAGTTTGTTCACATAGGCACCTCCAGGTCACAAAAGATCCCTATCACAGCAGATGCTTCAAGTGTTCTTTGCTGTCTCATTTCATCTTTAAATTCTGCTTAAAGCCATTTGGTACTCTACCAACAGATAACAACATTAAAATCCACAAATATGTTGAGTATAAACATCTGTACTTGGAAGCCCAATGGCTCAAATACTACCAGCACATCTTCCAGACCTGGACATCCAGCACCTACCTGAAGTTTAACCCAGCAAAGCCAGAAAGTCTGTTATTTTCTAAAAACAACAAACAATAAAAAGTGCAAACCTCATTGGGTTGTTGGATGTCTGGGATGTGAGCACTGGTAAAGCAGCAATCACAATCCTTGTCAAGGTAAGGCACAGACAAACCACAAATTAGGCTGTGTCATCCTCTGGTAGCTTGGCTCAGAGCAGTCGGCTTAAATTAGAGGCAATGTGTAAAGTATTTGTGCAACACTTCAAACAGTAAAAGTGTGAAAACACCACACAGAAATAACCCACACCAGGTTAGGAAAATAGAGCTTGATTTAATAAATAACACAAGACCAAAACAACAAGAATCCAATAGGTGGAATCGGAGATATTAAATTGTGAGGCTTTTAGGTAAAATAGCACCAAAAGGCTTAAAACTGTTGATATCTGGTCACGCTGGACTAGGACAAAGTCACAAGTTAAGGCTGACCTCAATGGAGAGGAGGCAGACTACCGTTAGGCTCTTAAACCTTAAATCCTGGCTTGCAGAGTGTTGTGTGGATATATGCCAAAGATGAGTCATGCAGCCAAAGCCATGCATTAGTTCCTCGATGTGACAAGGCTGTGGTGCGAGGTCCTGATTGAGTTGACATTGAGGGTCCCATTGAATGAGGGCTTATGATGCAAAGTTTGGAGCCAGGGATTTGTCTGCAGTTTGGGCGATGCGCCGGTTCTGAGGAGGTTTGAGGCTGCGATGCGGAGTTTGATGTTGTTGTCAAGGCTGCCATCGATGAGCGATACGAGGACCTGTGACAAAGGAAATGTCACATAGAGGTGGTTCTGAAGGTGATGTAGGCTGCGGTGGTGATCGAAGTTTTTGCAGCAGTGGAGATGCATTGGTTCTGCTTGGCGTTGCACCACCCAGCAGAGAAGATGTCAGTTCCGTGGGATCCACAGAGGTTGGCAAGGCACCTTATGCCCACTTCCAAGGGACTAGGACTGGAATGACACTACTTGGCAGGATAGACATACAAGGCCTAATTCACAATGGCCTCAGCACTTGTGACGGAGGCCCCACAGTCATGGGGGAGTCTTCACGCTCAGGGTGAAGTCTCAGCAATGTGAATTCTTGTTGCAGAGATTTTGCCCCAAATACAGAGACTCTCCCACACCTGTGGGGACTCATTCATGAGTGCCGTGTCCCTATGTGAATCAGGCCCACTGGTGGCAGATTCCAGGTGCAGATGCAAAGGGGTTGTAAGCCTGTCATGTCACTGAAGCTTCAGATGAGGAGGCCAGATAACAAGCCCTTGGAGTCACTCTGGGTTCTGGGTCCAAGAATGCAAGTCCAGTCCTTCTCACCCAGGCAAGAATGCAGCAGGCAGCAGATCAGTAAAGCAAAGCAGGAGTCCAGCAGAGTGCAGTCCAGCAAAGTGGAAGTCCTTCAGCAGCACAGCAAGCCTTCTTCCTGGCAGAGTATCCACAGGTCAAGAAGTGTACTGAAGTGGTGGTGTCTGAGGTCCATATTTATACCCAATTGTGCCTTTGAAGTGAGGAGAATCTTCTAGAGGCATGCCTTTGAAGTGTGCAGATGTCCTGCCTTCCCTACCCTGCCTCCAGATTAACCACAGGGGGTATGCAGGCCTCTGTATGGAGACACAGCCTATTCAGGTGTAAGTGAGGCTTAGTCTAGCTCCTCCTTCCCATTCTGCCAGTGATGTCCCATCCAGTCACACCTAAGGTACCATACACACATGGTGGCGTTAGAGGGGGGCGCTAAAGAGCGCAAGAAAAGTGGCGCTGCACTAGGTGCAGTGCCACTTTTCATAAATCTGTTTACAGCTCGGCAAGGATGACAATATGTCAATCCTATGCTTAAAGATTTTGCTGTACAAATGGCAAAAGACTTTGTCACTATCTAGCTCGGCAAGGATAGCACTGTGCTAATGCTATGCTTAAAGACTTTGCTAGATAAGCAGACATTTGAGGTGAGCAAATCTAGAGTGTCGCTGGTGTTGCAGGGTGCTCCTTACTAGAGCAGCTCTCCACCTAAAATTGGGAACTTCCCAGAGTTTTCCTTTGTTTTTTGCATATATATATATATATATATATATATATATATATATATATATATATATATATATAGATGGAGATGGGTTTGACAAATTAACCCAGGTCTGCCATCATTTTTAATCACTCAGTCTGAGCTGTACTCACTATACAATGTCTCTGTTAGAAATGGGGTTTCTAGTTGGCAGTCAGTTTACACTCTGTTCAAGTAGGGACCCTCACTCTAGTCAGGGTAAGGGAGTCGCACTCCTAAGATAACCCCTGCTCACCCCCTTGGTAGCTCGGCATGAGCAGTCAGGCTTATCTCAGAAGCATTATGTTAAGTATTTGTACCCACAGACAGTAACACAGTGAAAACACCACAAACGTACTCCATACCAGTTTAGAAAAATAGCCAATATATATCTGAAGAAAACAAGACCAAAACGACAAACATTCAACATACACAAGCAAAGATATGAATTTTCAAAGATTAAACTTCAGTATAGTGCTCAGAAACAATAGCTCCAACTGGGGCTATTACAACATCGTTGACGGAATCGTTCCAACAGTCCAATGCCACTCAAGAGGGAGTGTGGCACTGGTCACGGAGTCACACAGACCCCAGGTACAGTACCTTTGAAAATGATGAAACAAAGACGTTGCATGGAGTCAGAGAGGTGAGGTTTTGTTAAAGTGGGTGCAGCGTCGGTTCCTTACTGCTACTGGGGAGGTGAGGCATTGGTTCCTTACTGCGAGACAGGGGAGGTGAGGTGTTGGTTCCTTACGGTTGCAGGGGAGGTGATGTGGCATCGGTTCCTTACAATCCAGTGGGGTTGATGAATCTGGCAGGTCAAGACCCAATGGGACGACCTCTCGCTGCCGTGGTCACATCACGGGGCCACAGGCACCATGGCTGAGTCAGGTGTCATGGACGTCGGTGACACGGCACTTGGGACTCATGGTGTTGTGGGTCTTCAGAGGCGCTGCGGCGGCTTTGGGACAGTAGCTCCAGGTCTGCGGCATCGGTCACAGTCTTTGCATTTCAGCTGTGACCATGGCTTCAGATGCAGGCAGCAGGCAGCAGGCAGCAGCCAGAGTCTGGCAGTGGCGCCAGTTCTGGAGTCGTCCGGAGTCGATGTCTCTGGTTCTTCTTGTTTTACTATGTACTAAAAGGGGAGGTTTGGGCCTGGCAAGTGAGTGCACTTGCCAGGTTGACCAGCAGTTTAAAATTGCACACACAGACACTGCAATGGAGGGTCTGAGACATGTTTACAGGGCTTCTCATGTGGGTGGCACAATCAGTGCTGCAGGCCCACGAGTAGCATTTGATTTACAGGCCCTGGGCACACATGGTGCGCTAGACTAGGGACTTACTAGGAAGTCAAATATGCCAAATCACGATTAACCAATCATAATCACTATTTACACAGAGCGCTTATGCACTTTAGCACTGATCAGCAGTGGTACAGTGCCCAGAGTCCTAGAACCAACAAAAAGAGGGTCAGAAAAATAGGAGGCCAAAGGCAAAAAGTCTGGGGATAAACCTGCAAAAAGACCAGGTCCAACAGCCTCCTAAAGGTTAGCTATATTTCACACCCATCCCGCTTCTGAGTGTGTTACAGAAAAATGGTTAAGGACCACCACCACAAAACAGTCCCTTCTCCCCCCGCTGCCATTTTCTGGGATGAACGAGACTAGTCAAAGTTAGGGGCTCCTGAAACAGGCAGGACAACCCAGGATGAAACAGAAGCAGTAGGCACAGGGGTTGGAATGCAGAGAAGACATTTGTGAGTGTCAGAGATTAAGAGGAGAAATTTCAGTAGGGACAATATGTCCACCACAACAACCAATTCTGCATGATGGTTAAGGTATTGCTATGTTAAAGTCTAGTCTTCTCTTTGGCACCTACATTGCATTCTCTCATTTCTCTCTTGCTTTCTGTTGCTGATTTCTTGTTTTTATTTACTGTTTATGTTGTTGGTTATAGTTTGTCACAGGAGGGATTACTGCTTCTTTCTACCTTTTCCTTTACCTAACACACCTGTCTCTTGTTTTTAACTGCCTTGCTTTCTGAGCTCGTCTTTGTTCCTTCTGTTTTTGGCATCTTATTCAGCATTCCCTTGAGTTTACTTTCATGATCCTGAGAAAGGCAGGGTGGCAGGTCTCCCTTACCATCATTCAGTCAAGGTCAAAAAGAATACATGAGAAAAGGAAGGGCCTCCAGTTGCTTCGTACTTTTTTGATTGTTTTAAATTATTTTATTTCTTGGATTTTTTTAAAAACACGCAGTGACAACAACAGGTATAACCTTAACATATACCCATCCATGATTAATGTACACTGGCAGTGACCCCGTTCCCATCGCCCTTACAGGTATGTAATCTGTTTAACATTGCTGACTTATCCTTCCTCGGTGCCCCCGTTCACTCACTTGGAACAGTACATGTCATCTGCTGTGCTATGTGAGATGAATCACTTCCCTTTTCTCGCTCGTCCCCTAGTCATTGCAAGTCAGTCTGAAAGGGGGCCCAAATGTCCTGTGGGCGGTTACACCTAGGGAGGAGTTCACCGTAGGTGTCTGATTGGAGGCTGCAGTATGTCATATCTTTTATCCACTCCCCCAATGTTGGTAAAGGGCCTCTATCCCAGCGCATGGCTACGCACCTTTTTGCCATGAGTAGTTGAACTGCTATTAATAATCTACTTGCCAGCGGTAACTGCCTATCATCACCTACTAGGGCCAATAGGGGATCCGGAGCTACCTGCTCTTCTGTGATGGAACTTAATTCTCCGAACAACATCCACCAAAAACTTTGTATTCCCATGCCATATGTAGGAACCCAGCCTCTTCCTTCGGGCATCTAGAGCATTTTGCATTGTCCCTCAAATCTCCCAGTATGTCCTGCATCCCAGCGCATGCTCTATGGTAAGAGAACCTGATCAAAGGCATGACCGGAGTCCCATCACGTTGTACCTTCTCCCAACTTCGCAGCTTGCTTTCCTCGAACATATCTTGCACAGTGGCATTGCCTAACTCCTGAAGCACTGTAATTGCCCACTTCTCCTGTGCTATCGGAAACCATGTACACCAGGCTAGTGGCGCCTCTGGTGAATATAGCAGGGAGTGTGCCTGGTTCTCCATTAGTTTCTGCCAAGCATAGGAAGTCGCATTTAGCGAGTCTAATGTCCTGGGTTGCCTCTTCGGTGTATCAAATAATACCCGAGGTAAACTGGTTAATGTCGTCATTCCCCGTTCCAGCCTGAGGTGAGCCAGGTCCATCGGACCATGCACCCAATAGAGTGCAAATTGTGCTGGAGTGACCTGATATTATGCCACTAAGTCTGGGGCCTCTAGCCCCCCCCCCAAATTGTATGATAGTGTAAGTATCTGCCATCTTACCCTGGGTTGTTTACCTGCCCATGCTAGCCTACTTAAAAGAGAGCAGGTGAGGATGATCGAAATGTTCGAGAGCAAGAAAAGAAATCATGGCAGCACCACCATTTTCATGATTGCCACTCTCCCAACAAGGGAGAGAGGATGTTAAATCCAGCGTTTGATCGCCTTTGACAAGCATTCCACTGCCAAGCCATAATTGTCTCGTAGGAAGATGGCCGGGTCGGAATGTATTTTAATCCCCAGATAGTGCACAGAATCTTCAGCCCACTGCAACGGGTACTCAATGGGCACCTGACTGGTACTGGGGTTGAGGGGGAATACCAATGACTTGCCCCAGTTTACATGGAGTCCGGCATGGCCCCCAAACAACATCACCTCGTGGAGCACAGGCGCAAGATTACTTGCTGGTTTCCTGACATAATAATGTGTGGTCTGCATACGCAGACACTATGAGTGTATAGTGAGGAAAGTGTAGCCCTCTATGGGAGTGGTATTCTCTCAGCGCACATGCCAGCTGCTCAGCTACTATCGCATACAGCAGGGGGGATAGGTGGCAACCTTGCCTTGTACCCCTTTCTATGGAATTGGGGAGTCACTATACCATTTAATCGCAGTCTGGCTAAGGCAGTGTGTAGAGCACCCTAACCAGTTTTAGGAATATATCCCCTACTCCCGCTCTTCGTAGGACTGCCTGCATAAAGCCCCACTCCACATAGTCAAAGGATTTTCAATATCTAAAAACACCGTTACTGCCTTGACTCCTTGATCTAATTGCTGCAATGCCCCAAAAAAGGTTCACAGATTGTATGAGAGGCTGTGCCCTGGTACAAAACCAGTCTGTTCTACACCTATCAGTTGAGGGAGAAGGAGCGCTAGCCTATTCACAAGGATTTTGGCATACAATTTAGCGTCTACTTTCATGAGTGACAGCGGTCTGTATGAGGAGCAGTGGTCCGCTGGTTTCTCCGGTTTCAATAGGACCACCAACAGTACCTCACGCATAGTAGGAGGCATATTGCCTTCAACTGCCATCTCTTCAAACAGTGTCACCAGGTGCGGTATAAGAATGTCTTGGTAAGCTTTATAGAAGGACATGGTAAGCCCATCCGTGCCAGAGCGACCCTTATCTCTTCTGGCCTCAATAGGGCCATCCATTGAACCCTGTGCTCATCCGTGAGCCACGGCATAGCGATGGGCAAGATAATCCATGACAGCTGCTTCGTCTGACTGTGAGAGTGAATTGTATAAGTTTGCATAATAATCATGAAACTTCTCTACCACGGACGCAGCGTCAGTCCACACACCGCCAGTATCATCCTGTATTTGTGGTATTATGTTATGCACTCGCCAGGGGCAAAGAAGTAAGTCCCAGGTCGTTCTCCTTTGCCATAAATGCGGGCCACTGCATATTTCCCCATGTGTGTCACCTCAGCCTGAGCTACCTCTTGGAATTCTGTCAGTCTGTCACGGATAGTTTATGGTACTGTATCATCCCCTCCCTCTACCTGCCTGGCTTTCAGGTCAGCTATTTCTGCCTCTAATCTGCTGAGACGGTTGCGCAACGCTTGCAGCACTTGTACATGTTTCGCTATGGTGATACCATGTATATAGACTTTAAATGCTTCCCATACTATAGTGAATTTATTCACTGTTCCCACATTTGTGGCAAAATATTCCCGTACATCCTGGCTCAGTTCCTCTCTGAATATGTCGTCTAACAGTGAGTTCAGAGGAAACAGCCACAAAAAAGCAGGCAGTGGGGGCATACATAGATCGAGCTCTAAGAGAATTGGTGAATGGCCTGAATATGTGTGTGGGAGGACATCACAGGCCTGAATCTGAGGTGCCATTTTCCCTGTGCATAGCCAGTAATCTATACAGGTATGTATGTTGTAACCGTCGAGTAGTGAGTGTATCCACGGATCGTTGGGTATTGGTGTGCTCACGCATCAATCAATCCATCTCAATGTAAAATCTCAGTGAGAGCCCTGGGGGGGCCCAACAAGCGGTCTTTGTTGGGATTTAATGCACAGTTGAGATCCCCACCCCAGAGTTGGAGGAGAACAGCCCATTGTTACAGCCGGGCACTAAGGTTGTGGTAGAAAGTGGGGTCATCATAGTTGGGACTATACACACCCACCAGAAGTGTGCGATTCCCTATAATACATTTAGCCAGCACATACCAGCTGGATCTATACATATTTTTTGCAGTCTGATGCCAGCTCTTTTTCTAACCCAGAGGAGCACTCCCCTCGCATGGGAGGTAAAGCTAGACGCACATATGGACCCTTGCATCTTTCGCTTTATTGCGTCTGTGTTTCCTGGGGCTAAGTGTGATCCCTGGAGAACTGCCACATCTACTGTGTGTCGGTGCAAATATGCAACCACTTTGCAAATTTTCCTATAATCATTAAGGCCGCGGACATTCCAAGTGAGCAATCGCAGCTGTTTAGATTTTGCATGAAATTTCCTGTAGGAGTGTTGGACAGTAGACATATAGGCCCTTATTCCGAATCTGGCAGTCTACTGACTGCCAGACTCACGGTGGAGGTCCCACCGCCGAAGGGCCAGCGGTGAAGACTGCCAGATGACGAGTGTGGCAGTTTGGCCTGTGCCAAACCACCACTTACCCGTTCCTACCGCCAGGGCGGGCGGACTGCTAGGCCGGAGATAAGCATCTCCGACCCCGCGGTCCACCAAAAACCGCTGGCCGTATCTCGAGTCCCCTTCCCGTCAGGGATTTTGTAGCGGTGGCACCCCCACGAAATCCCGGGGGTAAGGCTACCAGTGACAGGAACTTGCATTCATGTCGCCGGTAGATGACTCCCCCCCCTGCAATCCCAAAATCCTCCCACCCCCCCTTCCATACCAGAACTCCCCTCCCTCTACCCCCTTCCATACCAGAACTCCTCTCCCTCTACCCCCTTCCATACCAGACCACCCCTGCACACACGCACGCACACACACACACACGCACCCCGCATACACTCATTCACAAACACGGACAGACACTCATTCACTCACACGCATTCACACAGACATTCCAACACACACATACACACATGCATACACACACGCATAAACACACACATGCATGCATGCACACATGCAGACAACACCCAATCACACATGCACACACAACACACCTCACCCTTCCACCCCCTCCCCTGTCGGAAGAACGACTTACCTTGTCCAGCGAGGAGGTCGTCCGGCAGGGTACGGTAACGGGTGCTTCCACCAATGGCAGTGCCCCACAATGAGGACTCCGCCAGGCCGTTTTACAGGTCGTAATATGGCTGGTGGAGTCCTATTGGCAGGGTGTGGCCGGTGGTGGAACCGCCCCTGCGCCTCTGACCGCCAGCACAACTACTGGTGGATTTTGGCCCAAATTGTGGCTGAAATCCCTCAGTACTCATAATATGGTGGTCAGAAGAAGTCTGTGTAAAAGACCGTCAAAGTCGTAATGAGGGCCATAACAATGTGTTTTATACCCTGTCTACTACATCATAGGTCACCTGCCAGATAGGATTGCACTTTAACTTACCCCTATTGCCCTCCCCCCACCCACACTGTGCCAAACCCAAGTTGTGCAACCTGTTCTCGCCCCCCTTATACCTCAAGCAATACCCAGTCTCCACAACAAACAACATAAACATAGTGCACACTCTGGGCCGATAAAGCCAAGTGTCTCATCTCACATAAGTCCATTACTCTAGCCGTATATCTCTTTTTGTAAATCTATATGCGCCAAGGGTCCCTTTAGATAAGGTCAATGTCAATTGTTCAGGGTCCGCAGTCTTGCCCTGCATGTTTTGCTCAAGGGGGCCCCTCGGATATTGCATTGCATGTCTATGTCTTTCCCCTGCCACAGCACATTTACAGTCATTTAACAGTCTAGTGTGTTCCAGTTTGCCCAACTACTGAAACTTTGTCTATCTGGTTTGGCGGCATGGGACCTCTCTTCCACTAGACCCAGCTTGGAGCCAACAGGGCCCACTGGTAATACGGGTGTCCCCGCTTACTGCCATACCAACAGCGATCAGGGCTCCCTTGTGACCCTGGTATCATTCCATATCATCTATGTCTTCTGGTGCGTCATCGTCTCCAGCCGCCTGTGTCTTCCGCCGCTGTCCTTTGGCTTCCCTTTTGGCAATAAACTTCTGAAGTTTCTGTGGGTCAGTGAAGACCAGAGCCTTTCCGCCTATTATCACTCTTAAACGCGCTGGGTATAGCATATGGTATTTCAATTTCATATCTCTAAGCTTCCGTTTGCTCTGCAGGAACTGTCGCCTCGCCTCCTGAACTTGCTGGGTGAAATCTGGGAAGAGCGATTCTGTGGTACCTTTGTATCGCAACTCCACTAAGTCGCGGGTCCTCCAGAGCTGTGCATCAATGTCTCTCTAATTGAGGAGTCTCGCTATAATGGTGTTCGGGGGGCCCCCAGCAGAGGGCACGGAGCCAGGGAGCGGTGAGCTCCCTCTACGGCAAACTGGTCTGAGAAGGTCTTGCGACCCAGCAAACTAATCAATAGTTGTTCCACATACCTCTCCTTGTTGTCCTTTCGAGTCGATTCTGCTATACCCCCAATGCGCACGTTATTCCTGCGGGAGCGCACCTCTAAGTCTTCTGCTTTGGCCTGCAATGGAAGAAGAAGTTTGTCTACTTTCTTTTGGGCTGCACCCAGTGTATTTTGCTCGTCTTCTATATCTGACACCCTTTGTTCCACCTGGTCCAAACGTTCAGAGTGCCCATCAAGCCTGTCCGACACACGTCAGGGCATCTATTTTTCCGTCTATTTTTGCAAGGCTCTGTTGCATAGCTGTCAGGATTTGCTTTAAATCCAAGGCCATCCCTCTCGTAACTCCGTCCGGCACCTCTTCAGGTGCGTTTTCTCCTTCGCTTCGCACCTTGCGGGCCTTCTTCGACTCAAACTGTAGCTTGCCCTATATTTTGCCTGACTTTCCCATGGTGCCTCCCCCTGGGGTCCGCCCGTGCCCAGCTATCACACCGGCCAAGGTGTGGACCACGTATGGACTCCTCAAAGAGGCGCCGACAGTCACTTATTTCACAGGGCCCGTTCCGCAACTTCCTCTAGCACCAAGTGTGTCACCCCTTGTGATCCAAAGCTGTCGCAGCAGCCATCACTCACGGGAAGCAAGCACAACAGCTCCACGTGCACTATCCATGCAAGGCCATTTGTATCTGGTTCTCGATCTTGAGGTCCCTCAGCACCTTCAGAATCCAGTAGCGCTCGAGGACACGGCCGCTGGCAACTCACTTCAAGCGTCTGGTGGTAATGCAGGGTGGGAGCAAGATCGCAGGATCGCACCGGTCCGCATGTCTCCGTGCCTCTAGGGAGAAGGGCTTCCAATATCCTCTGCGGAAAGGGGTAACTGCACCTCAAGCCTCACCTCCCTTAAGATGTTCTGTTATGACCAGCCAATATCCTCAGGTTCGTTCTCTAAAGCCTATCGGGTCACTTTCTGCTGTTCTTCTCCTCCGAGCCCAGGGCAAGTGTCACTTTCCTAGGGCGTCTTGAGGGCGCAACTTACTCTGTTGGGCCTCGCGATGACACGCCCCTCTTCACAGCCCCCCGGCGTCCTGGGGCTCGCTGGTTCTTTTCTTTGGGTCTGCCCTGGGCTCAGCTCTCCAGCACCACTTCACTTCGACCCGAGCAGTTGTCGGCGAACAGCACTCTTCTCAGGGCTCCGCACGCCAAGTTGCTTCATAGTTCCTAGTCCAAGAACAGGCTCAGTGTTAGTATGGAAACAGGAATTATTTCAGGCTAATCTAGTATGCCGACTAAAAAGAAACCACAGTTTATTTTTCTCATCATAGCAACCCCTTTTTAAAGACATTTTTATCTAATTTGAGCCCAGAGCGCAATAGAGTTTTATGTTTTTTGCAAACAACTCCCTAATTCAAGATTGATTTTTATGGTAAAACAATAACGTCTTTCTTGGGATTCTATTTAAGGTAAGTATTTTACAATCCCTTGCATTACAATGCTGAAAGTTATTCTATCTTCACTGCGGTGAACCGCCCTTACATTGCTTTACCTTGTTTCTTTCTTACTGCTCTTTTTTGTGAGTTTATTTTTGCTTTTTGCTTTTGTTTTACATTATTTTTTTGTTGCCGTGGTCTTTTGTATCTGATTACACCTTTCGTCTCCTTGATATTGCTGTCTCCTGTTTTTGAACTGCCTTGATTATTTTGGCACCTCCTTCTCCTTTTTGTTACCGGGCACTTTGTGTCTCTTCTTTTAGTATAAATTAGTACGTCAATGTTGTATACTCAAAGGTGCTCACGGAAATATGAAGTCATTGTATTTTAGAATATGATGAGGATGGAATATAAGGGCTATTGGGGTTGAGGTGAACAGACTGTTGGAGCGTCATTGAAGTAACCGGTTGGGGTGTTAGGAAGAGTAAAGTTACTTCAACCACTTAATACGTTGTTAAGATGTCCTTTCATCCATTTTGCAGGCACCATATTCTGCACCCACCTAAATGCCTAGTATGATCTTTGGAAGGGCATTGTGGCATACAGAGAGGGCTACCCTTACCACCCATCAATGAAGATCTTGGGCAAGGCAAGGGAAGAGATAAAGCCTACAGTTAAAATTATTCAGATAACACACACATTTACTGCAGATTGACACCTCAAGACAAACTCAGGAACCCACTCCTCCCTTTCACTCCAAAATTCAGGAGTGGCTGACCTGCATTTCAGGAAGTTATTTAAAGTGTCTAATTCAGGATAGCCATAGAAATAGACTAACAAAGTGATAATGTGTGGAGCAAAGAAGATACAACTGACATTTTAAAAAAACGTTCATATCCCATCACATTACAAAAATATTCTATGATTTAGTCCTGTTAGAAGCTGAAGTGTTTGGAGTTCTATGTGCTTTCCTTGAAGCCCTGTGGTCCTGGAAACAAAAGCTTTAAGTGACACTTATAGCGAAGAGCTGGGTGCCCTGACCCTCAAACTGAGTTATGAGGGGCCTTGGACCTTGTCATTGCCCAGGAAGAGAATTACCTGAGCCTGCCCTGAATTTTGCTGTTTCAGCCTTATGCCCCACTCCATGCAGTAAAAGCCAAGAAACAAAGGATAACAAATACTACCACCTCCTTGGAGGACCACACTTATGCAGGCAGGTGACTTTCCCTCAGACCTACATCCTCTGTGAATAAAATTGGCATGCTCCAGGACACCATTTCAGAGAAGCAGTATGTGTCTAAAAAAATCATTGAATGTAACTAAGCACCAAGTGGATATTTTAGTTGAAAGACTATGTTTATATTTAACCCATGTGTTGCTAAGCAATTTTAGGAATTATCATTCTTAAAAGACTGGTATTCTCCAGTTTTCCTTAGCTCCTAATTTGGCAGATTCTTTTACATTTGTATCTACAATCTCACACCTCTCTAAAAATATTACATCTAGTTAAAGCACTTTTCTATTTTTTTAAATCCCTTGATTTAGACATCCTATGCCTTTATCTTGTGTCTGCATTGCAATTTGTGTTGTTTTTGCGTTGTTCCAAAACAATCTCTGAAATGTTATGTTATGTTACGTTACACAATTTATAGAGCGCATGGCTACCCTCGGGTTTCCCTTGCTTCTAAACCCTAACCACAGAGGGGATGAGAGTGACACGCAACAAGAAAGGAATAAAAACAACTGGACCTAGAATAACCAAGTTTTCAAGGCCTTTCGAAATTCCAGTTCTTGCTCCATCAGCCGAAGATTAAGAGGCAGCGAGTCCCACAATTTGGCTCCTAAAAACATCAGAGAGGACCCACCCCATCTTGCTTTCTTTATTTTCGGTACGGTTACTAAAGCAAGAGTAGTGGATCTCAAATCTCTATTCGGCCTATAAAAAGTGGCCAAGTTCCTAAGGAGCATAGGTCCTTCAGTCTGGCATGTGCTACTGACCTTAAAATTAGATGCCTCTGCCTATCCCAAGTGGCCCCTGCAATGTTTGGGTTTGAGAACACATGGAGACTTGTAGTTATGTTCGTACCCCGAGTGTAAAACTCACCCTTGGGTCAAAAGTGAATACACACACTTGATACAATACATCATAACATGTGACTTAACCCTGGATTATTTGTAATTGTATTCCCTTGTTCTATTTTACTGTCTGTTTGGGCACACACGTGTGTTGCATACATGTCAAGTATTTCAAACCTTTGCCCTGTGCGTTCTTGCCTGTGTCTTCAAGTTGAGACAAGGCACCCAATTATTGAGGGTAAGATACTGTACAGAGTTGTAGCTATGTTTAAAACTTTTTTTCTCATGTGTGCTTTTGCAGTGGCCACTAGGTGCACGACTGTCATGCTCAGTCGCCTTTGATGCCAAAAACACCCATGTTATTTTGACAAACATCATTTGCTCCTTTTGTTTTAAATCTGTCTCTTTATTGCTGTTTACAATGCAGATGAAGACAAAGATAGATACTCCCACACACTTGTGCAACACTGGTTCTACTCTTTTTTTTTTATTGTTGTTGACATTTCAGATTTTCTCAGCCAGTGACAGGGTGATTACGGACATGGTCCTGAAGAATGCCTTACAGCTCGCTATAGGTTTCTTTTGAATGAGACAGAAACATGTTGACCCCTACGCTACGAATCGGTCGGAGTTTTTGTCTCCCCTCGTAGTTTTACTCTATCGCTAGGGGACAAAGAATTAAGTGAACAATTAGTTCACCAAACGTTCGTTTTCTTTCATTTCCCTTGCATTTGCACCCGGCACAAGCCACCCCTATGGACTAACAGGTGACCTTCCTGCAAAGTGCTCCTGCCCATCTGGAGAAGTTGTTGCCCGCACCATGAAGTCTGGTAAGTGGTGTGAGGAGTCACCCTACGATGAAGAATGTTACCAAAGGCTAGGTGAGGGCTTGTTCTCAACAAAGAAATGTGCTGCAAGCCAGAGAGACAGATATGTAACTAATCATCCAATTTGATTGATGCTTGTGCCCTCAGACCAGGTGCATCTATGGTGGCTTTGGAAAATTGGAGTTCACACTGATAAGCCTAAAGGTGAAACTAAACCGGATTGTCTCGGTGTATCAATCATTAATCTATGCAACTATTCCAAGGAACACTGTAATTATGCGACGGGGGAGGCTCAATTTATGTGGCTGAGTTGAGTAAATTATGCAGCAACAAAACACATAATATACAGCATAAAATAGCTCATTTTTTAACAGTATTACTTCATTATTTTGTCATTTATATACGGTAATACTGTCTGGGGAAAAGGTTTCAACTCGTTAGTTCTGATTAATTCCCAAACACAGCAATAAGCAATTTAATAGTGGCCAGTAAATATTTGCAAAGGCCTTCCATTGATTGCATTGCAACATGCGTTGCTACCCTTTTAGTGACTTTGACCGTTTGAGCTTCAAAGATGTTTTTGTCAAAATCTGCAGACTGAGTGGCAGGTGACGGAACATGTGGCAAATGCAGCTCATCGATTCCAGTGGCCCTGACCGCACCTTACAGCTTCATTTTAACAGAAAAATTATTCATCTCACCAACTAATTATCAAAAAATTAGGATTCGTTCGGAAGTGTTGACCTGAAGGGTATGGCCATGTCCCCGGTATTAAATCACTTACATATTTTGCAGTCTCTGTCCTTCTCTCTCGCTCTCTCTCTTTCACGCGCACACACACAATCTGTAATGCGTCATATTTCGATTTTCAAAAGAAAAGTGCACATCGTTTCAACTGTCGTATTATAAAGGTATTATGAACATGTTATCTATTCTATATAAAAAATAAAAAAAAAACATTTTTCTCAGCTATTTACTGTGGGTTTCAGCGTACACAATGGCAACAGTGCCTTTCAGTATGAAAAATATGGAGGCGTGGCATTTAGCATGGAAGCTGCCTCCAGGCGAAGCTCGAGTACAGCAGTTACTCAGCGGGTAGGAGGAACAAAGCTTAACGCGCTTGCTGTTTCTTTTAAAGGTAAATGGCAAAAGGGATTGCCTTGTGTGGAAGGAAATGTAAGCAGCATTACTCATTCAAGAACCCAGGTGAATATGGGGCTAAACAATGAAGTGCATTTAAAATGTTAAATTAATCTCTCATCCCACAGAGATCCACTCAATTTCACACCTGGGTGAAAGCTTCTTTAGAGTAATTTTAGGCAAAAAAGGCAAACCACGCTTTTAGTGAATAACGAGTAAAACATCTGGGTGAAATTGTCCTGCAAGATTAGGAGATGGGCCTTTATGTATGTAGCAGAAACAGTTTGACTGCAGATGTCATGTGTAATTTTTCTCCTAATACCACGATGTATGTATTGATATTTTATATAGCATAAACGTAGCTGTGAAGCAACAGTGAATTGTACATTATGTGAGAGGTTGGAAAAGGATCTGCAAGATCATGTACATCAAGTAGGGATTACATAAATCCATTGTAAACACATTTTAGGCACAGGAGGATTAAGTGATTTGCCCATAATCACCTGATGTTGAGTCTGGAGCCTAGGCCGGGATTAGAATTTGGGTCCCCAAGTGCCAAATGCGCCAAGTCACGCAGCTTAGTCTTAATATTCCTTTGATTAGGTGTTAGACAACCTGGAGCCTGAAACTATCAGAGTCTACAGCACTCCGAGGTAGGAAGAGACCCAGAGCCTTATTTACTAACATTTGGTGTAAAGCAGTGCCACAAGCCTTTTAGCTGCACTGCCCTATGCCAAATGGAAAGGACAGGAATGCACTGTATCTACAAGATACTGTGCATTCCTGTCCTTTCAGCCAGTGCCACTGCAGAAATTGCTGCAGAGCACCAATGCAGGCACCCTTGCACCATGGTGCAAGGGTGTATGTGTTGTTGTCATGATTGTTTTTGTGCAGGAAGGGACATCTTTCTGCACAAAAACAATCTCGAGAGGCGTTTTCCTTGTTCTGGATGGGCTGCAGAATGCAGCACATGTGGAAACCGGGAAAAAACAGGAGAAATGTAAAAATTTCTCCTCATTGCTCCTGTTCTGGAGAGGCATACGTTTTTGGCGCTGCCACAGATTTATGCTATGTTGTAAATCAGGAGCAGTGTCAAAATCCATAGGTGTTGAGTGGAAACACCCACAGCAACACCCATGACACACTTCCCTGATGCAGTGTAAGACAACGCATCGACTTATGCTGCGTTGCCTTACACCTTATCGATAAGGCCATGTAAAGCCATGCAGGGTGGCTTTGCAAGGCCATATAATAATGGGTCTGCACTGCGCGTTACCGGAGCATCAAACATGTGATGTTCTGGTGGCACGAGGGACTTGTAAAGAAGCCCTACAGTGCATGGTGCAGAATGAAGTCAAAGGAGTCAGATTCAGGTTCCGGGTGCATAGAGGTGATGCCATGGTAAAGACTGAGGATGGCCAGAGAGCTGGTGGGGTTAAACTTTGTAGTGATGAAGGGAATGAGAAACGGCTGTGAGTGGCACAGGTCCATCTGCTCATTTCAGTAGTTCTTCTTATAGTGCAAACTGTAGACCATAGTATACCTCATTAAACGTTTTTCTCTTCCCTCTCCTAAATGAAGTAAACCAGTAGAAGGCAACTGCAAGTACCATCTTCAAGAATTTAGCTTTGTCCAAGCTGAAATCTTGCTTGTGATATGTGCTCTATTCCAGATAGAGGAAATACAAGCAAACAACATTGAGTGTGTCAGTGTGCCTGATGCCTTCCTGCAGATCACCTTAAAATCTACCCAGTGCATTTTGAAAACCATATGCCTTATTTTATGTAAAATACACAAAATTGAACAATAGTGCTGATGCAGTGTTAGCTGATTTTACACATCATATGTGTTTACCTGGATGAAGGCGCTTACATGTATACTTTTCTCTGAGCTCCATTTAATAGACGACAACAAATAACAATTAGGCTCGACTTCGGAGGCGTCTTAAAATGGAATACATTACTGGGCATCACACACTGCAAGTTCGAAGTGAGAAAGACACAGTTCTACCACAATATAAATGTCAATATTGAAATAATCAGGAATATATTTTTATTATCTTGGAGATGGAATAATTTTATCAAAAAAAGATAACCCTCCTAAATGCTTCCTTGACTCAATATGAAGAACATGTATCGTTTGTACGACACACAACAGTAATTAAAAAACATTTGGCTTTATTTGTCTGGATCCCTTTTAGTACAGTTCTGAATTGTGTAAATTGTGTACAGTTGATGCTAAGCACAATAAGAAGTAGCACGTTATAACAACAGCCTCTTCTAAATTATGCATAATTGATGTTATGAATATTAAGAGGTATGAGATAGTATGTTATAATCAATGCCGCACGATGTTTGAGGTAAAATGTATTTGATAATTGATCAGCTTTCTCCAGTGGTCTTTGTAGATAAAGATGGTTTGTACGAGATTTGTACCCCTTTTTTTGTATTGTTTTATTATATAGTGAATTAAACTCTGTGTATGTCATGTTTTGCAGCCTTGAAGTAGTCCCGAGGGGAAGAAACGCCTTGGCTACAGTGAGAGGGCATTTTTCAATAAGAATAAAGAAAATATTTTTTAAACCAAACAGACAAGTCTTTACATCAAGTGGCTTTGTTTGAATTGATTTGAAACTTATGTTATCAGACATATATATGTCTCTGTCCAATATGTGTCACATTTTGAGTGCTGGGTCATATATGTTATAAATACCATTTAAATAAAACAACGTGTGACTGTATCTTTGGAGGGTCATACACTTTCAAAGTCGCACTGCTCCTTGTCTTGGCTCCCCCCTCACACACACACTTATGACACCATTTCTAACTGGAAGTGATGGTCACTCTCACCAGTGAACATGTCAGTTCTTCCTGCATTGCAGCGCTGCCTAAGACATGTTCTAAACATCAGGGACCGTCCACAGTGGGATGTAGTCACAGAGCGCAAGCTCTCTTCTGTCTATTTGCCTTTTACAAATTAGTTCATTTTAATACTTTCAGCAAATCATCCTAGGAACAATTGTTTGAATATCTAGCTCCAGTCAAGGAGGATCATGACCCAGATGTGTCTTATTAATAATACCCAGAGCTAATAAATGGGTAGGTTGTCACGTTGACAAAAATAGAGTTGAGAGTGGAGAAAGAAGAAATAGAGAAAACATGGTAATCATTGAGGCCAGTGCTATGTACCCTCTACAACTAGAATATATAATCTGACCCTGAATGCTTCTACGAGTTCCAAGGTTCATGTATGTACAAATAGGGCTCATTTTTATTGCAAGTTACAGATTACAACAACTGAGCTTTATTCCTACCTTGTTCCCCCCGAGGACCAAAGATTTGATCTCAATACACAGTTCAAATGAGACAAACTGCTTGTAATGGACATCACATGGGATACAGAAAGCCTGCAATATCATGAAATCACACTCCACTCCAAGCACTCTGATCTACACCCTTGGCAGGATTCACACAAGCTACCACATACCACCCAACTATACACTCAATACCAAAACATAGAAGATATAGGCCCTCATTATAACATTGGTGACAAATGCTGCCTACCGCCATGGTGACCCCCGCCAACATACCGTCGCCGTGGCTACCATCTGTCCACCAAAATACGACTGTAGCTGTAATTCCACCAGAAGACTGGCGGAATTCCGGCTACAGTCATGGTGGCGGATGGCGGTAAGGTGACGCTGCTGCCAGCAGCAGCGCCACGCCAGCAAAACACCGCTGACTGTATCATGAGCCATGATACGGCCTGGTGGTCTTCTGCTGGCGGACACTGCTGCTGGCAGCAGCGCCGCGTCCTGTCTCCTGCCGGAGGACCCCCTGCAAGCAGGGGGTGGGAGCTGTTGTGTGTGTGAATGTGGGGATGTGTGTGACTGTGTGTGCATGCATGCAGGTATGAGGCATGTGTAATGCATGTGTGCATGAATGGGTGTGAGTGTATGTGTATGTTGTGTCGTGTGATTGCGTGTGTGCAAGTATGTATGTTTGTGAGTGTTGCTGTGTGTGTGTATGAATTTATGCATGCGTGGGTGAATGTGGGTATGCGTGTGTGTATGAGTGTGTATGTCGGGGGGTCGAGAGGGGGATGATGGGGGAGGACTCTGGGGAGAGGGTTGGGGGAGACCCCTATCCGTGCCAGGGAAGGATTACCCTAGCACTGATAGTGCCTACCGCCATGGTTTTCGTGGCAGTACAGGAGCCACAGAAACCATGGCGGTGGGCGGGGTCATAATGCCATGGGCAGCCTAGTGACAGCCGCTGGGCTGGAGACTGCAGTCTCCAGCCCGGCGGTCATTACCACCGTGGCGGTCGATGTGTTAAATTGGCGGTTTGGCTTTGGCCAAACCGCCAATGTCATAATAGTGGCGGTATATACCGCCAACCTGTTGGCGTTACTACCGCCACTATTACACCGACCGCCGGGGTCGTAATGACCCCCATAGTGATGGAGAACATCGGAACATCAACACGCTAGCTGACAACCTCAATCAACCTTAAGAAAGAAGCAGAAGACTAAGGTGGATGCACTATCACACATGGCAAGCAGAACAATCCAGGCATGACAACAACACACGTGAGGCACTCTTTACAGGAGAATTTAATTTTTATGGCAGAAGAAAGCCCCAAAAAGCATAACCAGGAATAGAGGGCTAGAAAACACACACACACACAGACAGGGAGACAGCAGCACCCCCGTTCAGCAGAATCTACTAGTCTTTCTCATGCAAATAAATAATGTTTCTTAAAGAGTAAAACAGACAGCTTTTGATCATGTGGAATATATAGATTGTTATATATTAGATTGCTAGTTTTCAAGACAATGCAGGTTCTTTCCTCGGACAGGTGTAGTATACCAGGACAACTAATTAAATTATATTGTGCAATCAAAACTTGCAACCTAAAGTCAGAGTGGATTGCTGTGTCACAAGCAATTGGCATGGAAACACGAATTGAAGTGAATTGTGGTTGGGAATCTGAGGGCCAGCACAACATGTCCATCATCCACTTTACGCAGGCACAGCTGATAACAGATTATTACGGACACAAAGGAGCCTATTCTCAAACTGCATTTTGTAGTACAGTAGTAGTACTACAGTAGTATTACTAGTCTCTGCCTCTGCCTCTTCTATCTCTTCTGTGTGAAAATCAGGGACCCAACTGTGGTAATGTCTGCATATGTACACATATGGCTGGAAAATGGTAAATATTTAATAATTAATGGGAGGGGTTTAGGAAGGAATGAAGAGGTTAAGGGATGGTAAAATGAATGTGACATTGATATTTATTAAAATAATGACATTACTTTTAATGAAATATCTACACCACTTTTAATAATTTATAATGGACTATAAAAATATAATTGGTTTACTTTAGGTGGACTTTTTTATGTAAACCTGATTTTTTTATTTAATACATTAAAAATAATTACATTTTAAACTTAAATTTGTTATTAATGCTGTAACATTTGTACAATGTTCTACATTTAAAATAAATATATACATTTAATTCAAATGAATATTTAACACAAATATTTTTCAAATTATTTACAAATGTAATAAACCTATGGACCTTGCAAAATGCTTTTCAATAGAAAGATCTCTGTGACAATTGTGAAGGACTCTGCCAAGTGTGTAGAATGTATGATATCGTCATAAAGTCGCTACTGGTCCTAAACTTATTGTCGTATTTGACATTTTTAATGACTCCACTCCCTACTTCAGGGATAGAGACATATAGGGGGTGATTCTGACCTTGGCGGTCTTTTCGCAAGACCGCTGAGTTACCGCCGCGGTAAAGACCGCCGACCGCGGCGGTATGCCGCGGCGCGTATTCCGACCGCTGGGAGCGTTCCGCCAGAAAACCGCCAGCAGCCACACTGGCGGTCGGCGGGAACGTGGAGACTGGTCAACCTCCACCGCCACGCCATCAGAACACCGCCCACAGAATTACGACCCACATTTCTGTGTGGCGGTCTTCTGTTGGCGGTCACGTCCCTATGGCTCCCGTCGCCTCCCGGAGGACCAACGCAAGGTAAGTTGATCGTCCGTGAGGGGAGGGGGTGGGGGGGGTGTTGTGTGATGTGTGCGTGCATGGGGGTGTGTAGAGGGGGTGTGTGTGTGCGTGCATGCGGGCGGGGGGTGCTGCTGTGCCTATGGGCAATGTGTGTAGTTCGGCGGGTGCGCATGTTGGCATGTATGTGTGCGGGTATGTGCCCCCGTTGTGTATGTGTGTGTGTAGGGGGTGTGCATATGTGCATGTTGGGGGTGCGTGCATGTCGGGGTGCGTGTATGTGCATGTCGGGGTGGGGGGGCAGGGGGTTTGTAACATCTCTGGGGGGTGGCAGGGGGTGGAGGGTGTGGGGGGGGACTCGTGGGGGGTAGTGGGGGGTGGGGGAGACCCATATCAGTGCCAGGGATGGAATTCCCTGGCCCCGATAGTGCCTACCGCCATGGTTCGCATGGCGGTTCCCGACCGCCAAAAACCGCGGCGGTAAGCAGGGTCATGATGCAGTTGGCGGTCTTGGGTCGACCGCCGGGCCGGAGTGCGCAAACTCCAGCCCGTCGGTCATGACCGCCGTGGCGGTCGGAGTGGGAAAGTGGCGGTCGATCGCGGCGGTGACCGCCGCGGTCAGAATGCCATTTTTTGGACCGCCGGTCTGTTCGCGGTCCGACCGCCGCCTCTCCGCCGACCGCCGGGGTTAGAATCACCCCCATACTCTTTGGAATAACTAAATACTCATAAATGGGGAATAGCTAAAAGTAGTAAAGGGACTCAAAAGTGTAAGAGTAAATTTACTTAACGTAATTCTACACACCTAGATTTACCTTTGTGAATAGGCCCCAACGTGTCTAATTGATTGACTAATTATATTGTTAGTCATACATCCACTGCAGTCCAACTAATTCAGGGTCAGAACCTTCAGATTTTATGATACATTTCACCATTACTCTCAGCAAGGCCACTGCAGTGTGTGGTCCTAATATGTGAAGCGATGATCTTTGCTGACAAAGATGCAGAAAATAAAAAGATGTGCCCATTGTTCCAGACTTTCATGAATTAATTAGTGGTCCTACCATAATAAAGAACATGGCCAAATTAGTTGGTGTCAAACAATGTTACACCCATTCAAATTAGGAATAGCATTCAATAGCATCCAATTACATTGGATGGATCACTCAGGCATTAATTATGACATATCAGTGGTTGGAGTGATATGTTGATAGACTTTAATACCACAATGAAGTACAGGGAGCTTAGGAAACTTAACATAATATAATTAGTGCCTTAACATAAAACGTAATGTGTAATGTGAAAGCAGGAATGAATGATAACAAAACCTTTACACCTCAATGGAGGTGAGGGAATAATATTGCAATGGAACTTAAAACCGAAAGGAAGTGGGACAGTTCTACAATGATGTCTTCATCATTCATGTGAGGAAATGAACATACAAGGATTTTATTTTACCAACGAAAGAGAACGATGTAGCCTGAATGTCATATTTTCAGCAAATAAACCTGCGCACAAATCGTCCTGATGCTATATTTGCTTGTGATACCACGATTGAGTAAAAGTATAAATATGGCATCCAGAGCATGGTGCAATGAATTGCAACAATGCTTTCAGCAATGAAATTGCTACAGATAGGTATACAGCCAAGCAGAATCAAAAGCTAATAATGCAGTGTAGTTAAAAGTCACAGCACACAAAAACCTAAATAGTTGCAACATTGCAGTTTTGGTTTAAGTATCGATTTATACCTTCAGTGTTACTCATAAGGGATTTACATGTCCTTTTAAGAATGCTGATCTTGAGTTTTATCAGTGCCTATTTTGTAGCTCGCATTATACCTGATTCACTGAAACAGCTGTCACTACATTATATAATAATTTTAAATACTCTACCCCAATGCTGCAAAATTTATAGACAAATATCCCATTCTTTTGAAAACTTTCAGGTAAAAGCTACCAGTCTTCAGCTGCAGGCCCCTTTGCATTACACGGAAGTCTGTGGGTGTCACTGCTCCATCTTGTGCCCTATGTCCGGTGGGTTTTACTTGCCAGGCTCATGTCACCCTTCCTTTGTGGCGCCTCCCTAACCTGAATATTCCCAGTCATGCTTGCTTCCCTAGTGGTGCCTGTCAGGTCTGTGCTCTGTTTTTGGTTCCCCCCACCAAGAAGTCTGTTGTGTTGCTATGAAAGTTTCACCTAGTTTCCACCTGCAGATATCACGTGTCTAGTTAGAATAGTCATGTTTCCTCTGTGGAACACTGGTTTGTACCATCAGGTATTTGGGTTCCGTTGTAACAGCTGTATGTCAATTACTGTTTGCACCTGCTACCTGTTAGGCCTATTTCCCTTGTTATGTAACACATGCTTTTACCCCCAGGTTCATTGGAATATTCTACACTTCCATGTGGGACACGTGTCCTTCTGGAACACTCTTGGCTTCCTGTAAAAATACCCCCCTCAAACTTGCATCAAGGCTTGGCCTCGAACCTCTTCCCAACGTGCACCAGCATTGTTCCTGCACTTACCTTCCTGTGTTCAAGTCCTGCATAAGTTTCTTACCAACAGTTGTCCCCTGATTCGCACAGAGTTTCCAGCTCTCCAGTCTTCCAAGTCCTTCTGATTATTCTCTCATTCTGACATCTGTGACGCTTCCAGTGTCTTTCTTTATGTGCTACCATTATGCCTATTCTTGAGCTTCTTGTATTGAGTTTCCAGTTGCCTTGGAATCCAGTTCCAGTATTGTTAAGGCTAAGTACTGTGGGCCAGATTTAACAAAAAATGACAGTGCATGGTGCTGCGCCAAATTTGACAGCATCACGCGCCATCATTTTTAAAATGCTTGTATTTAAAAGAATACGGCACACCCCTGTGTTTCCCACTGAACCGGTGCTGTATTTGCTGCATGGTGCAAGGATGGCTGCGTTGAGGGGGAGATTGTTTTTGTGCAGGAAGAAACACCTTCCTGCACAAAAACAATCTTAAATGGTGATTTGCTCTTTCTATGTGTGCTGCACAATGCAGCACATAGAAAGAGGAAAAAAACAAGGAGAAATTAAAGCATTTCTCCTTGTTGTGCCCTGCTAACGCCACCCCTGGGGTGGTGTTAGATTTTGGCGCTACCTCAGGTTTACGAAAAGTCATAAATCTGGGGCAGTGTCAAAATGCTATTGGTGTTGCTGTGGAATGCCTACAGCAATGCAAAGTGCTGCTTGTGAAGAGGCCGTATTTACAAGGTGACTTTAAGCCACACAAAGTGGCTTAATGCCACTTTGTAAATATGGTGCAGTGCATAGCGCCACCAAAGCGTCACTAAAAGTGACACTCCGGTTTGCGCTAGGGGGCTCCTAAATATGCCCCTTAGCTCTCAGGTTAGTGCGCACTAAACCACAGACTTGCAATATTTTCAAGACTTAAAATTCCCTTAAGATTTGAGGTAGTTTTGGATTTTGAACTTTGTTGGAGTATCAAACCCTCGCCCTGAGGCCCAGGCTCTAAACTCTTTTGTTAGCACTCTGTACTCTTCATGTATGAACTGAAAGTTCGTCATTGTGTTCCTGGCAATATGTATAGAGTACCTTGGAATAGGTTTCTAGAGACTAAAGTGGTATTAGCTCAGAATCTGAAATCCTATAGGTTTCGGATTTCTGGAAGTTCATAGTTTATTATTGAATAGGTTGCGGGTCCCTCTTTCTTGTAATGTTTATAATGATGCCTGTAGGTGTACCAAAAGTGCAAACTATTGTTTGTGATTCTAAGTAGGGCATCTAATGATAACATTGCCTTTTGTCTGTTTATATTGTATCACATCTACATAGAGGATGTCAAGGTCCAGAGAGTCCCACCTTCTAAACAGTGTATGAGGCAGTCGAGCAGCTCCCACAGTGACACATGTTTAACTTTTCTTGTTTCCTCCCATCCATCTTTCTTCCTGGCAGTTGTTGGTGAAACTAGACAGTTTTTACTAGTTACACGGTGCAGCCCCAGCTGGGATTGGAGGTCCAGCATCGCCCTAACGGTTAAAACCAGGTGAGTGTATGACAGAAGGCCAAGCCTTTCACTTTCCACAGCTCAGACGATATGGACAACCAACTGCAAGTTGACGATTTAGCTCAGGCACTATCCGATGAGCAAGTTGAGATTCAAACCTTGGAACAGGAACATGTGTTACTTAAGATGAGTTGGTTAGATATTGCCCTTTCCAGTCACCTGGGTTAGTTAACGCTGCAGCTGGGGCAATTCCTAAAGACACACAGCCTGTTTTACGTCCTTCACTATTTGGTGAAACTAGAAATACCACAAGCATGCCTTCCCTAGGTAATGTAATTCCTATACATGTCACTGTAACTACTTCCACTTCTGTATTACTAATCCTGCTGGAAAGGTTTTTTTTGGAGATTATAACACATTTGATACATTTTGGAGCCAGTGTCAGTTGCAATTCTTTCTTAAATCTGGACCCTTTCCTTCTGACACAGCTAAGATAACCTTTATAATCCCCTATCATGGGGGCACAGCTTCTCACTGGCTGAGTCCCCTCAATCAAAAAACCCGTAATGCAAGATTTTGGAAAATTCAAAGAGAGGATACTCTGTCTCTTTGCCAAACACACCTTTCTCCAGGCTAGTGATAATGAGTTGTTGAATTTATGTCAGAGTAGTAAGGATTTGCTGACATATCACAACCTTCTGTAGACTTTGAGAGACAACTTGAAAGACTCTTTGGAACACATTGTGGATCTCAAAACGGACTGTTCTGAGTTCATTGGCTTAGTTGTTCAGTTACTCTATAGGTTAGAGGAATGTAAGGTAGAATGGTCTTGAGGGGAGCCTAGACTCCTAGTGATACATTCAGAACAAAGAGAGATAGAGGCTAAGAATCAGGATAACACTGAGCCTATGCAAATAGGAGGCTTACAGGGCTCCATAACTACAGAAGAAAGAGATTTAAGAAGACATTTGAATCTATAGTTGTATTGCGAAAATGCAGAGCATTTTGCCCGTGATTGTCCTGCCAAACCTAAAGGGATGCAAAAGAATGTTGCTATAATGTCTAGTTTGACACCGGAAAACTAGAGAGCCTGGCTGATGTAGGGGTCAACCAGTCAGGTAAGGTCCTAGTGCATACTTCCCACTTTTTGGCAAATACTTTTAAGAAAGTTCCACGATATTTTATTATTTTTGTTACCATAATACTTTCAAATCAACAGCCGAAAGTAATATCTGTACTTTTAAATTCTGAAGCTATTGGAAACTTTTTTGATCTAGGGCTAGCCCGGCCTTTACACATACCTGGTGTTAAAAACAAAGAACCAGAACCAGTTAGGGTTGTGGATGGTTCTGAACTTTTTTTCTCGAATGATTACATATGAAACAGTACCTACCACTCTGGTGTGTGAGAATGAGCATACAGGGTCCTTGACCTGCGACCTCATAGGCACACCCAACTTTGGTGTTATTTTAGGGGTCCCTTGGCATCAGCTTCACAATCCATTCATTGATTGGTCACATCACCTTGTCTCCTTAGATTCCCATTTTTATCCTAACCACTGTTATAAGGAGACACAAGAAGTTGTGTCCCCTTTGACATGTGCAGCATTAATTCAAGTATGTACAGCTCAGGTTCCTGTAGAATACCAAGAGATTCATGATTTTTTGGATGATCAAAAGGCTACACAAGTACCTCCACACAGAGAATATGATTGCTGCATTGATTTAATTCTGGGTGCCAACGTTCCTTGCACACACCGCTAAACTCTCTGTGAGCCAGAGGCAAAATACCTAAAAGAGTATCTGGATGAATTATTAACTCTGGGATTCATCTGCCATTCCACATCTCCAGCCTCTTTACCACTCTTTTTTTGTACTGAAGAAGAATGGTGAGTTAAAGGTGCGCATAGACTATAGGCCCTTGAATACGGTTATTTTTAAGAACAGGTATCCATTGCCTCTTATAACCGTTTTGCTCGACCGGGGTGCAAAATCCACGGTATACACTAAATGAGACATGCCAGGTGCCTATCTCCTCATTTGTGTTAAAGAAGGTAATGAGTGGAAAACATCCTTTTGAACTAAATTTGGGTTGTTTGAACATACAATCATGCCCTTCAGGTTGTGTAATGCCCCCACTGCATTCCAGTATTTTATAAACGGGGTGTTGCAAGACCTACTAGACATTTGTGCTATTGTACACATTGATGACATTCTCATTTACTCCCAAAACATGACTGGACACATAGTACGTGTCAGAAAAATGCTACAATGACTCAGAGAAAAGGATGTTTTGTATTGCTAGACAAATGTACCTTCCACCCACGGTCTGTTGAGTTCTTAGAATTTGTTACCATGGATCAGAAAAAGGTGTAGGTGATCCTTGATTGGTATGCACCAACCTCGGTCAAAGAGGTGCAAAGTTTCTTGGGGTTTGCAAACTTTTATAGGCACTTTAGCACCCATTTCTCTGGCATTACCAGGCTATTACAAAAAAGGTACATTTTATCTGTTCCCATGAAGCCAATAATGCATTCAAACTACTCAAAGAGAAATTCACAACGTTACCGTACTTTGAAGAGGCAGATGCCTCTAAGGTTGCCGTAGGAGATATTCTGTCGCAAAGTGACTGCACCACTGGACAAATGCATCTAGTAGCATTCTTTAAAAAAAAATTGTTGCCAGCAGAACAGAACTATACAATAGCAGATGGAGAACTGTTGGCAAAACAGTTGTGCTTCCAAGAATGGAGGAACACAGCATACCATTATCGTATATACTGATCTGATCCTAAGAATCTCCAATTCTTTTGATCATTAAAAGCATTTGCCCTTAGACAAGTAAGATGGTTGTTGTATTTTAGCTAAGACAATTTCATCATTACCTATCTTCCAGACACACCACAGACTAAGGCTGACCTGTTAGCCTGGGGAGGTTATTCGAATCAAATTCAAGAACAGACACCACAGAATATCATAGCATCTGAACACATTATAGGTCTTTGCAACCAAGAATCATTTGTGAACAGAATTAAACATAGTATGAGTCAGGAGGATTTAGAAGTGTGGGTAGCAGATAAAGATAATCATATTCATAAAAACCTTCCGTATCATGGTACCACCTTGTTTGTTCCCACCAAAGAATTAAGATAAGAAGCCTTAACTAGGTGTCATGACACCCCTTTGTTGGAACATTCTAGAATACACAAGATCCTAGTCAATTGTCAGCAACGGTTTTGGTGGCCTACTCTATCCAAGGATGTGCATAATTATTTCTGGACCTGTCCTATCTGCTCTCAGAACAAGGCATCCCACACTGCCCCTGCTGGTTAGTTAAGAACTCTCCCTTTACCCTGGCATACGATAAGTATGGATTTTATTACTGATTTGCCCAACTTCAATGGTCACAATACTATCTGGGTGATGGTTGATTTGTTTTCCAAAATGACCTACTTCATTGCCTTGTAACGAATACCCAATAAAAGACCCTTTCCAACCTATTTGTACAACATGTTTTGCATTTACAGTGACTGCCCTACGTCATTATTTCTGACAGGGGCTGCAGTTCATTTCCCGGTTCTGGCGCAGTCTTTCCACATCTTTGGGTATTGATGCTCGACTCTTGTCTGCCTATCACCCACAAACCGATGGGCAGACAGAGCAAGTAAACGAAGTACTGGAATAGACACTGCAATATCTTTTAACCTCAAATCCCAAAGAATGGAAGTCCTCTTTGCCTTTTGTAGAGTTTGCATGTAAGAATTCACAGCATTCGGCCACTGGGGTTTCTCCTTTTTAATTTGTGACAGGCATCAATCCATGAATGCTACTTGAAAATATTGTTAAAACATCTGACAATGTATCTACAATACCAGAATTTGTAAATCAACTTGTTGACTCTCAAAAAGAGGTATCACAACACTTACCCCAGGCTACAGCTAATATGGAAAGACAGGATAATATAACTTCACCAAACCCCTCCGGAGTACAAAAGCAGAGATAAGGTCTGGCTAGCCACAAAAAAGGTTATGGCTACCAGGTCTCCACAAGTTGCAATCTTGGTTTATTGGTCCCTTTCCAACTGAAAAGGTTACTAATCCTGTAGCAGTCCAGCTTCAGCTGCCTCATAATTTGCCTGTTCACCCTGTGATCCATGTTTCCATCCTCAAACCATACCATGTCCTCAAATGACCCGCTCCTCCTCCTTCACCTGTAACCTTGGATGGTCACCTAGAGTTTGAATTTCTGAGAGTTTTAGATTCACAATTCTTGAAGGGTTGCTTATTGTACATAAGTGCATGGAAAGGTTATGGTCCTGAGGAGAATTCTTGGGAACCAGCTGCTAATGTTCATACCCCTCACCTGATTCGGTCATTTCATGCCCACCAGCGTGACAAACCATGCCCAGTAGGTAGTCCTTTGAGGGGGGAACTGTCACAGTTCCATCTTGTCCCCTATGTGCGTTGGGTTTTACTGCCGGGCTCATGTCACCCTTCTCTTGTGGCACCTCCTGAATGATCACAGTCATGCTTGCTTTTCTCATGGCGCCTCTCAGGCCTGTGCTCTCTCGCTGATTTCCCCCATTTCCCTTGTTATGTAACGCATGAGTTTCCCGCAGGTTCATTGGACTATTGCACGCTTCCACATAGGTTATGTGTCCTTCTGGAAAACTCTTGGCATGCTGTATAAATACCCTCCTTGAACTTGTATCGGGGCTTAGCCTTGAAACTGTTCCCGACATGCACAAGCATTGTACCTGCCCTCACCTTCCTGTGTTCCTGTCCTGCACACGTTTCTTACCAACAATTGTCTCCTGATTCACCTAGATTTTCCAACAGTCTAGTCTCCCAAGAACTCCTGATGACTCCATGATTCTGAAGTCTGCGATGCTTTCAGTGTCGTTCTTCATGAGCTATGATTCCGCCCCTTCTATAGCTTCTTGTACCGAGTTTCCAGTCGCCTTGGATTTGAGTTCAAGTATTATTAAGGCTAAGTACTTAACCCTCATGTTAGTGCTCACCAATCCATATACTTGCAATATTTTCAAGATTTAAGTTCCCTGAAGGCGTGAGGCCATTTTATTTTTTGAACTTTGTTAGAGTATCAAACCCTCCCCCTGAGGCTCACTGCTCTGAAATCTTTTGTTAGCGCTCTGAACTCTTCATACACAAACTGAAAGTTTGTCATTGTGTTTCTGGCAAGTACCCTGAAATAAGTTCCTATTTAAGCTAAAGTTCTATTCGCTCAGAATCGGAAACCCTGTATGTTTTGGAGTTTTGGAAGATCATCTTTAATTCTTGAATTGGTTGCTGCTCTCTCTTTCATGTAATGTTTATGATGATGCCTGTAAGTGTACAAGAAGCACAAACTATTGCTAACATCTAAGTAGGGCATCTGTTGATAATATTGACTTTTGCAATTTTTTTGTGTATCGCATTTGCATAGAGGATATTGACGTCCAGTGAGTTCCACCTTCTAGACAGTGTACCAGGCAGTCAAGCAGCTCCGGCAGTGATGTGGGTTCATCTTTTCTTGTTTTATCCCATCCACCTTTCTTTTTCGGGGGATGTTGGTATAACTAGACAGCTGCTACATGTTACACTGTGCAGCCGCAGCTGGGAGTGGAGGTCCAGCATAGCCCCTGTAGTTGGAACCAGGTGAGTGCATCACAGTGGGAGAGGCAAATAGGGTTCAGACCTCACATAAGGACTGCAAGTACCATTCCAGATGTTCAACGTTCTGTATATGATATATTTGGTTGGGGATTGTGGTGTCACCAACAGTTCTTATACTACTGAACGTGTCCACTAAGCTCAGCACACTATACCACCTAAGCTTCTATCTTGGATTAGACAGGTGGTGAGGTCTGTAGTGCCATAGTATGCACATGGACCGGATAAAATAAATTCTTATTAAATAATGTCAACCTCTTGAAAGAAATTGCTCTTTATCTTAGTTAGATTCCATAGCTATGGCAATGACACTCAATTCAACCTTGAAATCTTCAACAAATTTGGGGGCAGATATAAGAGCGCCAAGCGCCTCCTTGTGCCACATTAACATAATTTTTTAACAATTATTCCTGCTTTTAAGAAGGGAGTATGAATGTTATAGGCCTATCTCCTAAATAGATTCTGTGGTAAAAGTTATGGTGAGGGCAGTCCTCTCAAGGATATCAACCTGGTTGGATTAAAATGAAGTAATCTCGAATTTACAGTATGGGTTTAGGCCAGGGAAGTGCATGCTCAGCAAATGCCTCAATTTTGGTCCGATTATAGAGGAATACACTGTAATTAAGGGAGGCATGTTACACCATGCCTTTATCGACCTAACACCAGCATCTAACAGAGTAAAGAGTTCAAAACATTAGCTCCTCCTTATCAAAATGGGTGTGAAATATAATATAGTTAACTTTTTGCATGACCTACACATGGACCTTTCAGCCACGGTCAGGTACAATAGGAAGGGGAGTCTTTTGACGCAGTGAGTAGCGGGGCAATGACACGATTGCATATTAGCCCCACTCCTATTCACACTATATGATAACAAGTTGGGCCCCATGTTATGTTCAGCTAGTAAAGACATTCCCTGGATGGGCTCATTTAATTTCTGTACTCCTTTATGCAGATGACTCTGTGCTGCTGGCAAGAATGGGGTGGGATTACAGCATCTCCATAATAACTTTGTGGATTTTTTTAATTCCCTCGATTTAAGTACCAAATATACAAAATCCCACACCATGGTGATGAGGCCGAAAACTAATATGATAATTTGAAGAAATGTTTGGTGGTTCGGTAGAAATTATGAGGGTTAACACCTTTCCTTATCTGGGAGTATGTTTTGGTGAGGGGGCTCCTGGTCCGCATTGAGGTGAGTCAAAAGGAACACTATGGCCAGAGCCGTAACAGCAGTTTTTGACTTAGCTATCAGACTGGGTGCCAAACTTGTGCATAAACTTTTGTAAGTGTACCAATCTAAATGTATCTCCCTAGCTAGTTATGGTTGTGACATATGGGTATATAAGATGCTGCCAGAGTTACAGGTAGTTGAAAACAATTTTCTGAAAAGATTGTTAGCGGTGCCCAAATCCACGACCTCTTTTATTGTCCATGAGGAATTAGATATATCTCAGATCTTTTGGCTTTTGGTCAACTAGTAAGATGCCTCAGGATCTGGACTAATCTCGACCTCAAATTAAACCAAATAATTATGAAAGAATGTTTATCCATGGAGAAGGGCAATAACATTCAGTGGCTGAACTAAATTACAATGTCCATGGATAAGATAAAATCACCCTGGGCGTGGTCTGGCCACGAGTGCTGATAGCCGCCTGAGAGAAGAGCTCCGTGAGGCGGCGGGCCTTGGACCGGGAGTGGAGGCGCTGCAGGGGTGGAGCGCCTCTTCATTCCACTGCCAAAGACGAGCCAAGGAACACCGCTGCGGGGGAACTGTCCCCCGATCACCGAACATGCCCGCAAGCCCTACTACGCGTGGGCCGCTCAGCTGCGGCCTATATTGTCGGCCGGAGCCGCGGTCTCCCACGCTGATTCAGCCTGGCGCCACCAGTGGAGCGAATGAGTCAGAACTGGGCAGCTCCGAGAGGAGCATGCGCCAGGGTGGGGACTCAGCAGTGAGTCTCCCCAATGCTTGGGACCCCGCTCCCCCCTCTCTTCATTCTGCCCTTCCCCCCAGGGGGCTCTCGTACAGAAGCGGGGCGCCTGGGCCTACATCAGAGCGGCGCTGCCGAGGTGGGAGGAAGCCAGCAACCCAGACCACCTGTGCCTGCTGAGGAGCCGCACACTGAGGAGAGAGTACATTCGGACGGGCTTTGTGACCTGGCCTTTGGTGGTGATTCAGTCTGGCATCCACGGGTGGACAGGATGGCTCCGATGACCCAGGAAGGGGTGCGTCTCATGATGGGGTCCCACCACAGGGCCGACCCAAACACCAGCGACCTTGTTCCCCGCATCTCTCCACCCCCCTTTTTTCTTCGAAAGCACCCATGTACGAGGCCTTGCCAGGTGGACTCGAGGACGCAGGAATGCCAGGCACCAAGATAGAGGTGAGTGCCGGGTGCCTGCCTTTTAGACAGTGAGGAGCCCTGCCCTAGGGCAAATATCTGGCACAGCAGCAGCGGCGCAGCAGGGGTGGCGAATGACCTCAGTCGATTAGTCCATTGCTCTCCTCCCCACTGCGCAACCAACCCGGGTGAAGTGCAACCCATCAGGCTTGCCAGGAACCCATGCGGGCCATCACCCCGTGCCATTGTGACCGGACAGCGTGAATTGCCCGCCCTCTCTCCCACTGAGCATAACGGGCGGGGGAACTCAGGACACAGACCACTGCACCTGTCAGGAACTGATCCATCATCCCACTGGTGCAGGGAGTCAAAATCTTTGAACGTGGAGGAGGTGACTTCCAGAACAGGATCTCCCCCTCTCGTTGGACACACAACTACGAGTCAAGATCTTCCCTTGTCTCTCAGCTCGGGCTATGTCCCGGACCTCACCCGGCCTCCATTAGACGCCGGACCTACTGCTAGGAGGGACGAGACTCCCCTCCCCTCCTCCTCATTGGCTCTAACCTACACCAACACTAAGTGAGAGACTCCTGAGCCTCCATACCATCGCACCATATCCGTGCCACGGGGCCAGCGATGCCAGGTGGCAAATCGTCGAGTAAGAACTCAGGCAAGCCAGTGAGACAATTACTTTTCTCCGAAGCCCTATTACACTCAAAGACGCCACCCACAGCCCCAGCTCTGCATCCAACCGCTCAGCCCCACATCATGGCTGACCAACCACAGGGGACAACTATGGACCATATCATTCAAGAGATCTCAGCGGTGGGTCGCAGACTGGAGGGGATGGATAACGCTATGGCCTCACTGACAGCAGAAACTAAATCCCACACGCCTGGATATTGCCGGCTTTCAGTCCCGAGAGACGGGGCTAGAACAGCGTGTGGCGACGGTGGAAACTCATGCCACTTCCTCCTAGAATAGGGACCAGGAACTCCTGTATCTCCACAGCAATGTGACAGACTTAGAGGACAGGAGCTGAAGAGACAATGGGCCTGATTTTGACCGCCGCTGAATGACCGCACCGCGGTCAAAAGACCGCGGCGGCCATTTAGACATTTCCTCTGGGCCGGCGGGCGCTCTCCAAAAGAGCGCCCGCCGGCCCAGAGGAAATGCCACTGCAACGAGGACGCCGGCTCAGAATTGAGCCGGCGTAGTTGCAGGGGTGCGACGGGTGCAGTTTGCACCCGTCGCGTATTTCAGTGTCTGCTTAGCAGACACTGAAATACTTTGCGGGGCCCTCTTACGGGGGCCCCTGCCGTGCCCATGCCATTGGCATGGGCACGGCAGGGGCCCCCAGGGGCCCCGCGGCACCCCCTACCGCCAGCACCCCCATGCTGGGGTGTCAGAATCCCCCATGGCGGCGCAGCAAGCTGCGCCGCCATGGGGGATTCTAAGGGCAGCGGTAAACCGGCGGGAGACCGCCGGTTTGCCTCTTCTGACTGCGGCTGAACCGCCGCGGTCAGAATGCCCTGCAGGGCACCGCCGGCCTGTCGGCGGTGCTCCCGCCGAACCTGGCCCCGGCGGTCTTAGACCGCCGGGGTCAGAATGACCCCCAATGTCCGGTTTCTTGGATTTCCTGAAACCATTGAGGGCACTGACATCCACTCCTTCTTGCGGAAAACCCTACCCAAGCTCACTGGCCTGACTTTCAACCCCCCCCTGGAGTTTCAAAGAGCACACAGACTAGGCCCCAAGCGTCAAGATGCGGCCAATTGCCCCCGTCCAATCATAGCCTGCCTCCTGCGACACACGCAAACCCGCCAACTCCTACAGAGAGCCAGCACACATGGACCATGTTGGATGGACGGGCAGCAGATTCGGAAGACAGCGGACTTCTCAAAAGAGACCAGTGAGCGTAGGAAGGCATTCCTGGCCCTCTAACCTAGGCAGTGTCAGTTGGAGGTGAAATACGGGCTGTTCGAACTGGCAAGAATGTGGATCACAAAAAACGGTGTGTCTAAAGACTTCTATGATCCTGAGGACCTGCGCTCTTTCCTGGAAGGTCTCCAGACCATGGACACCACCACTTCGACCCAGCCTCAGGACCTTCCTGCGGTGGCCCAGAGCGGGTCGTCCCTGTACCCTCCCCCGGGAGGGTCAGACCGGCCTTCTGCAGACTTTCATCCCAGGGGGAGAGATCTAGAGAGACCCATGAAGAACCACGATGACCGAGGACAGGAACTGGACATGGTGGCGATGCACACGCAAGTAACAGACAGGGACAAGTCTCGCTCCCCCCTGAAGCCTACCACGGTGCCCACCTGAATTCAAAGCTCTCCACTGCAACACAAGAAGTCAAGCAGATGGTAACCCTATTCTCCCGGGCTCGGATCAGTCGACTCCCCACCGTACCAGAGGATGGATGAGTACCTGCCCACATATATATGTTGCACTTGTTGTTTTACTGTTGTGCTGTAATATACTTCTACAGGTTTGAAGGGGACGATAGGCAGACCACTATGTTGTTCAGTACCCGTTAATACTGTTGGAGTCCTGGACCTAATGTGCCTCCTACTTTTTTTTTAGCTTGCTTTAACTCCAAAGATAGTTGTTTGATGTTTTAATGCAACCATATGATGCTGTTACTGTGATCACGCTCTGCACCTCTTTCCTCTCCTCCCTCTGTCCGCTCCTTAATGCTCCCCCCGAGGCTGCCTCGTTTGCACTGACTGAACCGATTCCCCACCTACCTCTCCTAGTGCTGCCTGTCCGGGCCCCCACGGGTCCACAGCATCCCCCTCACGCTGCTTGCGCCCACCGCAGGGAACCATGTCTCACGACCGTTGCTTGGGAATCACCGTATGTCGAAAAGAAGGGGACCCCAGCGGACGTAACGATGGCAGCCCCTTTCCACCCTTCCCCCGATGGCCCGCCACCGCAGCATCCCCTTGGCTGACCACCATCATTGCTACATTGACCACCTATCACTCACCACGCGCGCAGCAGTATTGACACTAGTACTGCCACTGCTCACCCCCCCCCCCTCGGAACCCCATACCGTTCTTGGACGACCAGCTGCGTTTGCCGCAGCGCTCTCCACTGTGCCGATCCTCTCGAGGCGCTGCGCTACACTGGCCTCCACAACGTGCTAATTCGCTGGGTTGTTGCGGATTTACGGCCATTAGGCGTTTGTATAGATGGATTTGGCGGCCTTGCGCCTCCCCTCCCAGCCCGGGGCCCTGCTGGCCATGTGTCAGGGCTCCGTAGGTTCAGGCTTAGACCCGCAGACTACAGTTTAGGACTTGTGGGACTTTTTGCTCTCCTCCCTGTTTATTTCCTTCTCCCCGAGCTAGGGTCTGTATCGCCAACCTTGTATCTCTTGGGCTTGCTCCACCTATTTTTCTCCTCTTACTCCTTTTTTTCTTCTCTTTCTTCTCTGTCTCTTCCCCTTGTCTCTTCCCCCCTCTCCCCTCTCTCCAGCTCCCTTGCTCCTTCCCCCCCTAGTGTCTTTCTATCTTTCTCTTCTCTTTCCACCCTTGACCCTCCTTCTTCCCCCATACCCCCCCCACTTCCCCATCTCTCCACGTCAGCCCTCCTCTTCGAAAGCTGGGACCCATTGGGAGCCTCCTCCCTCCCCCCCTCTATCTACCCACCCTGCCCAACCCTAAACCGCCATCTCCCATATAGATATTTATCCTCCCCTACACATTTACTTTGTCCCCCAACCTTACCCACCCTCCCCTCCACTTCTTGGTCCCCCTCATGGCTAGCCCTGCCTCATCACTGCCCACCCCACTGCGGGTCATATCCTGGAATGTCAATGGCCTAAGTCACTTCATTAAACTGAAGAAAATACTCTCATATCTCAACTCTAAATGGACCAATGTAGCCCTTCTTCAAGAGACACAACTTGATAGGGCCGAATCCGATAAACTGCATCGGGACTGGGTGGGAACAGCGTTATTTAGTTGCTGCCCCTCCTTAAAGGAACTAGGGGGTAGCATCCCACGAAAATGTGGCCTTGCGATTCTGATACAAAAGAGTATACCTCTCACCGTTACCAAATCATGGGTTGACCCGGAGGGGCGATACGTGTTCGCCAAACTTAAGCTAGGAGGCTCTTCAATATGTGTGGGCTCCATCAATGCCCCAATCAGTTCAAAACGGCAGTTCTTTCTGCGAATCAACCGCCTTCTGACGGAAATTGGGGCCACTCGCTACGTAATTGGGGGAGACTGGAACCTGACTAGAGAAGCGGTACTGGACAGGACTCGGCCTCTGGACATAACTAACAACAGTGACAGAGCCCTACAGTCTGATATAATACATGACAATGGTCTGGTAGACCCCTGGAGGCTTTTGCACCCGGCAGACAGGGAATATACTTTTTTGTCACCAGCACACGGCACCCAATCCCGTTTGGACTATTTTCTCATCTCACACAGCATAGTGGCCCACACCCAGGAAGCTTGCATACTAGAAGTTTTTTTTTTGGACCACTCCCCAATCCACTTAGCTGTCCAGCTGAATCTGGTGTCCCCGGGTCGCAAACCATGGCGATTTGCTGTCCAATATTATCAGTCCCTGTACGGGGAGGCACAACTGCGAGCTCATACATTCAACTATTTTCAGGACAACCTCGGCTCAGTGGAATCCAAGAGGGTCACGCGGGCAGCGGCCAAGGCAACCATACACGGACACATGACGCGTGATGCAGCACTGGCAAACAAGGAAAGGAAGGCACAACAAGTGTTTCTGGAAACAGACATCAGGCGCCTAATGCAACAGTATACGGACCAACTCTCCATCCCCACACGTAAATGAATGGAGCGCGCCCGCATGGCCTTGAATGAGCAATACACTTCCCAGGCTGAATACGCGCTGCAAAGCCTGCAAGGACGACACTACGAACAGGGCGAGAAGGCTGGCCGCCTGTTAGCAGGACAACTCCACCAGAGAATGGCGACCCTAGCTATACCCACATCAAAGCCTGCACAGGAGAGACACTCATGCACCCACAGGAGATAGTCAATGAATTTGCAACATTTTACTGACACCTCTACACCCCAAAATCGCAGTCCACCCCACCCAGACCGAGGCCTTTCTCACCAACATTGCCTTACCCTCGTTCTCTGATGAGGGCTGCAACCTCTTGGAGGGCGACATTACCCGGCAGGAAATTATGCAGGTCATCTCCGATCTCCCCTACCACAAATCACCCAGAGAAGATGGATTCCCTGTGGAATTCTATAAATGGGAGGGGGAGGAGATGCTAGATGTCCTACACGGAGCTCTGAACGAGGCATGTCAGGCGGGCTCTCTGGGCGTGATTTCCAACAGTGCCATGATAGCGGTCATACCGAAGCCGGGACAGGACCCACTGCTCTGCGGCAGCTACCCGACCTATATTCCTCCTGAATGGAGACATTAAGATCCTGGCCAGTGCCTTAACGAATCGCCTGCGTAAAGTCACACCATCTTTAATATATCACACTCAAGTAGGATTTGTACTGGGCCGAACCTCCAGAAACCACCTTCGTTCCCTCTGCCATACTCTTTGGGAGACTAGGAATGCATCGGAGGCCGCATTAGCACTATCCTTGGACGCCGAGAAGGCGTTTGATCACATAGAATGGCCGTACTTATTTGCGACATTGGCGAAATTCGGCTTGGGGGACCAGTTTATCTCCAAAGTTCATCTGTTCTATGAACACCCTACGGCGCGGGTTAACTGCGGGGGATTCCTCTCGGACCCCTTTCCCATTTGCAGAGGGACCCAGCAGGGATGTCCCCTATCGCCCCTCTTGTTCCTGCTGCAATGGAGCCGCTGGCCGCTGCTATATGCGACTCTCCCTCGATAGTGGGTCTCCCTCTGCCGGGCGGAACCTCTAAAATCTACTTATACACTGACAACGTCGTTCTAACCTTAACCGACCTGGAGCATTCCCTGCTCACCCTGTTGGAGGTCATTGATGGATTTGCACCCCTCTACGGCTCCTGGGTGAGCTGGGACAAAAGCGAGTCCCTCCCCCTCTCACAGATGATGACGAAATTCACGCTACTGGGTTTCCCATTTCGATGGACTCCGAAACGCCTCAAATACCTAGGAGTGCTAGTTAACCGAGGTCTAGAGCATATGGTGGCAGACAACCTAGACCCCCTCATTACGTGCATGAGGCTCGATTTTGAGAAATTGACTCGTCTAGGTCTCTCCATGTGGGGCAAGATAAAAGCAGTTAGAATGGTCACGGTACCATGCTTCACTTATGTCTTGGACCTCCTACCCCTTCAAATTCCCCTCTCAACATTGAGACCAGTTGATGCAGCAATTAGAGCCTTTGTGTGGGGCTCTGCATGCCCGTGACTGGTGTCAGCCAAACTGATGGTGCGCCGATCCCATGGGGGAATGGGGCTCCCCTCGGTGGAGCATTACGCTCCAGCCCTTCCCCTTTTGCCGCTGGCTGCCGCACTGCCTGGACCACCTGAGTAACCGCAATGGGTATCTGTGGAGAAAACACTGCTTTCCCATTGTGGAGGCCTCGACAGGCTATATTGTAAGAATCTCCCATCCCCTAGTGAAACAAATCCGATTTTGAAGACAACACGTACGGCATGGCAGAGGGCCCACCGCCTGCTTGGGATACACCCCTTCCCACATGCTCAGGTCCCTTTATGGAACAACAACAGCCTGTGGATAGGTGGAACAGCTCTCAACTGGCCACAATGGAGGGGGGCCGGCATTATCCACTTGGCCCAGATCCTACCGGACGACAAGCTCAAACCCTTTGCCAGGCTACAGGAGGAATTCCACCTCCATCCATGACAGGAATGGAGATACATGCAACTCAAACACTGGACTCTCTACCAGCCCTGTCACGACCACAACGAAAACTGTTACATACAGCACTAGTGTTAGACCTGACAGCCTTAGGGTGGTCACCCCTAACTTTTTGCCTGCCTCCCTCCACTTTTTGGACACTGTTTTTTGCTGGCTTTTAGACTCTGCGCACTTTACCACTGCTAACCAGTGCTAAAGTGCATATGCTCTCTCCCTTAAAACATGGTAACCTTGAATCATACCTGATTGGACTATTAATTTACTTAATAGTCCCTAGTAATGTGCACTATATGTGCATAGGGCTGGTAGATTAAATGCTACTAGTGGGCCTGCAGCACTGGTTGTGCCACCCACTTAAGTAGCCCCTTTTCCTTGTCTCAGGCCTGCCATTGCAAGGCCTGTGTGTGCAGTTTCACTGTCACCTCGACTTGGCATTTAAAAGTACTTGCCAAGCCTAAACCTCCCCTTTCTCCACATATAAGTCACCTCTAATGTGTGCCCTAGGTAACCCCTAGAGCAGGGTGCTGTGTGGGTGAAAGGCAGGACATGTACCTGTGTAGTTTACATGTCCTGGTAGTGTAAAACTCCTAAATTCGTTTTTGCACTACTGTGAGGCCTGCTCCCTTCATAGGCTAACATTGGGGCTGCACTCATACAGTATTGAAGTGGTAGCTGCTGATCTGAAAGGAGTAGGAAGGTCATATTTAGTATGGCCAGAATGGTAATATAAAATCCTGCTGACTGGTGAAGTTGGATTTAATATTACTATTCTAGAAATGCCACTTTTAGAAAGTGAGCATTTCTTTGCACTTAAATCTTTCTGTGCCTTACAATCCACGTCTGGCTGGGCTTAGTTGACAGCTCCTTGTGCATTCACTCAGACACACCCCAAACACAGGGTACTCAGCCTCACTTGCATACATCTGCATTTTGAATGGGTCTTCCTGGGCTGGGAGGGTGGAGGGCCTGCTCTCACACAAAGGACTGCCACACACCCTACTGGGACCCTGGCAGACAGGATTGAACTGAAAGGGAACCTGGTGCACTTCTTAGCCACTCTTTGAAGTCTCCCCCACTTCAAAGGCACATTTGGGTATAAAACAGGGCCTCTGCCCTACCTCATGAGACACTTGCTGGAGAAGAAACCTGAACCAGAAACTACATCCTGCCAAGAAGAACTGCCTGGCTGCTCAAAGGACTCACCTGTCTGCTTTCTACAAAGGACTGCTGCCTTGCTGTTGGCCTGCTGCCTTGCTGAACTCTTGTCTGGCTGTGAAAGTGCTCTCCAAGGGCTTGGATAGAGCTTGCCTCCTGTTCCCTGAAGTCTCAGGACCAAAAAGACTTCTCTTTTTCACTTGGACGCTCCATGCGCTGAAATTTTCGACGCACAGCTTGTTCCGCGGCGAGAAAAACGGCACACACCGATGCTGATCGACGCGACGCCTTCGGGACGACTGGAACTTCGACGCACGGCTTCGCAAGGACAACGCCGCCCGACCTCCAGAGGAGAAATCGACGCAACGCCTGCCGTGAGATCGAAATTTCGACGCGCAGCCCCGCAGAACGACATGCAGCCGGAAAACAAGCAGGAAAATCCCCGCACAGACCCGGGACATCTGGTAATCCCCGCGATCCACAGAAAGAGACTGTCCGCGCGCCGGAAAACGATGCACGACTTCCCCGCGTGAAAAATAACGACGCAAGTCCGTGTGTGCTGGGGAGAAATCGACGCACACACCCTTTTTCCACGTATCTCTTCGTCTGTGGCCCTCTGAGGAGATTTTCCACTCCAAACCAGGTACTTTGTGCTTGAAAGAGACTTTGTTTGCTTTTTAAAGACTTAAGACACTTTATATCACTTTTCAGTGATATCTCTACAAATTCACATTGCAACTTTATTCGTTTTGACCTATTATATATTTTTCTAAACACTGTGTGGTGTATTTTTGTGGTGCTATATGGTGGTATTGTATGATTTATTGCACAAATACTTTACACATTGCCTTCTAAGTTAAGCCTGACTGCTCGTGCCAAGCTACCAGAGGGTGGGCACAGGATAATCTTGGATTACCCTGACTAGAGTGAGGGCTTTTGCTTGGACAGGGGGCAACCTGACTGCCAACCAAAAACCCCATTTCTAACATTGGTGATCAGCAGTGAGGATAGGACTTGTATTTGTGCAGTGACATACAGTAGCTAAGTATTTCACTACCTACCCGCAGTTGAAGGTCAACTTGATTTTTATCTCTTTTTGCAAATTCGTTTTTTCCTGACAATTTTCAAAAACTAAATCCTCACTCAACATGTCTCTGGGTGGGTCTCAGATAGGAGACTTTGACCTAGTCCTGTTAGATACATATACGTCAAACAACTAAAAGGATTCTGCAGGGCAATGAGGGTACCCACCCAAGGGGCCTCCAAAAAGGAGGACTTTCAAGTGGCGCTGAGGGCCTGGGTAGAAGCCCATTTAGAAGACGATGATGAGGAAGAGGAGCCATAAAATGGCCCCTCAGAGGATTTGTTACTATCTGTGGATGGTGTTACCACTGCAATTGTGCCCCCTTCCAGACCAGGGAGCAGTGTCTCTGTGCAAAGCCTGACCGCAGAGGAAAGGAGAGAGGAAAGGGAGTTCCAATTGCAAATGGCAAAACTGAAAATTGAGGCTCAACAGGAGGAAAGAAGGGCAGAGAGAGAAGCCAAGCAAGCTGAGGCTGAAAGAGCAGCCAAACAGATTGAAGCTGAAAGAGCTGAAGCTGCAGCTGAGAGAGCATTGGCTGAAGAGAAACTGTTATTGGCTCATGAACTGAGTCTCAAGGAGCTGGATCTCAAGGCAAAGCAGTCTGAATCCAGCAATAATGGTGGCAGCATACTGACAGGACCTGCTGGAGAAAAGAAGGTTCGTAAACCCAAAAATGTGGTGCCCAGTTTTGTGGTGGGAGATAACATAGATAAATGGTTAGCTGCTTATGAAGTTGCACTAAGGGCTCATGAGGTTCCTGAAGGGCAATGGGGGGTAGCTATGTGGGGTTATGTACCGCCATTGGGGAGGGACACACTTCTCACATTGGATCAACCTGATCAAAACACATACCCACTTCAGAAAGCCACTTTACTTGCGAAGTTTGGGCTGACCCCTGAGGGATACCGTCAGAGGTTCAGGGACAGCACCAAACAAACCACACAAACATGGGTAGATTTCTTTGACTTCTCCAGTAAGGCACTGAATGGATGGGTGCGGGGCAACAAAGTAGATGATTATAAAGGTTTATATGACTTGATTCTGAGAGAGCATATGCTTAATACTACTTTTACAGAGTTGCGCCAGCACTTAGTGGATAGTAAGCTGACTGATCCCAAGAAGCTTGCTGAGGAGGCGGACCTCTGGGTTAGCACCAGAGTGTGCAAGAAGGTACCTGGGGGGACACCCACAAAGGTGGTCAGGGTTCCCAACAGAAGAAAGAGGGGGGAGATAAACTTACAGATAAGGAACTCTCCAAAGGCCCCCAAAAGAATTCCCAGGGAGGGGGTGGCAACCATTCCTTTTCCAGATTTGGGAAAAAGCCAGGGACAAATGATAGGTCAGGAAAATCCAACCCCAAATGCATGGAGTGTTACCAGTATGGTCACTATAAAGGCGACCCCCAGTGCTCCAAGAGAGCACCGTCCACTACCAGACAGACACCTGGGTTGACTAGTGTAGCGCTCGGGGGGAGATGGACCCAGATAGCTTTGGGGAACAGGTAGAGATTTCCCTAGTGTCCCTGGGAGAAGGAGCAGTGGTGCCCAAAGCCCACATGCCCCAAAATGCTTCCAAGTACAGGCAGTGGGTCACCATTGATGGGCAGAAGGTGGAGGCTCTGCGTGACACAGGAGCCAGTATGACTACTATCAAGAGTCAGCTGGTGTCAACAGAGCAGATAGTCCCTAATACATTCCACCAGGTCATAGTCGCTGACAATCGTGAGAGTCACCTACCGGTGGCTCTGGTTCCCTTTGAGTGGGGGGGGGTCCTCTGGTACTCTGAAAGTAGCTGTGAGTCCTGCCATGCCTGTAGATTGTCTGTTAGGCAATGATCTTGAGCATACTGCTTGAAAAGAAGTGGAGCTCAGATCTCACCTGGAGATGTTAGGGTTACCTGAGTGGGTCTGCATGACCACACGGTCCATGGCTGACAGAGAGGGAAGTCAAGGGCGTCTGGAGCCTGGAACAATGGCCCAGAGAGCTGCCAAGAGGAGGGGCAAGGGGTGCGGGAAACCGGCCCCAGAAGTTCCCGCAGTGGTTGACGGGGCTCCTGAGGAGGAGGCTCCCGTGCCAACTGGGGAAGACATTGCCACCCTAGGTGACCTACCTGAGCTTGCTGGCTGGCAAGTTGAGGGTGGACCCACCAGGGAGGAATTCTGCAAGGCGCAGAAAGAATGTCCCACTCTGGAGGGTCTGAGGAAGCAAGCCTCAGACCAGGCAGCAGGTGAAGCCTCTGGCGATCACCACATATATTGGGAGAATGATCTCCTCTACAGTGAGCCCAAGGTTCCGGCCTTTGGGGCAGTGCATACGCTGGTGGTCCCCCAGTGTTACCGAACCTTCCTACTGGGTCTGGCTCACGACATTCCCCTGGCAGGACATTTGGGGCAAGGCAAGACCTTTGACAGGTTTGTCACCCACTTTTATTGGCCCAGAATGAGGACAAACTCAGATAAGTTCTGCAGATCTTGTCCTACCTGCCAGGCCAGTGGTAAAGCAGGAAAAAGGGTTAAAACCCCCCTGATCCCACTTCCTGTCGTTGGCACCCCCTTTGAAAGGGTGGGCATCGACATTGTTGGACCATTGGACCCCAAAACTGCCTTAGGCAACACGTTCATCCTGGTTTTGGTGGACCATGCCACCCGTTACCCAGAGGCAATCCCTCTGAGGACCGTAACTGCACCGGTGGTGACCAGAACTCTGATGGGGATATTTACCCGTGTGGGATTCCCAAAGGAGATAGTGTCTGACAGAGGCACTAACTTCATGTCTGCATACATGAAGTCTCTGTGGGATGCGTGTGGTGTAACCTACAAGTTCACCACACCCTATCACCCCCAGTCTAATGGTCTTGTGGAGAGATTCAACAAGACCTTGAAAGGCATGATTGGTGGCCTCCCTGAGGCCAAAAGGCGTAAGTGGGACATCCTCTTACCATGCCTTCTCTTTGCTTACAGAGAGGTCCCCCAGAGGGGGGTGGGGTTCAGTCCCTTTGAGCTTCTCTATGGGTACCCTGTCGGGGGACCCTTAAGCATTGTCAAGGAGGGGTTGGAGAAAGCTCCAAAGGCACCCCCTCAGGATGTGGTCAGCTACATGTTGGCCCTCCGCAACCAGATGACCCGCTTCTGGAAAGAGGCCCAAAGTAACCTTGAGGTCAGTCAAGAGGTAATGAAACGCTGGTATGACCAGAAGGCCACCCTGGTAGAGTTTCAACCTGGAGACAAAGTGTGGGTAATGGAGCCAGTAGAGCCTAGAGCTCTCCAGGACCGCTGGTCTGGCCCATTTGAAGTAAAGGAGCGGAAAGGGGAGGCCACTTACCTAGTGGACCTCCAAACCCCTAGGAACCCCCTAAGGGTGCTCCATGTTAACTGACTAAAGGCTCATTTTGAGAGGTCTGAGGTCAACATGCTTCTGGTCACAGATGAAGGAATGGAAGAGGAGAGTGAACCTCTCCCCGACCTCCTCTCTGCCCAAGAAGGTGATCGGTCAGTGAAAGGGGTCATTCTTTCTGACTCCCTGACTCTAAACCAGAAAGGAGACTGCTATGAGCTGTTGGAGCAGTTCTCCCCCCTGTTCTCCCTTACTCCTGGACTGACCCACCTCTGTGTTCATGACATTGACACTGGTGACAGTCTCCCTGTGAAGAACAAAATTTACAGGTTATCGGATAAGGTGAAGGCCAGCATCAAGGAGGAGGTCTCCAAGATGTTAGCTCTAAGGGTTATCGAGAAATCCAGTAGTCCCTAGGCCAGCCCAGTGGTGTTGGTCCCTAAGGCTACTGCCCCAGGTGCGAAGCCAGAACTCCGGTTCTGTGTGGACTACCGGGGTCTCAACTCAGTCACACGGACTGATGCTCACCCCATCCCCCGAGCTGATGAGCTCGTTGACAGGCTGGGCGCTGCCAAGTTCCTGAGTACGTTTGATCTTACTTCAGGGTACTGGCAGATCGCCCTGACTGAGGGGGCTAAAGAACGATCTGCATTTTCAACCCCTGATGGCCATTACCAGTTCCGGGTGATGCCGTTTGGATTGAAAAATGCCCCCGCTACCTTCCAACGGTTGGTGAACGGGGTCCTAGCTGGCAAGGATGCCTTCTGTGCAGCCTACCTGGATGACATAGCTGTCTACAGTTCCAGCTGGGAGGAACACCTGCTCCACCTCAAGGAGGTGCTTCAGGCCCTGCAACAGGCAGGCCTGACCATCAAGGCTAGTAAGAGCCAGATTGGGCAGGGTTCCGTGGTGTACTTGGGACACCTAGTGGGTGGTGGCAAGGTGCAGCCACTCCAGGCCAAGATTGAAACTATCAAGGCCTGGCAACCACCTAGAACTCAGACTGAGGTGAGAGCCTTTTTAGGCCTCACAGGATACTACCGCAGATTTGTCAAGGGCTACGGTACCATTGTGTCACCCCTGACAGAACTCACTTCCAAGAAACAACCTAGGTTGGTGAATTGGACAGAGGCTTGTCAGAAAGCCTTCGACTCCCTGAAGAAAGCCATGTGCACAGCCCCCGTGCTCAAGGCCCCTGACTACTCCCAGGAATTTATCGTGCAGACCGACGCTTCAGGGCATGGTATAGGGGAAGTCCTAGCACAGCTAAATGAGGAGGGCCTAAACCAACCAGTAGTCTTTATTAGCAGAAGGCTATTACCACGGGAACAGAGGTAGAGTGCTATTGAGAGAGAAGCTTTTGCTGTGGTCTGGGCACTGAAGAAGCTAAGACCCTACCTGTTTGGGACTCACTTCCGGGTTCAGACAGACCACAGGCCCCTCAGATGGCTCATGCAGATGAGGGGTGAGAATCCAAAACTCTTGAGGTGGTCCATTTCCCTACAGGGGATGGACTTTACGGTGGAACATCGCCCAGGGGTTGACCACGCCAATGCTGATGGTCTCTCCAGATACTTCCGCCTTAGCGATGAGAGCTCCCAGGAGGTCGGGTAGCTCTCCCCACTTTCAGCTGGGGGGGACACATGTTAGACCTGACAGCCTTAGGGTGGTCACCCCTAACTTTTTGCCTGCCTCCCTCCACTTTTTGGACACTGTTTTTGCTGGCTTCTAGACTCTGCGCACTTTACCACTGCTAACCAGTGCTAAAGTGCATATGCTCTCTCCCTTAAAACATGGTAACCTTGAATCATACCTGATTGGACTATTAATTTACTTAATAGTCCCTAGTAATGTGCACTCTATGTGCATAGGGCCGGTAGATTAAATGCTACTAGTGGGCCTGCAGCACTGGTTGTGCCACCCACTTAAGTAGCTCCTTTTCCTTGTCTCAGGCCTGCCATTGCAAGGCCTGTGTGTGCAGTTTCACTGTCACCTCGACTTGGCATTTAAAAGTACTTGCCAAGCCTAAACCTCCCCTTTCTCCACATATAAGTCACCTCTAATGTGTGCCCTAGGTAACCCCTAGAGCAGGGTGCTGTGTGGGTGAAAGGCAGGACATGTACCTGTGTAGTTTACATGTCCTGGTAGTGTAAAACTCCTAAATTCGTTTTTGCACTACTGTGAGGCCTGCTCCCTTCATAGGGTAACATTGGGGCTGCCCTCATACAGTATTGAAGTGGTAGCTGCTGATCTGAAAGGAGTAGGAAGGTCATATTTAGTATGGCCAGAATGGTAATATAAAATCCTGCTGACTGGTGAAGTTGGATTTAATATTACTATTCTAGAAATGCCACTTTTAGAAAGTGAGCATTTCTTTGCACTTAAATCTTTCTGTGCCTTACAATCCACGTCTGGCTGGGCTTAGTTGACAGCTCCTTGTGCATTCACTCAGACACACCCCAAACACAGGGTACTCAGCCTCACTTGCATACATCTGCATTTTGAATGGGTCTTCCTGGGCTGGGAGGGTGGAGGGCCTGCTCTCACACAAAGGACTGCCACACCCCCTACTGGGACCGTGGCAGACAGGATTGAACTGAAAGGGGACCTGGTGCACTTCTTAGCCACTCTTTGAAGTCTCCCCCACTTCAAAGGCACATTTGGGTATAAAACAGGGCCTCTGCCCTACCTCATGAGACACTTGCTGGAGAAGAAACCTGAACCAGAAACTACATCCTGCCAAGAAGAACTGCCTGGCTGCTCAAAGGACTCACCTGTCTGCTTTCTACAAAGGACTGCTGCCTTGCTGTTGGCCTCCTGCCTTGCTGAACTCTTGTCTGGCTGTGAAAGTGCTCTCCAAGGGCTTGGATAGAGCTTGCCTCCTGTTCCCTGAAGTCTCAGGACCAAAAAGACTTCTCTTTTTCACTTGGACGCTCCGTGTGCCGAAATTTTCGACGCACAGTTTGTTCCGCGGCGAGAAAAACGCCGCACACCGACGCTGATCGACGCGACGCCTTCGGGATGACCGGAACTTCGACGCACGGCTTTGCAAGGACAACACCGCCCGACCTCCAGAGGAGAAATCGACGCGACGCCTGCCGTGAGATCGAAATTTCGACGCGCAGCCCCGCAGAACGACGCGCAGCCGGAAAACAAGCAGGAAAATCTCTGCACAGACCCGGGACATCTGGTAATCCCCGCGATCCACAGAAAGAGACTGTCCGCACGCCGGAAAACGACGCACGACTTCCCCACGTGAAAAATAACGACGCAAGTCCGTGTGTGCTGGGGAGAAATCGACGCACACACCCTTTTTCCACGTATCTCTTCGTCTGTGGCCCTCTGAGGAGATTTTCCACTCCAAACCAGGTACTTTGTGCTTGAAAGAGACTTTGTTTGCTCTTTAAAGACTTAAGACACTTTATATCACTTTTCAGTGATATCTCTACAAATTCACATTGCAACTTTATTCATTTTGACCTACAATTATCCTGATAAATATTCTATATTTTTCTAAACACTGTGTGGTGTATTTTGTGGTGCTATATGGTGGTATTGTATGATTTATTGCACAAATACTTTACACATTGCCTTCTAAGTTAAGCCTGACTGCTCGTGCCAAGCTACCAGAGGGTGGGCACAGGATAATCTTGGATTGTGTGTGACTTACCCTGACTAGAGTGAGGGTTTTTGCTTGGACAGGGGGCAACCTGACTGCCAACCAAAAACCCCATTTCTAGCAACTGCGAAAATATGTATCCTCCGGCACTGGAGATCGGTAGCCCCCCCAGCCCTGGAGGAATGGGTAGTGGCAATGACACGCATAGCCGCACACGAGAGAGTCATCTATAACCTACAAGGCCAGGCTGCCCTATTTATTCAGATATTGGCCCCATTTGTAGCGGAAGCTCCGCCACATCTTGCCCGCCGCTAGGTTCTCTCATTATGTGTCCCCCCCTACCTCCCATGTTCCGGCTGCCTCTTCGAAACCCGCCCTCTCATATTCCATCCCTCTTTACCCCTTCCCCCCCTTTTTTGCACACCCTTTAGGTATACCTGTGCTACCACCACGCACATCCCGCACCCCTTCCCGCCACGTCTCCACTCCCGCCTCTTCGCCCAGTTAATTAGTGCTGACACGCTGGAGACCCCGTTACCAGCCGCACTGCCCCTCCCCACTGCCTTCCCCTCTCTCCCCCCCACTATGTCCCCTTCCGTCTCCCCGACACCAGTCCCCCCTTCTCTCCATTTCTACCTCATCTATTTCCCCTCTTTCCTTTTCTGCTTCCATCACACCTCTCCCGGCAAGAAGGACTGACTTACTAAACACCACGAAGACCTTAGTACGTATCTCTCCAGTGGCAATGCAGAGCTACAGCTACAGCACTACTTCATTACCCATTGGATTATCTCACAATATAGTTCATGGTCTGGGGACAGTCCCTCCTGCACGCATCCCCACTTTCCCATGTCACTCGCATTAACCGCTCCTTGACTTACCCTCCCTCCCCTCATCCAGGCCTATTACTGGCTTTTCACCTCCCCCTCCCTATTCGGAGCGCCGCCTAACCGGTACACTCAAATACGGACTTCCTGAACGCCCTTTGCAGTTGACAAACAACCCCAGATTCCCTTCCCCCTCTGCGAACCATACCTTTAACCGTGGGCCTCTGTGAAGCACAGCGGCAAAGCCAATTGATGGCTCCTGCCTCCACACTGCTCATGGGTGAGTTGCAGACACCCCAGATACAATGACCGTAAGCACAAGGGGAAGCCACGCATGGGGGTGTTATAGATGCGCACATCTAAGAACGCAGCTTACCATGGTACGCGATGTTCTCTTTGGTTGCATAGTGCCCTGTGGACCACGCCTCTACCCTCCCTGCCATCCCCTGTCCCCTACTATTCATCCTTCCAATCACCACTGTCTCTTGATAATTGTTTGAAATTGCTGTTGAATGTATTTAGTTTACCCTGTTACACATGAGATGCAGTTTGTACGGCTTTCGCACTGTACGGGGATCATCATCCCTCTTTCTTCAACACCATCACTCTGTATTATTGCAGATAATAAAAAAATTACAACACAAAAAAAGATAGAATCGCCCTGAATAATGCATCTCCCCAGAAATGATTGCTAGGAAAGAGCCGTTCTGGGTTCGGGAACATTTGTATTCCTGATTCAGGCCAAAAGAGAATCCAAAGGGTTATGTAAATGCACAGTTCATGGATATGTCTTACTAAAGACAAATCGTAAAATTTGAGCCCCATTTAGAATTCGTGACTATCTCTCAACATCGGTTCCTCCCTGCAAGATTTTGGCTGAATCTTTTGAGCCTGTGGCTCATTAGCTGAGCCACAGGGGTGGAACACAGTAGCAACCTTGGGGCCATATAGCTGTGATAGCTTTTCTTCCCAAGACACTATGCACTTTGTCATGTTCTTATTACTTGTTAGGACAAAAATATGTTCTTCCTCTGCTAAAAAGGGATGGGTTTTGTAAAAGCAAGACCTGCCCTATTATATTTACATGTGTTGTTAAATGTGACAGTCAGTTTTAACATGGCCAGTTTTTTAACAGGGACAGTGGGAAAAAGGAAAAAGGTGATTAGCATTGGTGGCGGGCTCGTAGACATATTGATGTCTTTATATAGAGTAGAAGTTGTATTTCATATATTGGCTATTGATTCTTATTTTCTGTTTTGATGCTATATTTTTAATAATAATTATGAAGTGTTGTATATTCTTCTGCATATTGTATTTTGTCCTGAATATCTTATGGTTTTAATTAATCAAATAAAAAGTATGCTTACTGAATGACTACAGTTATGTTCAAGGCTTTAATGATGACCTAGAAGGCTCTGTATGGAAAAGGGCCGGAACAACTCAAGAAAAATCCAATGGCAAACTCCTTTTTCAAGCCTCCAGACTGAAGCAGATCAAAACATGGAAAATATCTTTTGCTCACAAAATTGCCAAGACTGTTGAAAAGCGACTATTTCTGTTTTATTTGACTTCTAAAGCCTGGCAGGAAGCACTCCGATTCCCTGAATGGTTTCAAGTTGATTATGATATTGATGTCATCTAAGCCAAAATGGTTAACCTACGTTTAGTAAACCCCATTCCATCTTATAAACGACGCAAAATATTATTTTGCAAGTACAAGCCTCAGCATGAAGCCCACTTGGAATATACCCATCTCACTAGTGGGCTTTTGCTAAAACCACTGATTTTTGTATCTGTCGGTCTTGTACATGGATGGGCTAATTAAATGGTACCTCACACCCAACACTTTGAGTGTAAGCCACATATGCAAAGGGATTCCGCCCTACAGTCTCCTTGACCTATGTGGATATCCAGTGCAACAAACGTTTTGTGTCAATTCAAAGGTAATGACCTTCGAGTTTCAACTACACCTGAATGCACCTGGCAAAACCTATTGTTATGGCTCACGGTTTTTGTTGACAGTTCACTATTCTGCGTGGTCTCCTTTCTTACTTGCGATGTTCAAAGTCTATCTCGCACCTCTGTTGGGCCTATTCAAAAACACGCATGTGGATGTAAGTCCTTTGAAGATGGAAGAGGACCAGAGCATGAGATAAATCTTTTGCTTACCAAGCAGCCAATGCATGGAACAATTCGTCCGAGCGAGAGGAGTGAAACAAGAACTGTTAGGCAATGCACAACTTTCAAAAAAATCACATGTTGTGTTTTATTACACTCCATTCCTGACCATAAGTCAAGAATGCAGTGGTGGGACTAATTGTCAGCTAAATCCACGTCTCCAGGTAAGAAATCCTTACACTGGTTCGCTGTTAGGAACAGAATTTGTTTCAAGTTTGGATCCCGGATTTACAAATGTACTAACAACCGTGCTCTTTCCTTAGGCAAAACAGGGCTGCTTTAAATTCTTTAATTTAAGCTCAAAGAAGGCAAGAGAAAATGCTTCTTCTTTTGCTCCGAACACAGTTAAATTAATATTTAGAGGACCAAGGTTCTTCACAGTTTTTTACACTGCAACTCGCAGCCACAGCTATCTATGTTTTCAACTTCACGACATTTAGGAAAGCGCTCAAGACACACAGACCTCTTTTAGAACCCCTTAGACCTGCAACAAAAGGTCCCGTTATGTAGTTAGCACTGTATGAATGTTTTAAATAACTCAATCAGGTAAACTCTATGTATATTTTACATTGTATTAGCAGTTAATCGCATATGCCTGATGGAATAGTTTGACTGGCACTCGTTAATTCTACATTATAAAATCAACTCCGGAGTAAAAGGGTCGAGAAATGTAGTTTCATTAAGTGCGTTGTAGGGGAAAGAGTCTTAGGCTCATAACCTTTTCAGACTCATGGCATTTCTGTTATGGATGACCAATGCAAAGCATTTAGCACTATGGCAAAGATAACTTACATACGAGGATTGCCTTAATACTTGTTCACAGATACAATGAGCGCTGAAGAAAACTGTGCTATAAATCTACTAAACAGAAACAAGTAGGAAAGAATCCAGACTACATGGAAAAGACATAGGTAAACATTTTCCACCCTAATATTCTAATAAAGTCCCGATTAGACTCATGTGAGACGCATTTACTGTTTCTGGTATCTTCAAGCTATCAGCTGCCAAGGGGAGTAGTAAACATGAAGGGGCTGGTCTAGAATGGATTGCTAGAAACCTCGAGGATGAGGTGAATGCTCTGCTCCTTCCCATGACCCTCATCATGTCACACTGGAGTCCTTCCTATCTGAGTCAGCAGTTATCGCCTTCCATCCTCAAAAAGGCTTGCCTTATGTGGTGGACTTAATTCAAAATTCTCTACAAATATACAGCGGTGCAGTACCTGGGAAATTAAATACACAATGTATTGTTGCTCAAAGTGGTCGTCATGAGTCAGTGTGCATTTTAATCTTCCACTGAATTTCCCATTCACATTCCATCCTCACCTAAGTAACTCCAACTGAATCCCTGGGAATGCCATCAAAAAGACGAGGAGATTCCTGCTGAGCACCAAGAGACCTGCTCAGGAGCCATGAGGCAATAGGAGTGCTAAAACGTTCTTCCTGCAGCATCCCATATCTGAAATCCTCTGTATAATAAAATGATTCTTTAAGTCTAAGGTCAGCTCTCGTTGTCTAGGTCTTGGAATTATTTCGTCACTCCTCCATCAGCCAGCTGCTTCAGTTAGATCACCCTCTTTAGACAGTACTTCAGTAACATGGCTTTCTATTCACGTGCAAGCGTACATCCCACCATAATGGAGAACAAGAAGGCAGTAAGATGAATTAATTAATTATACCAAAGCATTATTAATGACAGTATTGCACGTTTGTCCAGTCAAATATTAATCACAGAAAGCACCCGATTCAGTTGGAATTGATGCAGCATAACCACTTCAAGAGTTACCCACAAAGGGCTCTCAAGCAGCATGCATGAATTAGATTTTTGGGGGGATTTGCTCAAATTTTTATTACTATGCGTATAACGCCATTCTACCAGTCCTACAATTCCACAAAAATGTGGTGATTACTAGCTAGTGTTCGACCTGGCATGTTTGGTGTTGTTTCCCCCCAACATTGTACCTTCCATGCTCTTTTGCTGACATTGTTTTTGCTGACTTAAGGATGCTGCACACATTACCACTGCTAACTTCCTGCTAAAGTTCATGTGCTCTCTCCTTTAAACATGGTAACGTTGGCTTACACCCAACTGGCACATTTATTTTACTTATAAGTCCCAAGTACAGTGGTACTACATGTCCCCATCAACTGTATCTTAAAAACTACTAGTGGTTCTGCAGCACTTATTGAGCCACACACTTAAGTAGCCCATTTTAACATGTCTCAGGCCTGACATTGCAGCCTGTGTGTGCAGTTTTATACTACCATTTTCACCTCACAGAATAAACCTTTTTCCAGGCCTAAACCTTTATTTTTAACATATATAAGTCACCTCCAGGGTAGACCCTAAACAGCCCATATGGTAACGGTGGGGTATTTAAAAGATTGGACATGTACTTTTAACTTTTACATGTCCTGGTAGTCAAAAAATCGTAAATTAATTTTTCACTACAGCAAGGCCTACTTCCCATATAGGAAAACATTGGGTTTCCTTATTACATTTTCCAATTGGGGGCAGGAGGGAATGTCGTGTTTGGTGTCTACAAAATTGCAACTTAAAACCCTTTTTAATGGTAAAGTTGGATTTTAAGTCACAGTTCTGAAAATGACACTTTTTGAAATCTGCATTTTCTTGCCCTAACTATTTTATGCCTACAGCCCGATCCAGAGTCACATAACCAAGTGTAGCTGGCAGTTGGTTTTTGTATATTGCTCCTATGCAGTGAGACAGAGGGACAAAAAGTGTTGGCAGGATGGGCCATCTCTGACTTCATGAGGGTGAGGAGCTGTCACCCACCACTCTTGCACATCACTCTGCCTGAGAACACTCACAAAGGGTTTGACACTAGTCTTTTGTGACCACAGACAAGCTGGGGACAGGGCAGGGAGGTGGGAAATTCCAAGCACATCTAGGTGTGAAAACCTCCAGAATCATATCCTACTTCAAAGTGGTCACAAAGTGGACCCTCAGACCCAACTCTTCAGAAAACATGTGGAACTGTGGAAAACTCAGAAGGAGTGCTCTGCCACAAGAAGGACTGCTACCCTGATGCCCTGCAACTCTGCTGCTCTGCTGCCTGAGTAAAAAGAACTGGACCTGCATCTTGATCCGAACAGCATCGCAGTGACTCCAAAGGCTAGTTGGCTGGCCTCCTGATCAGAGCCTCCGGGACAAAAAAGTCTCCAACCACCTTGATCCCCAGCACCTAAACTCTGTCTGCTGTGAGTCCTACCCCGAGGTGGTGCCACCCCAGTTTTGGACCCTTCGAATTGCATCTAAGGGTGCTCGTCCAACCCAGATGAGGTCATGTGGGTAGAATTGATGCAGCGCAATGCATCTCCTTACTGCTCCTCTTTGGAACTGTTACAGCATGATGCATTCTCAATGCCAGACCTCACAACGCAGCCTGTGATCTCCTCAGAACCACCACAGCGAGTCATATCCTTGATGTAGACCTTTGCATCCCGAGCCCCTTGACGCCATCATCGATGATGATGCAGGACTCCATATCGTAGCCCCACATCTTCCTCAGAACCAACGCTACATAATGTATCCTCGACGAGGGATCTCACAATGCTCTGCAAACCAGGATTAAGGTACTTTACCAGCATAACTAACTTGGGCCCTGTATCCGGCCCATGCTCCACTGTGATTGGCCTGAACATGTGACTTTGTCCTGGTCCGGCATGACCAGATAACTACAGTTGGTGCTTTTTGGTTCTAGACATTGTTTCTAGCTAAACCTTTAAAACTGCATATCTCCAGTCCTGCTGATTGGATGTTTGTTGTTTTGGTCTCAAATAATGTATTAAAATATACCATATTTTAATAAAGTGCTGCTGCAATACTTTGCACATTGCCTCTAAGTTAAGCCTGACTGCTTGTGCCAAGTTACCAGAGGGTAAAGCACAGATAATTTGGCATTGCTTGTGAATATACCCTGACAGGAATTGTGGTTGCTGCTTCAGTAGGGTTTCACTCTCCTCAACCAGTAATCCAGTTTCCTACAGGTAATAAGATGGCTCACTGTGTTAATCGTCCCCTCCGAGACCTTTCTCTGTTGACCCTCGGGAATCAGTGGGGTGTGGGCAGTATCTGTGGTGGGTAATGTTGCTCATCACTAGTCTCCCAACGCCTCTGCTACGACTGCACTCCAAGTTGCTAGCTATTAGAATTGTCAGCCTTAGGATGGTCTTTACCTAAACTTTTTGCCTTATTCCTCCATATTTTTGTGATCTCGTTTTGTTGACCTTAGGACTCTGTGCACGTTATCACTACTAACTTGTGTTAAAGTATGAATGCTCACTCTTAAAACATGGTAATATTCACTCATTCACCAAATGGTATATTTATTTAATTTTAGTTTCCTAGCAAGTGGTATTACATATGCCCATGGTGCTGTAAATTAAATGCTACTAATGGCCAGCCCTGCAGCAAACCTATGGTTGCAGCCTGTATGTGAAGTGTTAAACTGCCATTTCAAACTGGCCTATACCTTCCTTTTAAAACATATAAGTCACCCTAAGGTAGGCCCTAAACAGCCCACAGGCCATAGTGAAATGTATTTAAAAAGTAGGGCAAGGACTTTTAAGTTTTACATGCCATGATAGTGAAAAACTCTTAAATTAGTTTTTCGCTATTTCAAGTCCTACCTCTCCTACTGAATAACATTAAGGCCACCTTATTACATTTAGTAGGTATAACTTCCAAATGGTAACAGCTCATCAGTTCATGTTTGGTGTATTTGGAATTGTAATGAAAAACCTTCTGTTATGGTAAAGTTGGATTTTAAATTACAGTTTTGAAAATGCCATTTTTAGAAAGTTGGTATTTTCCTGTCTTGCCATTGAGTGCCTCCAGACTGTCTCTGGGTTACATGAAAAGGTGTAAATGGTAGTTGGTCTTTGTGTTTTCTTGCCAAATACAATAGAAAGCTAGATGCGATTGGATGGGCCTTCACTGACAGGATTGGAGGGGGAGATGGGCACAGTTCCACTTACAACGGAATAGGCTGAGAATGGCATGACCCCTGTAGTTAGTCTGGGGCCAGGGCAGGGGAGGCAGGAAACTTGAACACTTAAAAGGGAATTCTCTAGAAGTGTTTCCCACTTCAAGGAAGGCACCAGCTATAAATATTGGACCTCAGACAACACCTCTTCAGTACACTTCTGGACCTGTGGAAGACTCTGCCAGGAAAAAGGACTGCTGTGCTGCTGAAAGGACTGCAACTCTTCTGGACCACTACCCTGCTGTGCAAACCTGCTGCCCTCTGTCTGGGTCAGAAGGACTGGAGCTGCAACCTGTACCTAGGACCATCTGAGTGACTCCAGAGTCTCCTGTAACCAGCTACTAAATTCTGTGACTGTGAGTCCTACCCTGCAACGTGGTGCCACCCTAGTCCTAGACCCTTGGAAGTAGGCCTGAAGGTGCTCTGCCAGCTCACCTGTGGACCCCGCAGAACTGGTGTGTCACCTTGGTTGTGCAGCACAACCCCGAACTGAACCAACCAACACATTGCCTCTGCTGCATGGACTTTTCCCAGCAGAAAGACTTTACATTGCCCTTGCAGTCTGCAGCCTCCTTAGAACTGGGGTTGCACAACTCATCCCCAATGCAAACCCTCACATAGCAAGCCCCTCGTCGATCACAGCCTCTATGATGACACAGGACTCTGCATCGCAACCCCGACAACTTCTTTGGAACCAGCCGGGGCGCAATGCATCCTGGATGCATGACTTCACATCGCAAGCCCTCTCATCAATGGCCTCCTCGATGATGATGCAGGATCTCAGCCTGGCAGCTCCTCAAAACCGATGCTGAGCAATGGATCTTTGACCAGGGCCTCGGACTGTCGAGGCAGCATAACGCATCTTTGATGTGAGACCTCACGATGCTCAGCAACCAGCATTTAAGGTACTCTTCTTCAGTAGGCCTAAGTGGGTCTCTGTAGCTCGCCCACACTCTATTGCAGTCAGCTTGAACTTTTGTCTGTGTCCTGGTCCATCACAACCAGATAACTACAGTTAGCACTTTGTGTGTTTTTGGTGCTATAGTAACTTAAATCTTAAAAATGTTATATTTCTGGTTTTAGTGGTTGAATTTTTGTCTTTTTAATTTATTAAAAATGACTCTACTTTTCTAATTTGGTCTAGGATTTTGCTTGTGTTACCATTTGGAGTGTGCCATAAATACTTTACACATTGCTGCTCTGTGCCAAGATGCCAGAAGGTTGCGCACAGGTTAATGTTGGGTTTGTTGGTTACTTCACCTTGACAGGGTCTGTGGTTGCTGCATGAGTAGAGTTAGACCCTGCTCAGCCAGTAACCCAATTTCTGCACCCAGTAACCCAATTTCTTGCACTAACCAAGTTACTCATTTTGTACACCTGACCCTACCAAGGATTCCCAAGTCAAACTGTAAAGGCTTCCAGCAGGAAGAGTATGACACTCAGCAGAGTCTGACACAGGTATTACACTGAGTAAGTCTAATGTCCAGTGAAAGATATATCTTTTTAAAAAACACATAAAGGCCAAGATTTACCAAAACGTACACGCAATGCAGTGCAGTAGCAAAAAATGATGCGCTGCACTACGTGAGAAGAAGAGAGCAGGAGAGAGACACAGTTATAGAAATATGGCACTCTCCTACCCTCTCCCTAGCAAAGGCGCAGAAATCTGTTGCTGTGTGCCATGCACAATACCTTTGCATTATAGTGCAAAGGTGTCTGTGTGAGTCTAGTCTAGGTTTTGTGCTGAAAGGATAGCCTTCCAGTGCAAAATACTATGATTACACACACTTTAAAGCTCTTCCCACTTTGTAAGTGTGCTGTACAGTGCAGCACACATGCAAAGTCGGAACAGAAAGGAGAAATAAAATAATTTCTCTGTGATAGCGCCTAGTTGGAATGGGTGCTATGTTTTGATGCAAGACCCTGTTTCCTTTTTTTTTGTAAATAAGGATTTGTGCCAAAAACCTTGGCCGGTTGTATGGGACCACCCATGCACCACCCATGCAGTGTCCCCTTGGCACCGAGTAATGCAAAGCAGCGCTATGCACTGCTTTGCGTTACTTTTCAATTATTTAAATAAGTACAAAAAGATTTGCATTGATTTGCCTCACTTTTGTGACGCAAACATGGTGCAAAATCATAGTAAATATACCCTAAAATGTCTTATGTATGAAAAATAGAAGAAAATGTAAATAAGGCACAACACAAAAAGAGAATTTTTTTAGAATTTTCTGGTTTTCAGTTATGATCCAAGATGTGTTTTTGAGTGCTTACCTGATGAGGCCCCGCAATTCGAATAATGTGGGGCTGTAAACACAATGCCATCCATTGGAGGTAGCTTGTGACTTCTCACATCTTATCAAACATTTGGGCATCAGATATGTTACTAAAACTTTTTAACAGTTCAAAGGAACTAAGGCCCATATTTATACTTTGTTAGCGCCGCGTTTGCATCATTTTTTGATGCAAAAACGGTGCAAACTTGCAAAATTCAATTGTATTTTGTTACTTTGCGCCGCTGTTGCATCAAAAAGCGGCGCAAATGCAGCGCTTAAAAATTATAAATACGGGCCTAAAGGTGCTAAACAGAATGTTACGATGTATCAAGTATGCTGATATTTTCTCTCTTAATTGTATGTTCTAAAGGGAGGAACAAGATGCTCTGCCACAAAGTCACAATCCACAAAAATGTTTTAAACATCTTACAAACATCACAGAAAAGGGAAGCAGTAGCCCTGTTCACAGAAAAGGATATTTTGAGGTGCGAAGAAATTGCAAAGTTCAAGTTAGTGTGTAAAGATAAATAATATTCCAGGTCAACAAGAGACGAGTTACTGCTTCAACTAATCTACAAGTCACAAACATGGGGAGATACTGGTAGTGGGAATGGGCTAGCACTCTTAGCGAGCCGCTTGTAACAAATTGAAGGGGCTTGTATATCATAAACAGCAGGGTCAGCTAGATGTATCATCAGTAATGATCGGCACTCACTTGACCACCTACTTTCCATTAGCACCAGAAAACTATAATTCAGGATTAGGATCATCTTGAGTTTTAAACTGTGACCTTTCCAAATCTGTATGAGCCATTGAAACAGTACAACATGTCCCTTCATCAATGGGATGCTACCACCCATCGCAAGATGAAATAGGAAATACCCGATGACCCCCTAGAATGAAATCAGGTTTATACTAGCTCCCTCAAAGTCAGGTGGTGGCACAACAGGTCACTGTGATCAGGTTCACCATATTCACAGCAATGGAATGCCTCATCCCGATCATAAAATAAGGCAGCTTAGGTATGGTTCTGATCAGCTAGGATATAAGGGCCCTATGGCTACTGGGCAAAACAGTTTGAGACAAGCTTCATGGAAACTTAAATAATTTGGGTCTGGCTCCTCATCCACTACTCGGGGGTCAGCTTCATATAACGAAGAAGGCAGTACAGCATATTCTGCTTCCAGGGCAGGTTTCAGCAGCACAACTTACTCTAGAGTCCTAGGGTTGTTCCCAGTCTATGGTTACACAAAAGCTGCCAGAGTCGTATTGCATCTCTCTGTGATGCAGTCATAAAACGTATTCCAGAGGTGCTCACAGAAAATGCCTATTGAGTTAAAGGGGGGAGGGGCAGCAGATAACCAAATATGGGGGTTCTGACAGGAAGCCAGGGCCAATCCAGGTTCTGAAATGCCCTGAGCCTGGTAATCGGAACTTAGAACATATGCTCTGACCCACTACAAGTGTATGTTTATATGGCTTATACTCAAATGGCACAAGTTAACTTACTTGTAAGTCCCCAGTATATGGTACTGGGCTACCTAGGGGTTGTGAGTTAAAGAGTTAAATGGTCTCTTGTGGACTGCAGAACTAGTTGTGCCACCACAAGTGTGACAAGGCAAAAACATGACTCCTTGTCTGCCATTGCTACCTGCAGAGCAGTTCTAAACTACTAACCCAGCTTTGCCATTTAAACCAATGACAAAGTGCAGACCTCCCTTTTAAATATATATGTCACTTTCTATGGTAGGCCTATTGAGTCCTAAAGCATGTTGCTATATATTAAAAAGTAGGATTTTTATATGTCCTAGCAGTAAAATACCCCAAATTGTTGCTTTTACTGTGGAAAGGCCCAATTGGCACATAGATCACATTTAATGTCACTAGTGGGCAAAGTGCAAATTTTGTAGTTGCCACTTTGTTGCCCAAGGTTTTCCACTGCCATTGGCGGTCGCACCCAAAGACTGTCTTTCAAGGCTGCCTCCTGACACCCTGTGGAGATGTGCAAATCACTCTCTGGAAAGGAAACAATAGAGGTCTGCCATTGGAAAAGGTATTACATCTCCCTGGCAGAAAGCTATGTGGTGTGAGCCAAAAGGGTGAGGTTCAAAGAGGAAGCCACTTTTAAAGAGCAAATGGTGGACACACACAAGAAGGGATGCTCTTTTGTTCAGATACACAGGATGACATCAGAGACCGAAAGAAGAAAACAATTGCCAACTTGGTTTTCCTGTGGGTGTGTAGCCCTTGGGTAGCCACACCTATATGATGGGCTACCAAATGGCACACACCAAGAAAGGAGTTCTGTCATCTTGAGAATGGGCAGAACCCAACATTCTGGGACAGCTAGATGCCACACTTCACAGGAAACTGTCATCAGGCAGGCAGGGCCCAAGTAGTCCATTGATTAGTGACTGCCACATCCCCTGAAAGTGCCCTTTATGGGAATAACTGAACTACTCCTAACCCCCAGACCACATATCACACCTGTACTGGAGAGAGGACTGATGAAGGACTGCTCTTCTGACTTTGGAACCAGCAAAGAGATGCTGCACCGAAGATTGGACTGTACATTGTCTCCTTCGGCTAGCAAAAGAGGACTGCGCGTATGGTGCCTGGCTCAAGGTAAAGTTATCCCAGAGCCCTAGGCAGAAGAGGTTACTCCAAGAATCAGCTGGCTGACTTCCTGTTGCAGCACCAGTGCCATAAAAACGTAGGAAGCCTGTAATGGCATGCTGGAAGCCAAGATCCCGGATCGTCGCTCCTTGCTGAAGGGCAGCATGAGAGACGGAGTCCTAACACTCAGAAGTTGGCCAAAGTCTGCCATAAGCAGGAAAGTCATCGGAGGGCAGTCTGGTTACACAGAGGGCATGCTATCACCAGAAGAAAGAAAACGGTAGTATGGTCATAGTCAGAGTCCAGTAGAATGCTGGCAAATTGTTCAGTAATGGACTCCAAAGGACATTGACTTCTGTGGCCAAAGTTATCCCACTGTGTTTGTGGACCAAGGGGTGGCCCAAAAAGACCTCTGTAAACTGGAACATCAAGTACAGAAACGTTGGTCAGCTGTCGCATCCTGCATCCCTTGCATCAGGACCACTCCATTGGAATCAATGGCAAGTTGCCATTAATGCTGGAACTGGAAAGAAGACTACTTTCTTGCTGCGGTAACTGTCCTGTTGGATCTGGTTGGCCTGCTTCCTGCCAAAGCTGGTTACCCAAAGTAACCTGTAGTGACTGCAACCAACTTTGATGCAAGCTTTCTTCAAAATGTTTGTGTGTCAAATTTGTGGTTCTTACCAATGCTTGTTTGCGGTTGAATGAAAAGCTGTGATTTTTTTTTCTTCACGTATTATGTCCCTCTAACCCTGTGGTGCATCTTGTTTGTTTTGATATCCATGCATTCGTAAAAATATAGCCTATTTTTTAAATTGTTGTTGGATTACTTGAGACTCATTTGCTTCTTATTCAATTGTTGTGGTACTTCTAAATGCTTGCCACTTGTTCCTTTGTCTAAGCCTGACTGCTCGAAGCCAAAGCTACCTCGGGTTAAACTAAGGTTTGACAAAAAGCCTCACTAGTCCCAAGACGGATCAGTGAGAGCATTCCATGGTGAGGTCTCGAAACCACACCATATAACACAGCCCATTTCCTCAAAGGAAGACTGCATGATTGGGCCCCACACAAAACATACATCCTAAGTGGAGATCAGCTTACTTGTGGGCAGGTCGAGTTGCCAGTCATTGCAGCAACTGCACAAATTGCTATATGTAGCAATCATTGTGCTGCATAAAGTGCCTTTGTTGTTGTCACCAGCTGCAAATGTGCTGGTGTGGTATCCAAGGCATCATAGCTCTTCTCCAAGTTTTAGATCTTCTTAGGGTTGCTAAGTATTTTAAATGTGTATGTTTAAATGTTGGAAGTCATAGAGATTCATTAGGAGCTGATGGATGATGGATGAGACATATGAATTGCTTTTAATGAACCCTTGTGGATAACATCAGGCGTGAAGAGGCTTAATATTACATCTGGGCTTAGAAACACCTTTTAAGCAGCTTCTCAATGGGTTACTGCTGATTCACAGGAACAGGAGCATAACTCAAATACCACTGAAAAATTACCAAGTGGTACCAAATAGTCAGGCAGCTGCACAAAAAACGATATTGCGACAAAGAGGAAAAGCAATGTGCCGTGCGGCACAAATACATTAGGGCATCTGTTTCCTTTAACATCGCTCTGCTTTTTATTAAATTCGTTTTAGCTCAATTTACTTCTCCACCTACCATGGCAGTGTATATCCAGCAACCCTGTCTTTGATATTAATAAAAAAAAAACTAACAAGGCGCAATTCTCTTAAATGTTTCCTTAAATACAATAGTAACAAAAAAACTAAACAAAATAAAAACAAAAGAAACATTTCGGAAGGCTATTATTCGTAGGACAGGTGTCTAAATGAAGTAACATAATGACCAGTGTACATTGATTGAAGGTGAATTACACAAATGCATTGATTTTATAAATAGGGCTTGCTCCATAATGTCTTCTTCCTGTCAATAAAGCCTGATAACAAGATTGGCTTAATGCTCAAGTCATAAAATTGCTGCCCTAGCAGTGAAGAATTTCAGTAAGTGCTTAATTGTTAGTGCGCCCAGTGGTGATTGCCGTCATTCAGCCTTGGAGGGCAGTCTCTTCGTGGCTTGTGTGTGATAGATCAGCTGAGCATTGCTTCACGTCAGTGACTTTCTCCCAGGCACCGGCTGCAGGAGCTCGGTGTTCATCATTTATAAGCTGTCCATGGCAAGGAGGAAGGACGCGGGACTCGGAGAGATGCCCTTTCGCCCGGCTCAGTTTAGAAACTAGGGGCCATATGTAGGAACACATTTTCCCATTGACACAGAATGGGAAAAACCCTTTGCTACATCTGGCTCTAAAAGAGGGCGGGGTCAGCAAGGGAGTGACAGGGGCAGCCTGGGAGCTGGAGGCAACTCTGGAGGGTGTTACGATACAAGTCGCTAATTGTCATCGCTTTAGCGCAGCAGAAGTTCAGCAGTCTCCAGGGTGTTTTTGGAGGGTGTTGCCAGAATTATTTTTAATAAAGAATGGTATTAACCGATTCCTTTCTCAACATGATTTGCATACACTCCATATATTCGAGTCATTTTAAGGAGAAACTCATACAAATATTAGTATGATTCTGGGGTTAATAATTTTTCTCTGCAAAAGGAAATTTTGTATGTGTTTTTGAGGAGATGTGCCTCTTGCTCAGAGCTCGTTTTTAAGCAGAGCCCCTTATCCCATTTGGGGTTTCTCTGTGCCTAATATGCCAAGTGCTGCCCTGAGCAGTGGCGTAAGAAAACTTGAGGAGGCCCTCCTGCAAAGTACCTGGAGGTGGCCCCCTCTCTCCCGGACCTATCAGGGCCCTAGCGCCCTTGCACAGTATACTGTGCTGAGGGGGGACCCTGGAGCTCGGGCCGTCCCGTTACCACGGGGCTGCGGGGACCTTTGTTAGGCCACTGGTCCAGAGGAAACCAAGGATTTTATTGTCCAGCAATCTGACATCTCAACCTTCATCATTCAAAACCAAAACAGCTTACTAAGGGTTTAGTCACAAATGTTTCATTTTGTATAAAATGTCAGCACAATGTAAAGTATAGGTAATAGCAATTGTATAGCACGAACCATTTAAGCAGCAAGGGAGCACTGAGCAAGCGGCGAGGCCGGGTACGTCTCACTTACAGGTTGACATACTATTGTGTGCGGCCATAGTGTTCCCTCAATGGGGAAGTCATCAGCTGCTTTCTGAATTGCAGGCAGATTTTAATGCACCTGATCTCGTTGGGAGGTTGGTCTTTTTTTCTTTTTGTGTATCTTTCTGAATTGCAGGAGGATTCAAATGTACCTGATCTTGTGGGGGTGGTTGTCCTTCTTTTTTAATTTCTTGTGCATGTTTGTCTCCAGCCTGGAGAAGGTATTGTTTACTGTAGGTGGTTTATTCCTTGACCACGTATGTCAAGAGGCTCCTTTCCGATGGCCTTGTAGGTCATGCAGCTGGTATTGAACATGATGCGGTTGTTGGAGCCAGAGCCAATGCCATTTTTACAGTCAGTTATGCATTAGTAAGTAAAATATTGTGTGTGTGTGTATATATATATATATATATATATATATATATATATATATATATATATTTTACCTACTGGTGTTTGTCAGTAGGTAGCTATAGTTAGGACCTAGTTTCCATAGAAAAAGCATTTTTTGACTTGCCTATATCTTTGACACATTTTACGAATCTTTATGAAATTTTTCAAAAAAAGTGTGCCCAAGAACCTTGTTGTCCATTGGAATGTCAGGCAGGGGCCCAGAAAAAGGGGGTGCAAATAAATGCATTTCCCATGTTAATTCCCATAGGAGTTTTTAAAACAATTACAGCCCGAACCACTGGACGGAATTACACCAAATTAAGCAAGAATGTAGCTTTTTGGTACCCAGATAATGCTTTTTGTTTTTTAAAGTAAATCTGTTTAGTAGTTTAAAAGGAATTAAAGGAAAACCAAACTTGAATATCTAGAGGTGCGAAGTCTTCGCATATTTGCCTGATTTTGTGGAAAGATCTGATTGGCTGCCAACAATTCACGTTATTCCTCAGGTAAAATATGATTTAGAAACAAAATTTCACCAACTATCCCCGGAATAAGATGTTAATTGGATTCACCACAAGTGAGACATTCTAAATCTATGTTTTCTAGTTTGGAGACTTTTAGGAACAGAAATTTGAGGTGGTGTCTGTGTATCCGTGTGCACATATGATTTCAGGGTCCAGAACACCGCTATGCATAGTTGTGAGAATTGGGTTGTTGATTGACTGGGGTGTGAGCCCTAGTCAAGCAGCAGCCATAATTGTTTTCAGGGTAAGGCACAAGCAAACCGCAAATTAACCTGTGCTCACCCTCTGGTAGCTTGTCACAGAGCAGTCAGGCTTAACTTGAAGGTAACTTGTAAGTCATTTGTTCAACACTTCAAACAGTAAAACAGTGACAACACCACACAAAAAGAATCCCACACCAGGTTAGAAACATAGAACATAATTTAATAAATAAAACAAGACCAAAACAGCAAAAATCTAATAAGTAGAACTTGAGTTATGTATAAACTATAAAACAGTACTTAGAAGTAAAAAGCGCCAACCAGGGGTATCTGGTCGCAACAGACCAGGAGAAAGTCAAAAGTTCAGGCTAACTGTCATGGAGTGCAGGCCAGCTACATGGACCCCACTGGACTTGCTGAACCAAGGTACCTTAAATCCTGGTTGCAGAGCATTGTGTTGATTCTGAACCATGACATCGAGGAGATGTGTTGATTTTCTCCATGTAGTTGAGGAGATGCATCTAACTTCCCCATGCAGGTTCCGGCTGTGTTAATGTCAAGGCGATGCATTCATTCCAATGGGTGCAGAGGCTGAGTTGCAGAGTGTTGTCATTGTCTTCAAGGCTACCGTTGACAGTATGTGGGGACCTTGCACCAAAGAAAGCACCACAGTGTCAGTTCCAAAGGTGATGCGCCGGTTCTGTTTCACACAACAGTGGCGATGCACAATTCTTCACACACAACAGTGGTGATGTGTTGGTTCCACCCACGCAGCAAAGGATGCATCAGTCCAGCTGGAGCAAATACATTAGGTCCACTTCCGAGGGGCCAGGGCTGTGGTGACACCAATTGTCAGGACAGACTCACAGATGGCAGTTTCCAGGTGCAGGATCAGGGTGGTTAAAAGTCTGTTATGTTCTTTAGACTTCTTAAGATCAGGAGGCCAGCCAACTAGCCCTTACAGACATGCTGGGGTCTGGGTTGGAGAGATTCAGGCCCATTCCTTCTCACTCCCAGGCAAAAGGGCAGCAGGCACAGGTCAGCCCAGACCATCAGGAGTATAGCAAACAGCAGTTCATCAGAGTGGCAGGACTTCAGCAGCACAGTAGTCCTACTTCCTGGCAGAGTATCCACTGGTCCAGAATTGTACTGAAGTAGTGGGGTCAGAGTCCAAATACTTTTACCCCATTGGTCCTCTGAAGTGGGGGAGACTTCAAAGACATGCCTTTGAAGTGTGCAGAGTCCATGCTCTTCCTGTCCTGGCTCCAGACTCACTACAGGGAGTTATGCAGTCCTTTGTGTGTGGATTCAAGTGTAAGTGAGGCTGTGCCCAGCTCCTCCCTCTCATCTTGCCCAGGATAGCCCATCAAGGCCCATCAGGTCACACCTAAGCTTCCATGATGTGTGGCTGTCTAGGAGCAATACACAAAGCCCAGAGATAGGCAGCAGGCACCAAATGGATAAAGATAAAAAATGGCAATTTCTAAAAGTGCCATTTTCAGAATAGTAATTTAAAATTCAACTTTACCATAACTTGTGATTTTAAATTGAAATCCAGAGACACAAACCTCAAAAAGTCTATCTCTTCCAGATTGTTAATTACATTTATAAGATGCAATAAGGTAATCCCATTATTAACCTTTGAGAGAGATAGGCCTTGTAGTAGTGAAAAATGAAGCTAAGAGTTTTTCACTACCAGGATATGTAAAACTTAAAAGTACATGCCCAGCTTTTTAAATACACTGCACCCTGCCCTTGGGGCTGTCTAGGGCATACCTTAGGGGTGACTTATATGCATTAAAAAATAAGGTTTTGGCCCGGTAAAAGGTTTGCTTTGGCAGGCCGACACGGCAGTTTAAAACTACACACACAGACTCAGCAGTGCCAGGCTGAGACAGGTTTAATGGGCTACTTAAGTGGGTAGCACAATCAGTGCTGCAGGCCCATTAGTCACATTTAATTTACATGCCCTGGTCACATATAGTGCACATGACTAGGGACTTATAACTAATTTATATATGCCATTTGGTGATATGTCAATGTTACCACATTTAGGGAGAAAGCAGAAGCACTTTAGCACTGGTTAGCAGTGGTAAAGTGCACAGAATCCAAAATCCAACAAAAACAAATTCAGCAAAAACAGGAGGTCTGAAGGCAAAAAGTTAGGGGAACCACGCCAAGGAAGCCAGGTCTAACAATAGTGCAAAGAGGAATACATTTCCCTTCATGTTTTTTAAAAGTAGCATCATTCTGGTAGGTCTATTGTGACCTGTGTGTGTGCAGAACACATTAGAAACATTTATTTTTTTAATATAACTGTGGCACTCAAGTCCTTTATATTCACCAATATCCACTAAGTCATTTCAGTACTTTGCTGGTATTTCAGTATTCCATTTCTTCCTTTTGTTTCCCTTGCTCTCCAACATATCCTACAACATGCACCAAAACACCTTTTTCTGTTGTAGTTTGACCTTCTCTAAATATCCAGATAGTTTTAATCAGCTATTTAATTGTCAAAACTATCACCTGTTAGAGATTAAACCACCAAAATGTTTAAATGTTTAATTAACCTTTGGGAAACTCATTAGCATAAGCTGAGTTCCTTAAATTCATAAAAAAGTGCATTGCGCATGTATTTTATATGGCGGTGACAATGACAAATGCCAACCTTTAGTTTTGAAAGTTTGCAAATGCAATTAAAGGTATTCTAACTGTCTGAATTCCCTCCTAATACAATTCATTAACTCACACATAACCTTGAAGTTTCAACAGTTAAAAAACCAAACATAAGTATAAGAACATTAAATAGCCAAGCCTTTATCTGTAAACTTCCAAGTGGCTTTTACCGCAAGCACATATCAAATAAAAAGATATCGCACCTGTCTAGAAAATGTTAATTTAGCAAGTACATTGTTACACCCTAGAAGTACATTCTGTACCACAGAAGTTGCATTGAAAGTGGACATCATAGGCTCAGTGCAAATTTGTTGCAAAGCTTTCTGCTTTGCACCCAAGACAGATAATCATGATTCAGCTTACTTATTTCATCAATCTTGTCAAGTGACCTGATAGCCAGTGACTAAATCTGTCCGCACATGTTCTCTTCATCAAAAATGAGATTGACACTACCAGTATCTTGTTGATAGCCACTAAAAAAACAGAAAGGGGTCTGATTCAGAGTTGGGTTTCAGTATAACTGAAAATCTTCAAATTTCTCAAGGAACTCCAAATAAAAATCCAGCTTTGGAATTAAATTCACCCTACCATCTCTGTTGGGAAGGCAGTTTCTTCAGTGGATTTGCATCGGATGTAGTACTTCCTCCCGAAAACCAAAGGCTTTCTGTTGCTATCTATTCGTAAATCAGCCCATGAATTGTATTGGTATGGATGCTAACCGAAAAAAGTGAATTTCTTTTATTTTGGGCACACAAGTATAAATCTCACTTTGAGAAGCGGAAGTGCATTGTAGCAGTTGGGTACAGAAATGGGCATCACTCAGTGCTCAGTGGTAATTTTAGGACAAATGACCAAGGTAGAGGGTAGGTGGATGACACATACAAAGATAGCCATGGGATATACCGAAATAGGAGAGAGATGCTTTTGGAGAACAGGGACACAAGGCATTAGTTGGGGTTAGTGTGGGGAGGTTTCTCACAGGTCAGCAATAATATGGTGGCTCAGGATGGCTTATAGAAAGTTTGATAGAGGAGATGGAGTTAGAGCTCTTGTCTAAAATGTAGAAGGGTAGCAGCAAGTTTCACATCTTAGAGTGTAGATTTCCTTAGTGTTGAAGACAGAGAATGACTAGATTTGGGTTGTCTATAGGGACATGATGGGTGAAATATTCTGTTCCACCAGTGTCATTGGCAGAATTTTGGCTACTCCGCATTACTCTTACAACACGATTGTCTGGCCAAATTCCGCCAATCACTGCCTGGCACAATTGTTTCTCATGCGTAGCGCAAGCAAGATTTGGCATCCCCTATCACTATTTCTGAGTGCTAGAAGGACATATGGCAGGATTTTCCTAAAGCAGGTGGTCACAGGCAGCCACAACCATTCATGGTCAGAAGGCTGCCACTGAAATAGAAAATTTACTCAAGTGGCAGCAAAATCAACTTGAGTAGCTGTGGCCTATGGCGTACTGAGTGGTGAAGTTTGTGCTGATTTTTCAGTGCAAAACACACTCCTGTTGCTAAATCACAGCATGAACAGTAGGACGTGCCTATTTCTGCCCATTTGCTGAAAGTGCAGATTCTCACAAAGTTTTTATGTAACTTAGCTGAATTCTGCTTAATCGAAATTCCTAGAGGTCCCCCCACTCATTGTTGTCTAGAACAAGTCAATAGCTTACACTGTTGATCTGATGATATAAGATTCATAGCACTACAGTTACTTTAATTTTCATTGACAGTGAAATCTCAAAACTGAGTTTACAACAGGTATTGCCTCAAAATAGACTATACCAAAAATGATTACCAATAGCTACTGCAGGAAATAATGCAAGCTACTTATTATTGCATTGGAGTTTCATAAACTAGATTATGTAAATTTGATTGAACAGGCATATCAAAATGAATCAGTTAAATGGCTAAAAATAATAATCTTGGCCCCCTGATATAGCTCCTTAAACAAATTGTTGTCTAGAGATTTTCATTTTTGATTCGTGTTTTTGGAACATTAGAGAAGTGATTGAGCTTGGGTAGACATTGCTGATCAAGGGCGATTTTTTTCTGGACGACATTTTTAAAAAAAGGTGGCTGTGTTGCAGTCATGATGTAATATTTCAGGAACCATGAGACCTATATATTTTATTTTGCTGTCAAAACATAGGTTTTGGGGGTCAAGTAGAATTATAGAGACAGAAATGAAACAAATAATAATGTTTTTTAATCCTTTTATGTATACACCAAACAATATGTATGATCTGAATATGAAAAAATGTTTAGCACTTCTGTTTTACGCACATTTTCATAGTTCACTTTATTTATTTGTTTCAGCAATCGCTTGTTGTACATTTGCAGAATGTTCAACATTTGAGAAGAGCATATTGACAGGAACATCTTTTTGTAGCACAAGTTTTTCAAGTTCGTGTACATGTAAGTTCTGTGGGCAGAAGGTTTAGAAATGTCATAGATTTTAGCACCCCATCAATATCTTCCCAACCAAATTTTCCTGGATCTTCCTCTATATATGCATGATCAAAAACATTTACACATCTTCTGATCAAGTAGAACTCTTTAATGTGTCCATGCATTGAATGTGACATCAGTGGAAGGTCAATTAGAGGGACTGGTCTCTTAAACTCACTGTACCGAAGATCTTCAAATGTGTGACTGTCAGAACTCATTTTCCCCACAAGCACAAGATATTTTTCAATGTCTTTAAGGTCACATTCTTCTTCTATCTCAGCAAAATCTTTTAAAATCTTCACAGGTTCATCCGTTAAAGTGCCAAGCGTTGTTCCAATTTTACTCATAGTGTCATCACCAGTATGAATATGTGCCTTGATATAAACACTGGGCACCTCTGGTTCAAGTTTCTTGTACAGAATATGAAGCAGGACTAAGGGGGTCATTCTGACCTCGGCGGTAAAAGGCCCTTACCGCCGGTCAGAAGACCGCCATAACACCGCCGCGGCTAACCGCCACAGTCATTCTGACCCACAACGGCCAAACCTCCAAAAATCCGTCCTCCACTGCAGCCCGCCACATCAGCGGGCAGCGATAAACTGGAGATGACCAAACCTCCACCGTCACGCCAACAGAAATACGCCCATGCCATTACGACCCACGAATCCACACGGCGGTCATTCAAACTCGGTATTCCATTGGCGCTACACACCGCCGCGGTCAGAATACACACACATCACCAAAACACAGCCACATTGGACAATTTGAAATACACACACCTGATACACATACACACACCACTCCCACACAAACAACCAACTATAAAACACACACCCACATCACCCACAAACCCCTGCGACCATAATTACTGAGAGAAGGAGAGAGAGACACAGCAGACAATCCATAGCAAGACACACTGAGGCACACTACACCATCACACACACCACATAGTAGCACAAAGCACCACTCACCAACATACTCCTCATCACATACACCACCCCACACCTCACCCACACCACCCCATGGCACCCCAAAGGCACCCACGCTTTTCGGACCAAGAACTCCGGGTCATGGTGGAGGAAATCCTAAGAGTGGAACCCCAGCTCTTCGGCTCGCAGGTGCAGCACACCAGTATAGCCAGGAAGGCGGAGCTATGGCAGCGGATCGTGGACAGCGTCAACGCGGTGGGACAGCATCCCAGGAATAGGGACGACATCCGCAAAAGATGGAACGACCTACGGGGGAAGGTCCGATCGATGGTCTCCAGGCACAACATCGCGGTCCAGAAGACTGGCGGCGGACCCCCACCCACCCCTCCCGAATTTACATCGTGGGAGCAAGACGTCTTGAACATCCTGCATCCTCAGGGCCTCGCTGGAGTAGCCGGAGGAATGGACTCTGGTAAGTCCAATCTCAACTACTATATCCCCCCCACCCCACCAGCATGCCAACCCACACCCCCACCCTCACCCCCAACCCCCCAGCACACATCCTCCCTGACAATGTCTCACCAGCACAACCCACCCATCCCAACACCAACTCCTGCATGCCAACACAAATCATGGGCACCCATCACCTAAGCATGACCACTGCACTAACCCCCCCCCACTAACTACCCTCACAACACCTCCCTCAAGGGAATGCCTGCACTGGGGGACAAGGGCACCCATAACACGCACGCTATTGCACACACAGAAACAATAACCAAACTCTCTTACCCCATGCAGGACCCGAACGACAACACACCAGCCAGGAGGGTCCAGAAGTGTCCATCCCACCACCGGAACAGGCCCACACTGAGGATAGCAGCTCTGTCGACAGTGAACCTGATGACCAGCCCGGACCATCGGGGACCTCTGGGCAGTCGGTTCCCCTCAGGCAGCCACAGGCCACACCAGACCCGACCCCCTCTGCCAACACCAGCACAGCTCCCACCCAGCGGGCCCATGCCTCTGTCTCTAGGACAGCTCAATCAGCGGTGTGTCTGCCACTACAGGGCACCCAGGCTAACCCAACACCCCAACAACAACAGGGACCTGGGGGCAGTGGTAGCGGGCACACCGTCCAGGGGACAGAGGCCCAGGGAACCCACTCTCCGAGAGGCCCTCACCACCCTCATGGGGGCCTACCACCACTCCCAAGAAACGATGGCGACGGTACTGGCCAGGTTCACTGAGATCCAGGCACAGCAGGAGGAACGCTACATGGGGTTCAGGGAGGAGCTGAGAATCATCGGGACCGCAATGGGGACCATCGTCCTGGCCCTCAACAGGATAGAGGATGTGTTGAGGGACCATGGTGCACCACACAGGGCCTCTGTCACTAGCCCGGACCAGGAACAGCCTACCACCTCCGCCGGCGCTAGTGGACAGGAGGTCCCAACACCTCGACAGCCCCCCAGAACCCCACCTCCTGCTGAAGAACAACCACCCCGTAAGAGGAGCCTGAGACCAAAAAAAAAGACAGAGTAGGATGTCAAGACCCCCGCCAGCAGGACATACCCCCTCAAGTCTTCCCACTGTCCCACATTGCCACCCTGTCCAACCATGAACTGCCTATGCTCCATCCTTCCACAGGCAAAAGGACAATGCACCTGTGAGACTGAGAACTGGACTCTGCCATGGATATTCCTCCACCCCCACCCATCACCCTTAGAATCACATGTACCAATATCTAGCACTGTAAATAAATCACATTTTGCACACAAATCTGTTTTGAGTCATGCTGTATTATTAACAAATGTATTACATATTACTGTTCAATTTCTGTTCTGTCAATTAGTCATGACAACATACCAATGTCAATACGCTGTATTTCATGGGCGAACCAAGCAGAAGTCAGGTACTGAGTCAGACAGCACTGAGAAGGGAAGGGAAAGGCAAAAATTAATGAAAAACATCTGTGGGGAACTACAGAAAGTACAGATGCAGGAGGCTATAAGCAATTGTGAAATGGCGTGGGTGATTCTTACCTGTGTGTTACTGGAAATACTGTTGTATCACTCTGTCCCTATTGTCTGTGTCGTCCTCAGAGTCTTCCTCCTCTTCACTCTCCACTCTCCACAGGCTCCACGGCTTCTACAACACCACCATCTGGACCATCCTCCTGCAGGAAAGGCACCTGGCGTCGCAAAGCCAGGTTGTGAAGCATACAGCACGCCACGATGATATGGCACACCTTCTTTGGTGAGTACATTAGGGATCCACCTGTCATATGCAGGCACCTAAATCTGGCCTTCAGGAGCCCAAAGGTTCGCTCAATCACCATCCTAGTACGCCCATGGGCCTCATTGTACCGTTCCTCTGCCCTGGTCCTGGGATTCCTCACTGGGGTCAATAGCCACGGCAGGTTGGGGTAACCAGAGTCACCTATTAGCCACACACGCTGTCTCTGTAGCTGGTCCATCACATAGGGAATGCTGCTATTTCGCATAACATACGCGTCATGCACTGACCCTGGGAACTTGGCATTTACATGGGAGATGTACTGGTCAGCCAAACAGACCACCTGGATATTCATTGAATGGTAATTCTTCCTGTTCCTGTACACCTGTTCATCGTCATTTGGGGGGACTAAAGCCACATGGGACCCATCAATTGCACCAATGATGTTGGAGATGTGTCCAAGGGCATAGAAATCAGATTTCACTGTAGGCAAATCACCCTCCTCTGGGAAAATGATGTAGCTCCGCATGAGTTTCATCAGGGCAGACAACACTCTGGATAAGATCTTGGAAAACATAGGCTGAGACATCCCAGATGACATGGCCACTGTTGTCTGGAATGAGCCAGTTGCAAAGAAATGGAGGACAGACAGAACCTGCACTAGAGGGGGAATTCCTGTGGGTTGGCGGATGGGGGACATCAGGGCTGGCTCCAGCTGGGCACACAGTTCATGGATGGAGGCTCGGTCAAGTCGGTATCGTAGTATTATATGGCGTTCTTCCATTGTCGACAGGTCCACCAGCGGCCGGTACACGCGAGGATTCCTCCTTCTCATCGCTAGTCCCAGCGGACGGTGCCTAGGAAGGAGAATATGGAGTACAGAGTCAATCCACTCACAGGTACGTACAACACAGCTTGCACAGTACAGGTAAATGTATGGTTTGATATGTTTGTATGTGTGCCATTGCAAGGCCTAGCCCTGTGTGACGCATTAGAAATTAAGCCATGTGGGCCCTTGAAATGGCCGATGCCTGACCTGTGAAGTGGGACAATGGGATGTGAGGTCACTGCGCTGGCGGGGCACACCGTGGCGGTAGGCGGTCGAAGACCGCTGTGCGAAGACGCATTGGTTAACATTGAAGCCTATGGGTTTCAGGAGCCAATGACGATGTGCGCCGGCGGTCGCGGTACGCACCGCCGCGGTACGCACCGCCGCGGGCGTGACCGCCATTCTCTATCTGCTCAATCATTCGAGACCTGATCATCCACAGGAGAGGACCTATACTGCAAGTGCTGCTGTGAACTCGGTCTGGAAGTGACAATGGCTGCTGCTACTGGTGAAAGGGCCCCCGCCTTCAGTTCAGAAGAGTTGGAGAAGCTCGTGGACGGGGTCCTCCCCCAGTATGCGCTACTCTACGGTCCTCCAGACCAACAGGTGAGTACACTCAGTGCACATTGAATGGGTTATGCCTGTGTGGAGTGGGGGGGATGTAAGTTGGTGGGGTGTGGAGGGAATGAGGAGTGCAACGCACGACAGATGAGAGAATGGGAACCATGGCAAGGTTGGGGAGGGGGGGGCATGTACTCCAAACATGCAGATATGTGACGGTTTCTCTTTCCCACCCTGTACATGTCAAACAGGTGAGCGCCCATCAGAAAATCGATATTTGGCGTGCCATCGCCAAGGAAGTCCGGAACTTGGGGGTCTACAACAGACGGGGCACCCACTGCCGCAAGAGGTGGGAGGACATCCGCCGCGGAACGAGGAAGACCGCAGAAACACTGCTGGGGATGGCCTCCCGACCTAGGAGGGGTGCCAGTCGCACCATGACACCCCTGATGTCCCGGATCCTGGCGGTGGCCTACCCTAATTTGGATGGGCGCTTGAGGACAGCACAGCAGACACAAGGGGGTGAGTATCTGCACATTCTCCTATCTGTATGCGCAGTGGAGGCGTCTGGGTGGGGGAGGAGGGCTGTGGGTGACATTAGGCCAGGGCACTCTCTCTAGTGTAGTCCTCTCCCTTAGGCATGGCCCTGTGCCCCCGCCCCCCACCTCTGTAGGGTGCCAAGTGCAGCTACCCATGCTCCAGCATCACACATGTGCGCGTCTGTTGTCCCTAGACCTGTTTGCCTAGTCAGAAGTACTGAGTAGTGTACCCCAAGTTCGCGACTTAGTGCACAAGCCACCTGTGTCTGTCCTCTCCGCAAAGGGTATTGCTAAGGCATGCACTCAACTTTGTTTAATTTCTCCCCCCACCCTAAATCTTTGTCTTCTTGTGTTTTAGCATCATCAGGCGGAGGAGATTTGGCGTCGGAGCAGGAGGGAGCTGCAGGTCACCAGGCCCCGGTGGGCACTGACACAGACACCAAGGGCACCAGTGATCCGGAGGGGAGGGGAGCACCACAACGGGGGCCGGTGGAGACACCAGCGACACGGACACGTCCTCGTTTGTGAGCTCCCTAGCGGTGGCGGCACCATCTGTGCCCCCCGCAACAACAGGTACAGCTGCCACCCAGCGCACAAGCACCGCCCTCCCAGCAGCCCCTCAGTCTTCGCTCCGTGGCCGCTCGGCCAGGAAGGCGCGCGTCTCCTTCGCCCCAGGCACCTCAGCCCCTGCCTCTGTTACCCCTGCTGCCCTCAGTGCGGAGCTCATTGACCTGGTGAGGATGGTCATTGTTGGGCAGACTACCCTTCTGAATGCCATCCAGGGGGTGGAAAGGGAGGTCATCGGAGCAATGCCTACCTGGAGGGCATTCATTCGGGTCAGGCTGCCCATCAATGAGCGTTCACTGCTCTGGCCTCAGCACTGACGGCAGCCATTGTCCCTGTCTCCAGTCTCCCTCTTCTATCTGCCTCCACCCTTTCTCTGTCTCCTGTACCTCAACCTATCCCATCCACACCATCAGACCAGCCTGCACACACCTCAACACCCAAGGCCAGCTCATCCAAACATAAGCACCACAGAAAACACAAGCATTCACCCAAGCAACACACAGATGCAGACATATCAACAGTCACTACCACCTCTGTGTCCCCGTCCTCCTCGTCTCCCTCCTCCCTCCCTGTGAAGTCTACACTCACACCTGCATGCACCCCAACATCAGCCAGTTCTTCCACCACCAGCAAACCCTCCACTACAGTCCGCACACCTGCAGTCACCACCCCCACTGGCATTTACACGTCCCCTGTGTCCTCTCCCACTGTGTCTGTCACCCCCTCTTCCAAGACACATAAACGCAGGCAGACACCCAAACAACAGCCAACCACCTCACCACAGCCTACGTCCCAGTCACCTGCACCCAAGGACAGCACACCTGGCTCTCATACAACCACATCCTCTTCCTCCACTTCTCTCACCACTACTCCTACCCCTTACCTTGGTCCCAAGAAATATTACATCTCCAATTGTGACCTCTTTCCCTCCCCCGACCCACCCCCTCCAACTGGGAAAAGTCCCAAGGGCACCTCAGCCACCACCTGCCCAACTTCTACAGTGCAAGTGGTGCATGGCATGTGGAGTCCACCCTTTGGCGGCAGTAACACTTCGGTGAGCAGCAAGGGGACAGCCAGCCCCCCCCCAGGCAAGAGGACCCGGAAATTGAAGGGCCGCCGTGAGCGGACAGAGACGGCTGCCCCCAAGGAGGTGACTCCGGCCACTTCACCGGCCACAGCAGCCAGGGGAGGCAAGGGGCCGAGAGCCCCATCTAAGGAGCGGAAGGACAGCAGGGCGGAGAGGACAACCACCAGGAGCGCGGAGCAGGAGGGCCCCACAAGCCCCATCCCGGCTGCAAGGGACGACACCAAAGGGCCCAGGACTCACTCCCCGAAGGGGCCTGACACAGCACGGTCGGAGGGCGAGTGAGCAGGGTGTCCAGGCCAGGTCTGACTCCCTTGACATACTGCAAGAGCACCGCTGAACAGGGCCCCGCCGTGAAGACAGGTACCGCTGAAGAGGGCCCCACCGTGCAGAAGAGCACCGCTGAACAGGGCCCCGCCGTGAAGACAGGTACCGCTGAACAGGGCCCCGCCGTGAAGACAGGTACCGCTGAACAGGGCACCGCTGAACAGGGCCCCGCCGTGAAGACAGGTACCGCTGAACAGGGCCCCGCCGTGAAGACAGGTACCGCTGAACAGGGCCCCGCCGTGCAGAAGAGCACCGCTGAACAGGGCCCCGCCGTCTCAAGCACCGCTCCGCTGGGCCCTTCCTGTCAAGCACCGCTCCGCTGGGCCCTTCCTCTCAAGCACCGCTCCGCTGGGCCCTTCATCTCAAGCACCGCTCCGCTGGGCCCTTCATCTCAAGCACCGCTCCGCTGGGCCCTTCATCTCAAGCACCGCTCCGCTGGGCCCTTCATCTCAAGCACCGCTCCGCTGGGCCCTTCCTCTCAGGCACCGCTCCGCTGGGCCCTTCCTGTCAAGCACCGCTCCGCTGGGCCCTTCCTCTCAAGGACCGCTCCGCTGGGCCCTTCATCTCAAGCACCGCTCCGCTGGGCCCTTCATCTCAAGCACCGCTCCGCTGGGCCCTTTATCTCAAGCACCACTCCGCTGGGCCCCTTCATCTCAAGCACCGCTCCGCTGGGCCCTTCATCTCAAGCACCGCTCCGCTGGGCCCTTCCTCTCAGGCACCGCTCCGCTGGGCCCTTCCTGTCAAGCACCGCTCCGCTGGGCCCTTCCTGTCAAGCACCACTCCGCTGGGCCCTTCATCTCAAGCACCGCTCCGCTGGGCCCTTCCTCTCAGGCACCGCTCCGCTGGGCCCTTCATCTCAAGCACCGCTCCGCTGGGCCCTTCATCTCAAGCACCGCTCCGCTGGGCCCTTCCTGTCAAGCACCGCTCCGCTGGGCCCTTCCTGTCAAGCACCGCTCCGCTGGGCCCTTCATCTCAAGCACCGCTCCGCTGGGCCCTTCCTCTCAGGCACCGCTCCGCTGGACATCGCCATGTCATGCACCGCTGCGCTGGGTCCCGCCGTCTCAGGCACTGTTTATGGTTCACTGTGCCCACCATGCCTCCTCCTTGACCAGTGGAGACTGTCATCCACCGGATGGACTGTGGCTTTGCACTCCCCAGGATGGTGCAGTGGGCAGCCCACCCACTGTAGAGACATTGAGAGACTGTGGCTTTGCACTCCCCAGGATGGTGCAGTGGGCAGCCCACCCACTGTAGAGACATTGAGAGACTGTGGCTTTGCACTCCCCAGGATGGTGCAGTGGGCATGCTGGCTCCTCGTGGATCTGGCGTCGTGGACTCATGTGGCTGTGGTGGCCCCCCCTTCCCTTCCCCCTGAGGTGCCTGTAGTTTTAACATCAGATGCCCCTGCAGTGTTCTCTCCAAAGGACTCAGGTCTTGTGTGTGGGCTTTGCCCTTGTTTCGCAGAACATTGGCCCACGGACATGTTAGATTCGTAGGATGTGCAGGACTTGTTACTTCAGTGATACACTGATGTGTATATATTTTTGGTTTTTGTAAATATTTTTCACGGTTGCTCAATTATTTCCAGGTGCTTTTTTTGTACATAAATATTTATTCCAAATTTGGTTGTGTCATTGTATTTTTAAAGGGTGTTTGTGTGGTGTCACTGTGACTTCCTGCTCTGCATTGGTGTGTACATATTGGGGGGGTCGCATATGTGTATGCCCGTAACCTTTCGTCCTTCCCCCTCCCGTGTGTCGTAGGTGCAGTACTCACCGTTGACCTCTGCGCCGGAGTTCGTACTCGTGGTAGATGAGCAGGTAGACGAGAGCAGGTATGATGTTCAATTCGGGTTCCATGCTGTCCGGATTCCGCATGGAGTGTCTCGAGGTGAGCGTTTTTCATTGAAAATTTCTGTTTCTGCCGTGTTTTTATTGGCGGGGCTCCCGCCCCGGAAAAGGTGGCGGATTGGTGGGTCGTGATAGGGTGGGCGGTACATTGTCTGCCGCCTGGCTGTTGGCGGTGACCGCCGCGCTGTTTGTTTGTTCCGCCGTGGCGGTCGGAGTGTTAATGCGGCGGGCTGTGTTGGCAGTTCCCGCCAGGGTCAGAATTGCATTTTTTTGACCGCCGGCCTGTTGGCGGGTTGGCCGCCGCTTTATCACCGACCGCCAGGGTTAGAATCACCCCCTAAGTGTCTTTCCTCACCTGCTCCATAACATATCCATAACTCTGACAATCCCTGACTTATGAACATAGCAACAAATCTAAGTAGCACAATAATAGCATCTCTGTCATTTGACAGTACAGTGACTTAATTGGAACCATTTCAAACAGCCCACTCATCATGTGGCACAACACAACGGCCATCTTCCTCCAATTTGCTGTTAGATTCTTGAACAATAAGGTTCGTACCTTTTAAATATATCTCTGCAGGCACAAACTCCTCATTGACAATCATTCAACATACAATAATTGGAAATTCAGTGTGCACTGAACCATCAGCAATGTTTTGGTGAGTTAACATCTCCAAGTTAATCTGGTTCGATGTTGATGGCCAGAATTCAGCAAGTTGCACAGGTATAGGTGTCAAATTTGTGATGCAGGCAAGGTCAATTGTTCCACTTGTAGACATTCATCTGATTCTCTCACATTCTTTAACATATAGTTCAAGATACCTGTCAAAAACAATGTGCAGTTCTTGCAAGGTGCACACTGACTTTGATATCTTTAGAACAGTCTGAATGACCTCTCCGAAGTTTTGCATGGATGAAATCTTGACCAATCACAATTGTGACGTATAGTCAACAACAACAGAAGTTTTCAATGAGGAAACCTTTTCGATTTGAAATTCTTCATGTGAAAGGTTTTTTTCAAGCTCTTATATGAGTTTGTGCTTCATTGGTTTGGATGGAGCATCTCCATCAAGTAATGCGTTTGTGACAGAAGATCATGCGACAGAATGTTCTCGATAAACTCACCCCTTTCTTTTGTTACATCCATCTCTCTATGTGCTTGCGAAAGTTGTTTTTTTGTAACCTGCCTTGTAGTGGCTGGTTGGACATTACCCTTACTACGGCAATTAAAGCATGGAAGTTTAGCTTTAATGATTATGTCAAACAGATTTTTCTCTTTCAATACAAATCTCTCCTGCTTCATTTCTGCATATATTTTTGATCCATGTTCCAGGACATCTCGTAGATGTGTCTTTATAGTGTTATCCACCTAGTGTTTAGTCATGAAGTTGTGTAGTCACACAGGCTCAGTCATTTCAAAGGGTTTTCCTTGCTGCTGCCTGAAATGAAGAAGGCTTTCAACATGTTTATGAAAATGTGCCCCTCTCCTTCCCACAAGTTCATGGTGAGGAACAGTTTCACATGGTCCATTAATTTTTATTTTGTCATCTCTCTGAAAATATTGCAAATAGAAAGGACTTCATGGTAAACTAGCTGCCATTGAGCAACATATTCACTTTTATGTGCCTGACCATCAATTCCCTTGGAGCTTTTCTGTGATCTCTAGATCGTCTGTTCCAGTTTCATATCTGAAGCCACAGCATTGAACCTTCCTTTTCTTTCTATCACTATCTATCTAGCAAATGTCTTTGCATAAATGTTCTGTAGAGGTATGTTTTTTCCATCTCTAGTTTCTTCATTCTTTCCAAATACCAGGACCCATATCTCTGGAAATGTATGCAATCACATTTGCAAAACACAGTAATCGGTGACTTCACAGTCTTCATGTACAGCTCCTAATCACCTTTCTGTTAGCTTGTACCAATTACTAGAACTATCCTGTGTAAAACCTTTGCCCAGTACTTGCAAAGTTCACATTCTTTGACAAACTATACAAACTTTGTTTTCAGGTTTTCTGATGTTGAACTGAGTGTATTGAACATTGCCTGGTTTTACATTATGTCTTTTGAATGAAGTGCAACCTGTGCCTTGTTCACTTCTGAGATAAGAAATGCAAAACCTAATTTGTCATTCTTGTTTCAGAAAGCATTCCAACACAATGTTTTTATAGCCTCCGATATGATGAGCAAACCTTGTAACGAATGAACATAATGAGTTCTGCTTAATACTGACTGCACAGTTTTGCTTCCAAAGATTTTAGGCTCAATAAGTGAATCGTCTATGCCACATCCACTAAGATAACTTCCTGTATACTACAACACAACTTTTGGCATGTGGAAAATGCCCATCATTGGATAAAGATCATCAAATTCTACTGGATTGCTCATAAAAATGTCAGCTACATTGCAGAAAACATTGTAATCACAGAAAACTGGCAAGATAGGATGGTTTTCAAGCTGAGCACACACATTTTGGCAATTTTTTAGAGCTGTGTATACTGTTGCGTAGTTTGACTAGAGATGGTACTACTGGTAAAAACCCAACCTTCTTCTGTGGGACAGTATTCTGGGATATCAGAGCATGAATTCCAGCCTACGGAGGAACCAGCTTTTCTTCATTCTTCAGTCCGCACTGAATTAGCAATATGATAAATTCAGTTAAATCAGGTTTGTGGACCTCAGCATCAGGTAGAAAAAGATCCATGTAGTCAGATATTTTGAAACTTTCTGGTAGACTGTGACATGTTGATGGCTTGGAGTGATTTTGCACTTGTTTACAAGGTAGTTGGATTTTAAGTTCGAAGCTTCGTTTGTTTATACCTACAGCTGACACAGCTCTTTTTCCAGCAGCTACTTAATTGGTACAGTCTTGGAAAGCAGCATGGCTGTGTTATGCCTGCTGCATATTCCAGACAAAGGAGAGCTATCTTGAAAATCTAAATTATCAAGGGGAGCAATTGTAAATCCTTTCCTGGTAAAGTGACTTGGAAGTGGTGTGCTGTCAGAGTCACAAGATTTCACAACATGAGCTACGAGTTCCTGCTCCACGCTATTGCATTATAACTTATTGATACACCAATCCTATTTATTGAAGTAATGAGCTCTCTATTTTTGCACTTGTCATAGATTGCGTGGGCGTCATCATGTGTAACAGAGTTTTCTTTTTGCAGTGATGTGATTCATATACCATGATTTGGAAAAGTACATTTGCACAGCATAAGCCTGTTGGTTCGTGGGATTGTCTTCCACTTCTTTGCTTATGTCTTCAAAGCCATCATCAATGTTGTCGGCTTCTGTTCTCGAACTGAAGATCTTTAGTTTGTAACAGTTTTGCTTTGATGATATTAAACAATGATGTAAAAAATGTTAACACAATATCAGGCATTCTTGTTGACTCCCATGTTTGCTTAGCTCTGGGGCATCACAAAATTTGTCATTAAGTCCAAAATCGAAATCTTTCAGGACGTTTCTTTAAATGGTTCCTGCTGATTTTACTGCATCCTGTGGTCTTATTTTGGCAGCAAGAACTTGAGTCAAATCAGCTGAGAAAACCATAAGCGACTCATTCCTTTTATTAAACTGATAAAAATTAATTCTGTCATACATTCTCACCAGAAAAATCTTAATTTCATTATTATGGATCAATACAGTTTCATCAATGTTGACCATTATTTGTCTGATCTCTGATCTCACTGAGTGTGAATCTGTAGCCAGCACTCAAGAGTGGCTTTAAAACGTTATTTGCAATTTAACTAAAGGCTGGCAGTTATGTTGGTGATGGGAGCTCATTATACATTCATAATTTCAAATGTATGAACACATGCAGTTCAGGTGGGTATACAAATCTGCTTCAAATACATTCACCTCGCTTTTTAGATCAGCTACTCGGCTGAAAACTTAATCTTCGAAGAAACTAGCTGCAGATAAAAGCATGTTTGCCCTTTGAGACTCGCATACTCTGTTCTTTGTGCTTTCGTCAATCTCTTTGGCTCTTGTTCTGGCTAAACCACAGATAATACATATGAAGATCCTCTGCTTTCTGATCAGTTGTTGGATGTAGACAAGGGGTAGTCATCGATCTTCTAAGTGGATGGGCACTGGGCTTGGTTGTCATCGCTTTCTCAGAAGACTTCGATTATTTTTGTGAGTCGCTGGCTTCTGCTATTTTTTGACAATTTATTTCCAGGTTTTTTCTATTGTATACAACTTGTAGCATTTGTTGTTACAATCATAAAATATTTGATCCTCTTCACCCATCAGTTTCAATCTTTTGTGAACTTTGTCTTGTCATATCTTTGCAGCATCTCAAACTCTCTTCTGTCCAGCCACAGTTGATTTGAGCTTTTCTTTCAGATTAGTTTGGCATATGATAAATTTTTCTATATTAAATGAGTCCTCAGTATTTGCAGTTAGCAACACTCTGTTAGGAGGTAAAGATCCTCTGCTATCACCTACTTCACTCATGTTTATGAATATGAACAGTATGTGAAACGATGTCTTCTTTTAACAAGAAAGAGGACTCATCAGGTAAGTTACACAGAAGGTTTATTTATAAGTGTCTCCATTACCAGTGAGGTAGCACTCCAGTAACCGACTTCCCCAGCATTTCACCCCACATACCATTACATCATAGTTACCTCCTAGTTATGTTGTGCATCCTATTCTATCCAAAAACCACCCATTAACATAAAGACCCAACACATCTTTCCCCCTTGAAACAACAATAAAAAACAATTGATCATCAATTACACATTCTCACATAAATAACTAAATACATCATTTTTTTCTTGCAATGTACAATACATTTTACAATCCGGTAACCATACTGGTGTTTTTTCTCTCCCTTGAAAATGTAAACTTTTTACATCTTGACACATGCAGATTTTACTCCACACAATACATTTATAATCCTGTAACCATACTGGTGTTTTTCTCTCCCTTGAAGATTTAACATTTTTATAACTTGACACATGCAGATCCAAACTCTTACCATAAAAATCATTATTTCGTATGGCCACCCCCTCTTTGCTCCACCATTTACCATCATCCAATTTGTTTACTCTCTCCTTAACACACACAACTTTCTTGGGACTCAAAAATTTTCAAACTTCCTTTCCTGATTATTCCTGGTAATTTAATTCTCACTCAATCACCTTCCTTTACTTTCATACACCAGTTTTTTCCCTTCACTCACATACTTGCTTTGTGTATTCGCCCGCTTTTCATCCACCCTTAACTGTTTATCCCTAGACACGTCCAAACTACCCATCCACGGGCGGATCAATTTATAACCAGCCTCTATTCCCCTAAGAAGCGGAAAATGGTGACAGACCTGTAACATTGCTTGGTGTGGTACGCAAAGCCCACACTAAATCCAACAACTTTTTCCTCCAATCCAATCCATTTACCAATGACAATTGCACATTGTCTTTGATCACTCTATCACACCTTTCCACTAAACCATTACTTCTAGGATGATACAAAGAAGTTGTCACATGCCTGACATCCCATATGTTCATGAAATCCCTGAATTCTTCTGATGTAAAGCGGGCACTATTATCTGATACAATTTCAGATGGAACTCCTTCTCTCATAAACAAATCCCGTAAAAATTGTGTTGCATCCTTTGTACTGACCGTCCTCAAAAACTTAACCTACGGCCAACGCGAATAATAATCAACTTATACAATCCCATACCTAGCATTCTCCTTTAAACTATTTATTGGTCCAATAATATCCAATTCTAATTTGACCCATGGAATATTGGGTACCTGAACAGCTTCAACAGGACTCGGAACAGTCACTTGGGACTAATCACTTAAGGCACACGCTACACATCCTCTCATCCAATGCTCCACATCTCTATCTACTCCTGGCCACCAAAACATTTCTCTGGCTCATCTTTTCATGGCACTCATACTTATATGCCCCTCATGAGCCACATCCAATACTTTCCTGCGCATGCTCTGAGGCCCTATCAATAGATTAACCCTCCTCAATTCACCATCGGCACAATTCAGTTCATTAAACACTTCTTTATATCTCTGCCAAGACCCACTCGTCTTACCTTTAGGCCACCCATCATTTAACAACGAAATTACTTCTTGCAGAACTTCATCTTGATTTACCACCTCCTTCCACTCTTTTTCCTTTACACATTCCCTTTCATCTATCACATTACATGCCACAACCACCAAATCATCCTCTACTAAATCCTCCTCACTACACTTCACTGGCAGCTATGATAAACAATCTGCAAAAATATTCTTCACACCTGGAATATATTCCACATTGAACTGAAATTCCTACAATCTATAGTACCATTTGACAATTCTGGAAGTCGCCTTGCTTGCACCTTTTGTGGAAAATAGATTGATCAAAGGTTTGTGATCCATGCGTAATGTGAATTCCGTACCCCACAGGTATTTCTTAAAATAATTCACACCCCACCAACACGCTAACGCTTCGTGTTCTACGACAGAATATGTCACTTCTGCTCCATGTAAGTCTCTCGAAGCAAATGCCACAATCTCCTTCTTACCCTTCCTGGATTGCATTAACACAGCTCCCAATCCATGCTGACTAGCATCCGTCACTACTATGCTCTGATCTTGAGTATCAAATGTTTTAAGAGGAATAGCTTCAGCTATCTCTTTTTTAATAACAGCAAACTCTTTATCAATATCAGTTGTCCATTCAAACTTAACATTCTTTCCCAACATGCCTTTGGTTAGCTCCACACATTTAGGTAGAAACCTAGCATAAAATTCTAACATGAACGATCTTAATTGATCTTTATCTTGAGGAACTGGGAATTCCTTTATCACCTTCACCAGACTCTCCGTAGGTCCCACTCCTTTGTTAGACAGCTTGTATCCCAAATAGTCCACACTCTCCACACCAAATTTGCACTTATTGGCTTTCAGAGTAACTCTTTATCCTTCAACATGTTCAATACTATTGCCAAGGTTTCATCATGCTCTTTCAAATCCTTCCCATAAATTAAAATGTAATCTTGGAAACACATAACTTTATCAACACCTTTGAAAATGGCCTCCACAATGCGTTGAAATACTGAGGAAGCCGAAGCCAGACCAAACGGCATCCTTTTAAATCTATAAGCTCTATTGGGCGTGATAAAAGATGTCAAATGCCAAGATTCCTTATGTAATACAATTTGATGGTAAGCTGATGACAGATCCAATGTGGTAAAAAACTTAGCCCCATTTAAAGTGGTCAACATCTCCGTAATATTGGGCAAAGGGTGTCTGTCAACCCATATTCGTTCATTGAGATCCCTCAAATCAATACACATTATCAAAATTCCATTCTGTTTCCTGGTGAGAACCACAGGAAACAACAACTCAGAACTTTCTATAGGTTCAATTATGTCCTGTCTACATAAATTTTTCAACTCTTTTTTTAATTACTCCTTCATGGCCATTGGAACATGTCTGCATTTATGTACCACAGGTTGCACTCCATATCTCAACCGAATAAGATGGCTAAAACCTTTAATCTTACCCTAAGTGCCACTAAACACTTCAGGAAAAGCTTCCCTCTATACATCTGCTTTTACATCTGCTTTTTCACAAATACAATTCCTTCCTCATCTGAGTCACTTTGAACCCCTTCATCAATGTGATTCTCAATGGCATTAACTGTTTTTTTGTCTGTTTATCCCATTTCATTTTACAAACTTTCATGAAATGACCTTCTTTCTACACTTACTGCACCATTTGTCCACAGCCGGACACATTGGTGAATTCCTTAAATGTCTCCTACTACCACATTGATAAAACTCCAAAGGTTTCCTCATCTCCGACTTGTTTTCACTTAAAGGAGCACTCTTCATTTCCTTGTTTTTTGCTTTATTATGTGACACTGCATGCACTTCTTCTTTAATATTAATTTGTTCCATAAGCTTCATTGTTGACTCAATGCTACTTGCAATTTCTATTACTTTTTCCAAGATAATATTTTCAACAGTCAACAACTTTTCCTGCACTTTTACACTACTAGACTTGTCCACAATTTGGTCTCTGATTACCTCGTCTTCAAAAAATTAGAAGTCACACGTAGATGCTAACACTCTTAAATCACTTACAAAATTCTCTACCGTTTCCCCGGACATTTGATGTCTCTTATAAAATTTGTGTCCCTCTATAATAACATTCCTTTTCTTCCTAAAAAGCACATCCAATGCTTTTACAGCTGATGCATACTCATCAACCTCATCATCATCACCTAAAACAGGCATGCAAGGTAAATGCTTTAATATTTTCCTTCCTTCCATACCTAACAAATGCCTCAATAATGAAAATGTTTTCTTTTGAGTAAAAATGTCACTTTCTTGGCATCTAAATAAGCCTTAAAGCCCTCTAAGAGACGTTAAAAAGAAAATAGGTGGCATCGCTGATTGTTGCATGGTATTGAACAGTTCTGACAATTGAGTTCCACAAATGTGAAAAATAACAAACCTAAGAAGGAAATGCCACACAATACACGCAGTTTTGTTAATCAGTCACTAATTTTCCTTGCAGACTAAAATACTGACGTGTTAAAAAGGTGTACGCATCACCGTAATTCCTCACGGAACATGCATCACCAACACTAGAACATTAGTCAAAAACACAGTTATGGTGAAAAGGTGTGCGCATCACCGAGATGCGCTGTAAGTTGAATTGAAGAGATGAAAAAATGTGCACCACACCGTAATTTCACACAACAATAGCACAGTAATGGTGAAAAGGTGCGTCACCGAGACACACTGTAACACAGTTGAATTGAAGAGATGAAAAAATTTGCACCACACCGTAATTTCACACAGCACAGTTATGGTGAAAAGGTGTGAGTGTCACCGAGACGCACACCAACGTGAAGTAGAAAAAAAAACAGCTGAGTGCAACGCGTGCCAGTTGCCAGGTTACCACACCGCCACTGCTATGCACGCTAGTTGCTTGGATACAAGATTGTTGCCTGAAGACACTTGACGTAGAATGTGTAAAACGTGGAGGCAGCATCGCTGGCACGCATGTTTCCAACGTCTATCCGATCTGGAAAATTCCCAAAGATATCGGAGCGAGGCGAAAAACTCAAAGTGCCTCAATTCTCCTCATGCCCTTCTCCTCCAACGCTCCTTCTCCAAAATCACTGCACTCCTTCTCCTCCAAAGCACCTCACCACCGTGCCACAAAAACAGGAACAGGCGACGGAAAAAAGGGACGGGAACAGACGAAACTCTGCCACCTCGCTGATTGCACACGTGATTCTTTCCCCTCGTTGCCACTGAAACAATTTCTTCTTTTAACAAAGAAGAGGACTCATCATGTAAGTTACACAGCAGGTTTATTTATATGACTTATCCCCAAAACTGGTTCTGGTCAGTTCTTCTACCGGCTCTGAACTGTCTAGGGTAACAAAGGCAAAGGCAGGCCTAGTGTCAGGTTCCTTTGTGTGTGCTGCAGGTAGGATCCCTTGAAATGTAAAATCAACCCCTCCCTAACCATCCTGTCAGAATGATCCTCCCACCTCACTGTGTGGCCAAGAGCCCAGAGATTATAGCTGTTCCCCATGGCAAGAGATGGAACTGGGATTTCTTTGGGCATAGTTTTGACATATGGACTGGTAGAGAGGGTGCAAACTCCTCATTTTACCTGACCTTGGGTGTAGAAATATTGACTGGTGTCCAGGGTGAAGCCTAATGCCAAGATAGTCCAGACTCTCACTCCATTTGTTCCTCACTTTTCCCCCAAAAATCTGGTGGGCTTTCAAATCCCCAGGTGGGCAGGTTGAGGCATTTAACCCCTCTCTGCCAATCACCAGATGGGACAAAAAATACATAAAACCATGAAGGGAGAAAAGGGAGATGAAGATTGGAGTATCGGAATTGCTCATTCAGGAACTGGACTGCAGCTGTATACATAAAAGCACCAGACAGTCTTTCAACCCCCTTACAGGGAGGGTTAATCGCCTATATTCAAGCCCAGTGGGACAGAAACACCAATAGGCACCAGCAATTGGCATCCAACAAAGGCATGGTGTGTTACATTGGCACATTTTGGCATCAGGTCCTACTTCTAGACACATGGGAGAAGGCAGATTGTATGGGCTTGCCCCCCTCTCTGTAAGCCCACATATCACACCTAGACCCAAAGAAACCCAAAATTCCTCTCACGTGCCATGGGGATAATCTACAGCATTTGGGATTTAGGCTCTTGGAAGGAGTAAAGTTTGCTGTGGCTCAATGAGTAGAGAATGTGAGAATGCTAAGACAAACTGGCCCCCATCCAGTCCTTTTTTAAAAACAAATTGCTTGACCCAAATCAGAAGTGCTGTCTCTATTTTCCCTGGGAAGAGCATTATTAGGAGAAAATCCTTCAACATTCCCATCAATGGAGCAGGAAGACTGTTTGGCAGGGTGGGGTTTCAGCCAGATGGCAAAATCATTCCTTGTTTTTTATATGCCTTGTATCCCTCCCTTGAAAGGGAAGATTGACGGTAAATTCCCATTCAGCTCTCCAAGGGGTAGAAAGACTGTTTAGGCCTTAGTCAGGGCGTATACCATTAAATGTTAAAAAAAGAATCCCTGTTGTTTAGTGTACTTTCTGTTACTCCTAACTAGAGCATATTTCAGGTTAATTCCCCCAATCTGTTCCCCAGGGAGGCAGAAATATTGTTTAGGTTGTATGGCTAGGGAAAGTCCTGGTGTCTAATTTGATTTCTGCCCCCTAGGAAGGGCAGATTGAGGATATATTTAGCCTGATGCCAGGACAGGCCAGCCCCTACCATATTCTAGGTTTTTCTTTTTTCAAATACAGTCCTTGATGTCTAGTGTACTTTTTGCATGCCTGGATAATGTAAATTATCTTAAACACCTCTCCCTAGAGGGGCAGGAAAACTGTATCTGGTTGGACTTCAGAGGCTGGAGGTGCAGCTCAATGCCAGGATGTGCTGCCCAAACCATTCTTTAAAAAAATAAAAAAAACCTTGTTTGTGTCTAACTAGCTTTCTCTCTCCCCCCAGTAGGCAGACTGGGGGGTAAAGAGGAGAAAAAAAAGACTATATTGGAAACTTTGTGAGTTGGCGAGCAATGCCCATGCATTGGGGCTGCTCCTTTCTTTCGACTTCCTTGTGTCCAGTGGGTGGATACTAGCTGGGGGATCACTCTCCTGTTGTGATCCCCAAGCAGGTATACCATTGGAAAAGGAAGAATTTTCTCTGTCCAGTAGTAACTCTCCTTCTGTGAATACTACTCGCGCGGTAAGTAAGCCCCAGAGAACCAACTGCAGTAAAACAAGAAGGACCCAAACAGTTCCTTTTAATTTCACTTTCTATAGTGGGGAAGTCAGAATGCTATGAGCACTGTCATTCAAAAAACATAATCTGGCTAATGAGTTCCCCAGCAAACTGGTGCATGTTTCTACATTCAAGATATTTGCCTCATGTTAAGTATCTTACAATGTTTGAAAATGATAGCTAGTGTGGGAAACCAACAGAAGAGTGCATCAAAACATCACATATTACAATAACCTACACCATCATGTAATATCCAGATCTTTTAAGCTTTCATATTAGAAAAATAAATCACACATAGCAAACAAAAGTTCCCACTTCATATGAGTTTTAAATGGTAACCATTTTTTTTCCAAACTTGCGAACCTTCTCATTGATCAGGGATGACTACGTATCCATTGTGTTCTTATTTCATATTTGCAGAAGTGGGGGCTAACTTTGCTTCCAAAATTGTGCGATAGATAGTTGAGAAGTCAAGAGCAAAATGTGTGTTTAATTTGTATACCAGAGTTGTGAAAGAGTACCTGCAATCATCTCCAGGTTCCACCAACAGTACAGTCATAAAACTGATATGACAGTCTACCTCTCTGATAACTCAAAAGCGGGTTACAATTTATTTCCAATATATTTGAATGTAATCATGCAGGCCATAATACCCCCTCTCCGCAACCCTTTCAGCTTCTAAATGAGAAGAGTAAAGTATCTTGTATGCACTTTCTTTGTGCTGCATCTATATAGACAATTTGTGGAGGCTTTTTTTCCGCTGCAGACTCTTTAACTTCCGTCGAGCTTTCACAAATTAGTAATTGGACTAGACAATGGTTGTTGCCTCAAGCTAATTCTAAAGGTTCAGCACAGGTCTCCCTATAATGCAATTTCCCTTCCACTAACAAAATGCTTAACAGTGGCATGCTTCCTGGTCCCCATTTCTGGAAAACTGTGTCCGTCATCCCCAGAACAAAATTTGGTTTATATACTGTCAGAGGTAACAAAAATTGTGTCAGGTAGGTCAAATATTCTAACAGGTTTGTCACTGAGGACTGAAGTTCTAAATGCAGTGGCATGGTATCACTTTTTGAGGCATCCACAAAATATGGAGTAACAGGACAGGAGAGCTGAACTGTTCTAAGGATGTACACGATAACCTTTATGGAAGGCAGTGCCATTGCAAGGATGGGGACAGCACAGTAGCATATACATAATTTTCAAAGTTGGATAAGTCTATCCCATTACTACTTAAATTTCTAAACAGTATGGCCCTGGGCTTCATCAGTGCCTTGTTGTCCCAAACACATGTTGTTAGTTTATTTTGTGAGTGGGACATGATAGCTGTGGAGAATTTAATTGGTAAGGCCTGAGCAATATATAGGAGGCCGGTAAGAAATGTATCTTGGCACTTTCAATTGATCCCATCCAAAAGATTTCCAATCTCCACCACCAATAGAGATTTTTATATACTACATACAGAGGGGTGGAATATTGTAGCAAAACATGTTTTCAACTGAGTTTGATAGGTGAATGTCTACATTTTTAGTAAGGTCCACAAGCACCATACACTGGTTTTGTATGGGGGATCTATTGTAGCTGTGAAGGTAAGAGATGCTCATGCCTTAGGCGGTCATTATGAACATGGCGGGAAAGCCTGCTCTGCCGGGGATGGTGGTAATTACTGCCGACCGCATGGTGTTGCACGACCGCCATATAAAGATGACAGTAGTGAACTGGCTGCAAAACAGGGAGTTCACCACCACTCACTGCCAGGCCTGATTCGACCGCGGGGCCAAAGGTAGCCACCGTGGCCCCGGCGGTAGAGCCTAGACTGCCGGTGGGATAAGGATACCATTTCAACCAGGGATTTCCTGGCGGGATACCCTGCCAGGTAATCCCTGGAGGAAAGATACTGGTGATAGAAATACTGATTCCTGTCACCAGTATGTGACACGCTAGGCCCCCACCACTGCCACAAACCCTAAATACCCCCAAGCTCCTGGGCACCGCCCAAACACTGAAATCCTAAACCCTACCCTTCCTCTCCCCGATCTCGCTGTAGGCCTTCCCCAACCCCCCTCACCATCCCCCACCTCTTTTTAGGCCCCCCAAATACACATGCACGCACATGTCGACATACACACTCGCATTCGTACATGCAGACACACATCCCCCCTTCACAAACGCACACCCCCATGCACACACTCACTCACTCAACACACACACCCCTCCCCCTGCTTCCCTCTCAAGCAGCACTTACTTGTTCCTGTTGCTCTGCTCCGGGAGGGAACGGACTCCTACGATGCCGCTCTGCCAGCATCACCACGTCTCCATACAATGCCACGCCTATGACTGCATCATTATAGGCGTGGCGGTGTCTGGCTGACATGGGGGTGATGGTGTAGCAACATCCACCCCCGCCACAGACCCCCTGCTTGGTGCATGGTGGCCCTCACCGCCATCAACGGCAGTGAGGCTCCAGGCGTCATTATATGGAGGGGTGCCTGCCGCCACCACTGACGGTATTCCATCGACCGTCAGCACGGTTGTCGGAGATGCATTCCTCCATGTTCATAATGACCGCCTTAGTGTTGTTCTCGTGAAATCCTGCGACCCAATGAAATTGTCCAGTTTGTCAAACAGAGCCAGAGTCTGGTTCAATGATAAAGTAAAACATGCCTCCACAAACAGCACTAGGTTATATTCTCTCTGGCTCAACATTATGTAGCTTATTCACAAACTGTATTTGTAGTGCATGTCGTAGTACTACATTAGTACTACTCGTGCTACAAAATGTTATTCACAAAACTCCACATGGAGGGCTCGTCTAAGTCATATGTATGTCTATGCTTTAGTCATAAATATGGAAGAGAAAGTGTAAGTGGTAGGAAAACATGGGGTGATTAGGAGTTTGGCGGTCTGACCACCGTTGTATTACAATGTATCCACCTGGCTGACTGGCGGAAATGTTGTATTATGACATTCCCACCTGTCAGCTCAGTGGAAAAGGTACGGCAGCATTGGCTTTGGCTCCATTGCACACAGCACCCTCGGAATGCGCACCCTGTACCCCCCAACTTCGCCTTTCTGCCAGTCTTTTCATGGCAGGGACCCCACCATGAAAAGGCTGGCGGAAAGAGAAGTTGTGATCAGCACGGCAGTGCCGAACTCAGCACCACCATGGCTGACCATGACTTTGACTGCCGCCAACACATTGAGATCCTGGCAGCGGTCTCCTGCAGGTCGTAATCTGGCAGTTGGACCACCAGGATTGTGGTGGTCAGACCACCACCGCACATTTGCCGGTGTGTCCGCCAAACTCGTAATGAGGCCCATAGTACTAAATGGAAGGGTTTACGGAGTAGTGTGGAAGTGTTAAAGGATGGCTAAGGAGGGGTTCAGAGAAGAACATTCACCTACCCATAAAAAACAAGCCCATTTCAATTCACAAACTGCACTTCTAAAGTTATTACAGTGAAAAAGGACCACAGTTAAGACCTTTGGTGAAATCAATAGGATTAGATGTAACTGCAGCGAGGACACTGTTTTCCTAGAAGAACTTAATCAAATGAAACAACGCTTTATACAGAGGGGTTACCCCCAAAATATTCTATACAAAACCAGCAACAGAATCAAGAATACGAAACTATCAGATTTATTGGCTACATCCAAAAAAGACAAAACATGCAACAAATTATCTCTTATCACTGTACACAGTGCATTAAGTCCACAGATCTATAAAATCTTACACAAACACTGGTCCTTACTACTAGCAGATAATACTCTCAAAAAGGGTCTCACCAGCAGACCAGGTATCACTTACAGCAGAGGTCACACATTACGGGACTCTTTGTGTCACAGTTTTATACCACCTGATATCACGGATACATGGTTACCTAAACCACCCAATGCCTCCTATAACTGTGGCTACTGTAACATATGCTGTTACCTAAAAGACAAGATGGTCAGTTTTCAATACAACACCAAGACTTCATATAAAATTCACAAGTTTATCAACTGCAACATCAAATTTGTTGTATATTGCCTTAAATGTATATGTAGCCATGTTTATGTTGGCAGTACTATTAGATCATTGAAAGAGAATCCAATAACACGTACGGGCTATCCATACGAACAATACCAACTTACCTTTTGCTACACACTACAGTACCTCCCATGGTCAACGTGAAATCTTAGGAATTACTGCACACGGAATAGATGCTGTAAATACCTCACCAGGGGGCGGTAATAGAACACTGACCCTGAGACGTCTAGAAAGCAATTGGATTATCAAACTCAGGGCGGTGGAGGAGAGATTAAATACCGAAAAAGACCTGTATGTTTTTCTTTAACTAATGGCATCATTTGCCAACATTAGCTCTCATATCTTTTCTCTAGTGCAAGTACTGTATGCATTTTACATGAATCTTCTTTACAACTGAGTTCACCAATGAGGGACTGTAGGAATTAACTCCTGTTCATTGACTGTACATGCTAGTTTATTTTTTATATTATTGTATGTATAGATTAAACCAATGCCTGATCGTTCCCTCTATAATCAATCTGTTGCTTGCAGTATATCTTCTGTCTTTGACCATGACTGCTGTTTCTGATTCTGTTGTGATTAAGATCACCATATTTCTTATAATTAGTAATTCAAAGTATTTTTCCTTTCGAATTAAATCAAATTATTCTCTTATCATATCTTCTCTTCTTTTCAATATGAATTACCAACTTCACTGTGTTCTACCTAGGTAGCTAACTCAAAGATGACGCCCGTTGTTTTCCTTTTACGTTCCTTTGGCTAGTCCTCTTCCTATTACCTTGATCGTATTTAAATGGCACACTCACTTACACACGTAACAAACACGATTGTTACTTTCTACATGGCACAGGATACTGCTAACCAGGGGAGCACACTGTTTGTTATGAACGGTGACACGAGGGCAACACCTCTTTCTACTTTGCCATTGCTCGGCAACTTGTGCCGCTAACTACCATTTTTGCACTATTATGTTTTTTGAAGTCTCTTAGATTACCTTTAATTAGGTCAGCGTTTGAATTACACGAATGAGCATAACAACCCTCTCCATTTTACCTTGTTCAACAATGTTATGCTGCTAGCTACCGCTTTCGTCTTACCATACTGCGTAAGCCTCTCAATGACAATGATCAACATCGGCCAACGCCCCTGTTTACAGTCGGGAGAACGGGACACTATATTTCTATACAGATCATCCTTCACCTTTCTTTCTACTTCTGCTTGGCAATTATATGTCATTTTCTAAAGTTCTTTCCTTACGCCATCACCGAGAATGTCGATGTTAGCGCCTATCATCTACAAATGCCTAATAATATTAGATACTTTTTGCATATTATCCAGTACCAAGGCCTTTACGGCATGGGTAGAAAAAGAATACCTAATGTTACTTTCTGTCAATTTCATTTCCATTTACTATATTGTAACCATATGACCGATGAGGTGTTGCCACTAGCACTATAACGCCGCTATGGCATGTTGTTCCACGCATCTAATGACCCTAGCATAATCATTTGTTTTTTTGTCATCCACTATGGTTCACTATCCATTTGTTATTTTTTACTCAGTGAATCTTCTTTAGACTCATCAGTCTTTGCGTTAATATACTCTACCATTTACGGAACATTATATGTGTACACTGATATGCTTGTTAACTCTCACAATACTTAGACCTCTTGATTTACATTTTATTCTTCATAATATTTT